>NC_133549.1:69158655-69463417 GCF_048773025.1 Camelus bactrianus
GCACAGGTGGGAGGAACCAGGGTGAGGACCTCACAAGCGCCTCATTCTGTACTCCTGTTTGAGTGACAAGAAACATGAATAAAGCAGGAGAAAACAGGCCAGAAGATGGCTTCTAGAGTACATTTTAAGAGCTATTTCTCATACTGCTGCCATTTTTTCTTAAAAATCTAATTTCTCTTTAAGCCCAATAAATAAACAAGCCTTATTAGAGGGTATTATTATTTAAGATTGGAGTCACTAGAGAAATCATATGATTACTAATTCTACAGGCAACAAATTAAAACAGCATGCTCCAATCAGCCATAGGGAAATGAGACGGGATCTTTGGCAGGATGCTAGATTATTAATAGAGATCTTTTGCACTAAAACAAAAAGCCCCAAGTAAAAAAAAATTTATTTAGAATGGCTTTGCTTCAAAGATCCAAATGATCAATGGAATAATGAAAGCAATTCTTTGTAGACTAGGAAATTTAATACTATTAGTATTTGTTTCAGGATCAATTTTGGTAAAAATGGCACCACAGGTTCATGAATTTTTTCCCCACCTCAGGAAATTCTCCCTCTTCAATTTGTAAAATAGAAAAGAATAACTAAAGCACAATTCAGACCTTAAGTCATCAGTCTCCATTTCCTCATCTAAAACATAGATGCCAAGGAAGCAGGATAAATCCCTATTTTTCAGCTTGAAGCATGATTTGATAATATAAGAATGCATTTAAATTAGTAAACACACAAAATGGTTGACTTCACATATTTTAAAATAGCATTAAAATTTTCAAATGCAATGCATGTTCATAATAAAAATGTAAAATGAAGCAGTATGTAAGTTATTAATAATAATTACTAACAAGTAATGCATATTAACATTCTGTCCAGCACTAGGTTTAGAGGTAGCAGACAAGATTGGAAACTGAAGATCAGAGAGGTTAAGTAACTTGCCTAAGGTCACACATCTTGTAAGTGGTAGAATCAGGATTCTAAACTATGCAATTATACTTTAATATTTAAGCTAAGTTTCTTTACACTTTGAGTATAAAAGTCTATCAACTTCTCGAATCCTCTTCTACCAAATTAACTATTATTTGGAGTTCACTATATATTAGAAAGATGAAGTTTACTAACTGGAAAATAACCATTAGCTTTTTTACTAAAATATCAATGTATCCAGGTATGTTATATGATATAAAAATTAATTAAACATATAAATTTAATTAAATTTAATTGATTATATGTGACTAATTATGTAAAACTAATTAAATATATAAAATGTATTGAAAAATATATCAAGATATTCATGGGCTCAGATACTAACCCCAAATAAAAAAAAAGACACATTCACACAAAAACATGTACATTAACGTTCACAGCATAATAGTTATCCATGATAGCCAAAAAGTGGAAACAATCCAAACGCCCATGAACTGCTGATTGTTAATAAAATGTGGTATACCCACACAATGGAATACTATTCAGCAATAAAAAGGAATAAAGTACTGATACATGCTACAATATTGATAAAACTTGAAAATATTGTGCTAATTGAAAGAAACCACTCACAAAGGACCACATATTGTATGATTCCATTTATAGGAATTGTCAAAAATAGGTAAATCAATAGAGACAGAAAGTAGATTAGTGGTGTCTACGGCTGGGGGTGAGGGTGGTTGAGTGGGGATTGAATGAAAACAAGTAGTAGGTTTCTTTGGAGGGGTGATGAAAATATTCCAAAATTGGCTGTGGTGATGTCTACACAACTCTGTTAAACATACTAAAAGCCATTGAACTGTATACTTTAAATGTGTGAATTTTTATAGTATTTAAATTATATTTCCACAAAGCTGCTACAATGTCATTCATGATAGTGAATGTTATAACCAAAATCCTTTTGGTTATCTCAACTTGTCTTTGAAACCTAATAAATTAATAAAAATAGAATCAAGAACTCCTTCATAAGCTAAGGTAGGTAGTTTGCTGCTCAGATAGGACAAGGTTATAATGAGAAGAGAAAGCAGAAGTTCAAAAACCACAAGAAAGAACAACAGAATTAATTATACTGGTCTCACAGAAAAAAGAAGAGGTGACTTGTACAACAATCTAAAGCATGTCTCAGCTTTAATCTATTGCTTTGGTTCATATATGGCTTCTAAAAGCCTACATACTTATTTTAAATGATTTTAAAATATAACAAATTTCTGGCAAGGGGACAGGTGAATTAACTGTGATGGTGTAGTAGCTAAGCCCCCAATATGGCCCTTGATACACCTCCTGTTCTCCATGTTTTTGTGGAGTCCTCTCCCACATGGAATCTGGATTGACCCTGTGACTCATTTTTTAAAAAATTACTAATAATTTAAGTTTGATTTAAAATGTCACACAAGAATTTGAAGCTAGATGATGGGTACATGCAAAAGATCACGTGGAAAAGTGACTTAGAGAGGCCATAGAGAAGGAAGCCCAGCCATTCCCGCAGCCCATCTGAGTTCAGCCTTGCACCCATCCTCACCAAGGCACCAGACATGTGAACGTGACGTCTTGGATATTCCAGCCTTGTGCGTCCCCCAAATGACTGCAGTCTCTTCTGACATCTCATGGAGCAGAAATGCCCAGCTGATGTCAATCAATCCACAGAATCATGACAGGTGATACAATAAAGCCACTGAATTTTGGAGTGGTTTATTATGCAGCCATAAATAATTGGAATGGGTATTTTTGTTTTCCCTAAATCTCCTAACTCCACAGGTGTTTGTGGGCCTTGCTCTTCTAGAAGCTCTTCAGGAAATAAGCTGCCACAGTTTTTCATTTTAAAACCTTTCTACTTGGAAATAATTTCAAATTTACCAAGAAAAGTTGCAAAATAGTACACTGAGCTTCCATATACCTTTCACCCGGACTGTCTACTTACTACCACTGAATCATCTGAGAGTAAGTTTTAGACACCAGTTGCCACTCTCCTTTAACATTTCAATTTGTATTTCTTGAGCACAAGGATACAGTACAACCATCAAAATCAGGAAATTAACATCAATCCAATTATTATTTGGGTTATTTGGATACATCATCTAGTCTACAGACCCAATTTAAATATCACCTAATGTCTCAATAACAACCCCTCCAGGTTCAGGATCCAATCTAGGGTCATGTATCTCATTTATTTGTCATGTTTCTTTAGTCTTCTTCAGTCTGGAATAGCTTCTCAGTTATCTTTCATGACCTTGATGGTTTCGAAGAACACAAGCTATTTTGAGAATGTTCCTCAATTATGGGGGCTTGTCTGATGTTTCTTTATAATTTATTTGTTATTGTTTTGCAGGAATGTCACAGAGGTGAGGCTGCACTTGTTTCTGGGTATCATATGGGGAGGCACATGATGTCAGCTTGATCCATTGTTAGGTTAATTTTATCACTTAGTTAAGATGGTGTCTGCCAGGTTCTCCACTATAAAGTAATGAGTAATTATTTTGTGGCAAAAATCTTTGAGATCATGTGAATACCTTGTTTCTCATCAAAATTTCACCAGTGTTAGCTTCCATTAATTATTCTAACCTGAATAAATTATTAGCCAGATGTTTACCAAATGGGGATTTTCTAATCCTGTCATTCCTTCTAGATTTATTAGATTGGATAGCGTTTTCCTTTCTGCCTAATTAATTAATTAATACAAGAATAGACTTATGATTTCTCTTTTACTCACAGGATTACAATCTGTTACTATTATTATTTATTTCGATACTCAAATTGTCCCAGACTTGGCCAGTGGGAGCTGCTTCAAGCTGGTTACTACATCTTACAGACATGTCCCCATTATTCTTGAAACACTTCTTTACTTTTTGGAGTCAAAATGTTACTAACACATCTTGTATTTCTCCTGCTCCAGTTACGGAATCAGCCATTTAATTAAGGAGCTCTGGTTCTTTTTAGTGCATCATGGTATCTAGAAATCAAGAGCTAAACATGTTCATTGTTATTGGAATGCCATTGCCTCTAGACCCTCTCAGTGAACAAACTAGAATACACATGTACTACACACAACTACATCTGTCTGTCTGCCTAGCTACATAATCAGACCGTGGTACTGGTATCTCCAATTCCTATGCAACATTCCAGGGTATATTCTAGACTTCTCAGTTTCCATAGTTGTAATTCCTTTTTCTGCCAGTGAGAAATCTGTATTTATTTGCTTAATCCCAGGCATGCCACCTTCACCCCTTACTGGGGACCAGAGGAAATGTTGGCCCCAATGAAGGGGGAAAGGAAAAGGCTTTTTCCCCAAGATGTGTCAGAAACTTAAGCAATATAGAGCAAACATTTATGTATATTTAACTATTTTGACCATGCGTGACCATTCTTTTTTTAAGTAACAAAAAGGACAAGTAAGCTTGCTTAAATCTCCATATATTATAATTAACAAAGATTTTAGCAAACAAGATTTTCAGTGGCATCTCTGAAAGTAGTGGAAAGACATGAAATTGCAAGCTAGAAGGAGCTGGATTTAATTTCTGTTTCTAAGACTTCGTGGAACAACCTCAGGTAAATTTCCTAAGTTTTCTGAAATGCAGTTTCCTCTTCTGTAAAATGGAAATAGAAGAAAGACATGATTGTATTTAGGATTAAATGAGACAAAAATGTGCCATGGATTGTCTTTTTTAAAAAAATGAAATTAAAAAGTTTTTTTCCCTTTAAGGGAGGCACTGGGGATTGAACCCAGAACCTCGTGGATGCAAGCACACTCTGTACTACTGAGCTAAACTCCCCACCCCATGCAGTGGATTGTCTTGATAGAGACTGGATTTTTAAATTTTTTAAAGCAAAACAAAAATTGTAACTTAAAAGTTACGAGCAAGTTCTTCCTGCTAAGAAGTGAAGATCTGGATACACGTTAAGAATATTGCCTTCTTTTCTGGAAAAGTCACCACTTTGTTTTTAAATTACGCACATATACACAAACTATCCACCCATTGTTCTTGAGAGAAAAATTGAATACAGTAACAGCACTCAAATATAGTGATTTCCATAAAGAACTTAAGTGTTTCATAATGTAAATTGAGTGTATTTTTTTAGCCACCTTGAAGGGGAAACCTCTCCTTTCCTCTATGAATTTAGACTGCCCTAAGCCTATAAATTATTGCTCATTCTTGAAGAGTAGTGTAATTTTTTCCAGTTTTTTGTTTTTGTTTTTTTTTTAATGAGGGAACCTGAGAACTGTAGGAGGGACCACAGGCATGAACTTCACCTCATGTCAGAGGAGAGACTAGGCACAGTGACAGCTCTTGGCAATTACTGCCCTTCACATAGTAGTTTTTAAGATAGAATAATACAGAATATATTGATGCTGGCTGTGTTAGTTCAGGTCCTCTGAGAAGCAGAATCAAGATGCTATTAAATGTGTAAGAAATTTATTAAGGAAAATGGCTGTGAGAGAAAATGGGGAGGGAACCAGGAGAGCTGGGACAGGCATTTTTCATACTGTGGATGAAAAAGTAAAGAAAGTCACTACACAGAGAGGAGAATGAAGCAGATGCCCAGAGGAGACACAGAGATACATATCTGCTATTGTACCTGACCACTCCCTGTCCCCTTTGTCTCTTAGAAGGCTGGGCTGTACCTCCTCACTTGGATTCTGTGAGATATTCTTCTCTCTATGAAACATACGCCTTTTGTTTTGTTTTGTTTTAAGTGCATTTGACTCCTGACTAAGAACTGCCACATGTGGGAAAAGTAGCCAAGAGGAGAGCCACACCTCTTTCCTGACACAAGACTGTGGATAACCATGGAGAGAACCAGGGCTTGGTGGAAGGGAGCACAGAGGTGTCCCCTGAAGTGGTGATCTCCTCAGGTCCCTGAGAGAGACCACAGGGTAAGGAGGCCAGGGGTGCAGAATCCTCCAGATCTATTCCTGACCCCTCCATAGATAGCCCCCTCTCACTGGGTCACATTGAAAAGGTGACTTTTGGGCAATCAGAGGAATGAGTATTGAGTATCTGTCTTAGTATGAATGGACACGTGGCTGAGACTTGTAATCTTAGGCTGATGAAACCCAAGCATTTGGGTTACCTGGTAAAATGCTTCACAACAGGCCTGCAGTTAATGCTAATTATTTTCATCCACTTTCCAAGATTCTCTGTCATTTTATCAAGTACCATGCTCCAGGGTCACTTTATGAATCCACTCTAATTTCTGGAGCAATCACTTCTGAGCACATAAAGAGTCATGCAAGCCTCCCTTGCTTAGGAGAATAAATTACATTTTAGGAATTTTGCGAAGTGACTTACATTGTCTTATTGACTTCCATTAAAAATGACCAAATAAGGGCTCTAAAACATGCTGACTATAAGTATCTTTAGAAAATGTAGTAAAATAAAAATAAAACCTCTTTATAAAAAGCAAAGTTTATACAGGTCACATACTGGAAAGAAAATAAGAGTTCTCTTAGAAAAGACAGTAATACAATCATTCACAATACTCCAAACTAGAATACTGTGCTGCTCGCAAAATGCATCCCCAAATAAAAATATTAAATGTACTCTTGATGCTAGAGGGCATATGCGGGGTGTGGTACAAAAGAGGAAGCAAGAGCCCTCTTCTCTGAGTGATTTGAATACCTTGATTTACTTCTTAAGCAGGTGCAAACCATTTATTACACTTTCTTCCCTTTTTTCAGGCTAGGGACATAGATGAGATTGAGGAATAGCTACGTGCATTAATCAGGGCTCTTCTGACTGCAGATGGGAGAACCCTAAAATAACTCAGCTAAAACCAAAGGGAATTTATTGGTTCTGATATCTGAGTGGTTTAGGGCAGGCTCTGGCTTTAAGCATACCTGAATTCGGGGCCTCAAACAATGAGTCAAGTCTTTTCTTCTTTCCCTGTCTTTGTGCCCTGCTTTTCTCCGTGGTTTGGCCTCGTTTCTTTCTACTCCAGATAAGCCTCTGGGGAAACTGTCTCCAACAACTCCAATTTCACATCTTTCAAGTTTAGTAACTCCAATAGAGAATGACTCTCTCTCAATACCCATATGTCCATTTCAGGGAAGGATTCTGATTGGCTCTGCTAGGGTTGTGTGTCTGTTCTTGAACGGTTGACTGTTACCAAAGTGGTGGGATGATTGACCAATCCTGGGTCATAGTTACTCCACTTCGGTAATGGTGAGGGGAAGTGGTTGGAGAAAAGAGATAAGTATAATTAAGAGCCCCACCAAGTCATATGAAGTAGGAGAGGAATTCCACAAACCAAATGGTATGTATGTTAGGAGAAAAAGGATAGAGGAAACCTACTGAGTGTTCTGTGTTACAGCTCCCTGAGGGTAAATGGCAGAGCCCAATGTATATTGATAGACTTTTCACCTTTGTTCTTCTCTATGTCTCGAGAGTTTCTTGGGCTAATAACTACAATTTCCTTAAGCTGATGAGATTTTTTTCTTTAGCCCCAAAGCACATGATAAAATACTTTTGATTTTTCTTCCATTAGCATTTGAATTTACTGCTCTTTCCAGACTCCTTTGCTCAGTAATATCTACATAAATTGTTATCTTTGGACTTCAAGAGACAGTGACATCTAAAGTTAAGATCCAAAGTCTGTGAGAAATGAATTGGGTTTTAATTTAAAGCCTTAATTAAGTTTCTTTAACTTTCCTTCAGCTTTGACCAAAGGTAGAAAAGAAGCAAGAACAAAGGCAGTGATGGGAAGTATCAGGGTGCTATGCTGTGTGTAAACATTTTACCAAATTTATAAATTTCAGGCTTTCTCTTAAGTGAATTTCTGATAATCATGGCATTCCTGTACCAGACAAAAAAGTTTTCTTTATAGAAGTGTAGAAATCCATACTGTACCAAGCATGTTCTTACAGATGGAGTGCATAGCTTCCTAAGTTAGAGTTTACCCAGTGCCAGATCTTGGACTGATGGTGTCTGGAACACCAAGGGATCTTATTTTCTTAATTTTTATTTATTCATTTTAGGTTTTTTTGGAGGAAGGGGAGGTAATTAGGTTTGTTTGTTTGTTTGTTTTTAGAGGAGGTACTGGGGCTTGAACCCAGGACCCAGTGAATGCTAAGCATGCCCTCTACCACTTGAGCTATACCCACTCCCCTGAGGGATCTTATTAACCATACAGATTCTTTGGCCCCATCACAGACCTACTGAGTCAGGGTATTCTAGGCAAAGCCTACAAATTTGTGTTTTGAAAAAGCTCCCTTAGTTGATTCTGAGGTGCAGCCAAATGTTAGAACTACTGACCTGTATGTCTGGAAGACTCCATGCCTCTGAATGTTCTGCCTGTTGTCCTACTACCACAATGCCTGAAATTCTCATGTTCCACTTAAATATTGAGGATTTTCATTGATGTGCAAATGTTATCAATGTGTGTTAATCAGGTCTCCTTCAGTTGTCAGTGATATAAATCTAACCTAAAGGGAAATGGCTGATAGAACTGAGAAGAGGAAAGGGGCTTTTCAGCCATGGCTTGCTTCACTGTTCAAATGTCATCAAGGACTGGGTCTTTCCAGCTCTTAGACAGCTCTCTCTACCTAATGGGGAAGAAAGTTGTTGTCAGGCCATGATTCACAGCCTCAGGGGGTGGCCGGGTGGGTGTGTGGAGAGGGAGTGGAGAGGATGGGGAAAGAGAGAGAGGGACAAACAGAATTTTCTAATAGCTCAGCATGAGAGTTCCTAAGAATCTTGAGCCATTCAGGGGTCACATGCTTATCATTGAGTGGGAAAAGAGGTGTGGTCAGCCTCATCTGGACCATCTGCGATAGGTTCTCTTTAGGAAAGAAGGGTTTTATCACCAAGATGAATGTGATGCTTGGAAGTCAAAATAACAGATGATTGCTACAATACGGTGTGATGGGACAAGGAACTCATAAGCAAGGGCCAGTGCTTCAAAGTGTAGTCTAGGGATCCCCTTGAGTCTCTGAAACAGTATTGGGGGTCCACATTATTTTTCATAAAATAAGTTATTTATGTTAACACATGATGGGTTTATTATGGTTATTTTTAAATGAATAAATATGTAAAAGTTTTATAATTTCTTTAAAACAGTAAATATTAATAACTATAGTCACATAAACAAAAAATCTTTGGGGTCCTCCATAATTTTTAGGACTGTATAGAGATCCTGAGACCAAAAAGCTTAAGAACTGCTGGCATATGCAGAAATTAGCTAACAGTTTTGCCGAATAGTAGCTTTACTCTCTAGGGTTAAACTGGGATCTGCAAAAACACTGCTGAAAGAAGTTCTCTGTACATAAAAATCTAGGACTGAAAGTTCCATTTGATGGATTAAGAAAACCCATGGGAATGAGGAAGATATGAAGAACCCGTCTGCGCAACTAAGAAAACTGTGTCCTCTTACCATTTTAAGTATTTAACACGTGCAAATTAAGGATTGTTTGGAAATGGTGAAAAGATAAATGACTGCATTTGCAGTCATTTTAAAAAGAAAAGCAGGAGAAATGAATAAATAAAATATCAGAGTAGGCACTAGCATTGGAAAGTTAGAAGCAGCAAGAACTATTACATTAAAAATGGCTTCCGATACTTGCCTGGCAGGGGAGACACCACGATCACGAAGGCGGTTTTCCCAGGGCAAGGCTTATCCGTCGCGCGCGGGATGTGCTGACCCCTTGCGATTTCCGCAAATGTGGGAAACTCGACTGCATAATTTGTGGTAGTGCGGGACTGCGTTGGCGCTTTCCCCTGAGTTTGCGGTATGAAAATACAGAGCTGTTGTTGTGCGTTCTTTTTCTTTCTCCCAGAAGCGCTTCTTGACCCCCCGCGCTGTTGGTGACGGGGTCTTGGCCGTCCATCCCCCGGGCAAAGGCTCAGCGTGTGCGTGGCTTGTTCTCGTTCGGCGGGGAGCTGTGCATCACCCGCCACGCGTCTCGCGCGGCTCGTGGTGGAACTTCACAGCAGCTGTCTGCGTGGGGCACCATTTTCGGTCGCTTTGCAGCGTTTGCTCAAGTTCTTACTTAGTATGGCGGTTAGTGCACTTCTCAGAGGCAGCGGGAAGCTTTCCCAGCAGCCACCGGGTTCTCGTGCAGGCCCTGCTTCAAATGCAAAAAAAAAAAAAAAAAAAAAAAGGGTTCCGAGAAATATGAGTGTATCTGTCCAACTAAAAGACATATATGAGTGTTCATAGAAGTTTTAGTCATATAGCCAAAATTTGGGGAAAAAAATCAAATGTCCACCAACAGGACAAAGGCTAAATTTTAGTATATTCATAAAATGAAATACTATGCAGCAACAACAAAAGAACAGACTACTGCTGGATGTGAGCATCTGGATGAATCTCATAGCTATAATGATAACTGGAAGAAGCCAGGCACAGAAGAGTACATACTGTGTGATTCCATTTGCACAAACATCAAGCACAGGCAATGCTAGTCTAGGAGGATGATAGAAATGAGATCAGTGAGTACTTCCGGGGGAGGGGTGTTTTAGATAACTATTCCTGTGTATGGAATTACCCAGAATATTAATGGCATAAAAGAACAAAAAATATTTATTATCTCACGTAAATTCCTCTGGGTCAGGGATTTGGGAACAGCTTATCTGGTGGTTCTAGTTTGGGGTCTCTCATAAGATTGCAGTCAAGTGTCAATCAGGCTGCAGTTATCTGAATATTATACTTTAATAACATTTTTCAAAAAAAAGCGATCACTTTCCTATACAAATTGCTAGACTGTAAGCTCTGTCCGTCTGAGTCACCACCTCTGTGCACCTGGCACAGTCTGGCATACAGTAGGTGCCCCATATCAAGTTAGTTTCTTTTGGTTGCAATCGAAAGAAAATGCTAATCAAACTGACTTAAACAACAAAATTTAGTTGCTCAGCATGTTGGGTCATTTTGTGTCAACTAGACTGGGCCATGAGGTGTCCAGATATTTGGTCAAATGTTATTCTGGGTGTTTCTGTGAAGACGTCTTTGGATGAGACTAACATTTAAATTGGTAGACTGAGTAACACAGATTGCCTTCCCTAATGTGAGTGGGCCCCATCCAATCAATTGAAGCCCTGAATAGAACGAAAAGCGTGACTCTCCCTGCCCTGCCCAGTAACAGAGAATTCTTTTTTTTTTAACTGAAGTAGAGTCAGTGACAATGTGTCAATTTCTGATGTACAGCACAATGTCCCAGTCAAGCATATACATACATATATTCGTTTTCATATTCTTTTTCATTAAATGTTATTACAAGATATTGAATATAGTTTCCTGTGCTGTACAGAAGAAATTCGTTTTTTTGAGAATTCTTTCCTGCCTTGCTTTTGCAATGAGCGCAGTTATAGCTACTATCTCACTGCAGCCTCATGAGAGACTCTGAACTAGAACTTCCCAGCCAAGCCATTTCCAAATTCCCAAGTCACAGAAAACATGAGAGAGAATAAGATTATTATTTGGAGTAACTTACATGCAGCAATAGATAACTAATATATGTCTCCGAAGTATTAGATTCTACAAGCTAAGGATGAAGCAGAGAATGACTGTTGAATAGCAACCAATGGTGTTTGTCCATCTCATAAGTAATAAACGTGTTAAAGCAACAATTCAATGCCTATAAAAATAAAAACTCAAGGCTATTTTTCAAAGCACTATTTAGAATAATAAAAAGTTGAAGATAGACTAAATGTCCCAAAATAGGAAGATGTTTAGTTAAATTATGATTCTTGCACACTTTGAATGTAATATGGCTATCAACTGACTATGAAAATTAAGTTTTGAAGAATATTCAATGTCATGGGTATATGTTCTTGATATTATGTTCTTGATATAATAATGTTAAGGTAAAAATAGCAGGAATAAAAATTGAACACTATTTTAAAAGGGTGAATTTTATAGTATGCAAATTATCTCAGGAAAAAATCTGTATGAGAAAAAAACTGAACACATAAAAATATATATGAACAGAAAAAAGGCTGAAAGGGAATATTTTAAAATGTTATTAGTAGTTATCTCTGGGAGCTGGAATTTTACATGATTTTTAATAATCTTTGTAGCTTTCTCACACAGTGTAGAAGGTTGAAGTGCAATAAAAAATTGAGAAAACTGGAAAAAGTGTAGAGCTGAAAATGATTTAAATTCACAATGATTTTTTAAAAAATTGGTCAAGAAAGAAGAGCAGCGTCATATGGTAGTTCTATTTTTAACTTTTTGAGGAACTTCTATGCTGATTTCCATCATGGTTATACCAACTTATATTCCCCACAGTGTATAAGGATTCACTTTTCTCCATATCTTCTCTAACACTTGTTATTTTTTGACTTTTTGATAGAAAACATTCTAACAGATATGAGGTGATATCTCAATGTGGTTTTGATTTGCATTTTCCTGACGATTAGTGATTTTGAGCACCTTTTTGGATGTCTTCTTTGGAAAAATGCAATCCCACTTCTGGGTATAAACCCAAAGGAAATAAAATCTAGCTTTTGAGGTGATATCTGTGCTCTCATGTTCACTACAGCATTACTCACAATAGCCACGAAATGGAAACAACCTAAGGTGTCCACCAAAGGATATGAAAGCATGTGGTGTATATGTATACTGTGGAATATTATTCAGCTTTTAAAAAGAAGGAAATACTGCCATTTGCAACAAAATGGATGAAACTGGAGGACATTACGCTAAGTGAAATAAGCCAGACACAGAAAGATAAATACTGCATGATCTCACTTACAGGTGGAATTTTAAAAATTCAAACTCAGGAACAGAGAGTAGAAGTGTAGTTACTAGGGGACAGGGAGAGGGAGTAGGAGAAATGGGGAAACATTGGTCAAGGGGTGCAAACTTCTAGTTATAGGATGGATGAGTTCTGGAGACTGAATGTATAGCATGGTGACTGTAGTTAATATATACTTGAAATTTTTTGGGAGTATGTCAAGTATTGTAAACACACACACAAAATGGTAACTAAATGAGGTGATGGATGTGTTAATTAGCTTGATGGTGGTAATCATTTCACGATGTGTACGTATATCAAAACACCATACTGGACACTATAAATGTATATATACATATATGATACCATATATTTTTTATAAGCAAATAAATAGTTTCTGTTTATTAATTACACCTTAATAAAGCTGCGGGTAAAAAAGAAAAAGAAGAACCACAGTGTTTTCAAAGTGATGGCGGAAGTGGTTGTGGTTTTGGGTGGGAGTGGAGGGTGGGGTGTGGTGTATATGCAGCATTTGGGGAGGGGAAGGAAGAGCTAGTGATTGAGCCACTATGTGGTTGTGATGTGGGGACAGCATGGGGAAGGGGCTGATCACGTGTTCTAGAGAGAGAAGGTACATCTATGGTGAGTTGGGGAAATGCAGTGTGTGTGTGTAAGCTGTAGATTCACCCATGTGGGCATGAAGTGCCCTGCAGTGTACTGAGTAGGTGTAAGGAAATCCTTAGACACATGACTGATACAGAGCAGTCCCACACCTCCCCAGGAGGAGAGCACAGACACAGGGAGTGAAACTGAGCATCCCAACTAAATATAGAGGATTCTCTCTCCTTGACTGAAATGTCCACAAACTGTACTCACAATGACAGCTGCTACTACGTCTCAATGTCCTAGACTGTGTAATAAGTGAGAACTGTACTTCTTGTTTTCCACCTACCTCAGAGAATTGCTATGGACTTGAAAGAATCTAAAGTTTCCCATGTCATGGGCACTGTCTAAAACTCTTTCCCAATTTTTTCTAACTGGAAAATGCTAAATTCTTATATATCTTACAATCTTCCCTATCATTAGTGGCCTTCAAACTAATTACATGGCAAAGAGTAACGTTGAGTTACCACAACCACGAGCAAATGTCGCTCCATCTTTAACCTCTGTAGGTTATAATCTTGTGGAAATTTACCTTTTCATCCTTTCTTGTCTTTGAGTTGTATGAACACTTACTTCTGTCCTGTGAAATTAATCACTGTCCCGGAACATGCTCCCACCTGCTGGTCTTGCTCATTCTGGAATGTATGCCCTCTTGCCTGTCTAACCAAGTATTGTTCTTCTTTTGAGGCTAAGTTTGTTTCACCATCCCATAAACCCTTTCTTACCCTCAGGCCCAGGAAGATCTCCTCTTGGAACTTGACCATAAGGTCTTCACCACATTATTTATGACTTCCTTTTGTGATGGTTCTTAGTGTAGTGTAGGCTGTGAGTTGAACTTTTCCTCTCTCTGGTAACATGTATTTGAGTGCTTATCATATCCTTTGTATTATAGCCTTTGTATTCAAAGAGTTTGAAAACATTATCCCCATTTTAGAGATGAGAAAACTGAAGCTTTGTAACTAGCTGAGTGTCAATTTTGAAACCATGTGGCTAAGTGCCCAGCTATAAATCTGGGGTTCTGTTACCGTGAAGGAAGAGCAGAACAGATATTGGGGGACATCTAACAGCCTCTGACATGAAGAGATGGGAGGGATACGTAGAATGGTCACCTAATAAAAGACAACTGTGCTAAGTGCCCTGAAGGAGAAAGGAGTCATATAAGCAGGTCATGCCAGGGCTTT
Organism: Camelus bactrianus; assembly: GCF_048773025.1. NCBI lineage: Eukaryota > Metazoa > Chordata > Mammalia > Artiodactyla > Camelidae > Camelus > Camelus bactrianus. The sequence continues at coordinate 69,173,149 of NC_133549.1, forward strand.
GTAGTAGGAAGTCATGGAGAAAGAACTAGAAGTGGGCCTTGAGGCTAGGTACCTTAGTGTTCTACTGCTGTGTAACAAATTACCTCTCAAAACCCATTTATCATCTCAAGATCATATATGTCAGAAGTTCTGCATGGTGTGGCTGGGTTCTCTGCTCAGTATCCCAAGGCTATAATCAAGGTGCCAACTGGACTGAGTTCTCATCTGGAAGCTCTGGGGAAAATCTGTTTCCAAGATCACTCTTCTTGTTGGCAGAATTCAGTTCTGTCCAGGCGGCTGTGGGAACGAGGTCCCTGTTTTCCTTTTGTCTGTCAACCAGGGGCCGGGCTCAGCTCCTGGAGGCTGCCTGCATCCCTTGATGTATAGCCTCCAGCATCTTTGAACCCAGCAACAGCTTGTCAAATCCTTCTTGGGCTTCTAATTTTCAATCTACTCTTATGTGACCAGCTGGAGAAAACTCTCTGCTTTAAAGGAGCTAACGTGATTCGGTCAGGCCTGCCTGGATAATCTCCTTGTCTTAAATTCAACTGGTCTGTATAACATCATCTAATCATGGAAGTAAAATCCATTGTAGTCACAGTCCTGGGGATTACACCAGGGGTGGGAAATCTATGGGGACATCTCAGAATTTTACCAACCACACTAGCTAAGACAGAGACAAGCAGAGAGAGCTTTCTAGGCGGGAAAGAAATGTAGGCAAAAGCTCAAAAGTGAAAGTCCACCGGGAATTTCTGGAGATGGTGACTATGTCTGTTTGTGGAGCCTCCAATAATAATAATAATAGCTCCCTTTTACTGAGGTCTCCTGGGTGCTTTACACAAATTCATTCACCAATCCTTATATCAGCTCTATGAGGGTGATATTATTTCACTTTTACAAGGAACAAAATTCAGGCAGAGAGAAGAAAAGCCTCTTGCCAGATTTCAGTCCCAATTAAGTTGAAAAGCTGGGATCACAGGTTGAGCTCTGGATGACTTCGAGCCTGTGCTCTCTGCACTGTTTAACTTGCCTGTCTGTGGGTCTGGGGGGAAGCAGAAGGCAGTAAGTTTGATCTGAGTCCAGTCTGTGGAGGCACTGATGCTAACGTGTGTTAAGAGGTGCCATGGAAGATTTTAGAGGGTTCATGTGAATTGTAGGGGAGGAAGTGGGACAGAAGTGGATATGGATGTGGATGGAGGGGAACACATCAGCTGGATGTGTGATGTGGTCTTTTAGGGAGGCTAATATGGCCAGTTAGGAGGATCCTGGATTACAAGAGTTGCAGGCAGAGACGACATGTTACAGTGAAAAGACTACTGTGTGATCAAGCCCCTGAATCTTGCTGCCAATTTGCAGGAAATTTACAGGACAGAAGAACATGTTAAACTTCATGTGAGTATACAATCAACAAAGTGGAGGCAGAATGAGGATCACAGGAAACAAATTGCATATAGTTCCATCACCCCAGTGCTACTACTACTAATGTGAAATAACAAGCAGAGAAAACAGCTTTGGTAGATGTGTTAAGACTAGACAAAATTTCTATTAGTTTTTAAAATTTTTAATGGAGGTGCTGGGGATTGAACCCAGGACCCTCGTGCATGCTAAGCATCTGCTCTGCCACTGAGCTATATCCACCCCCTTACTAGTTTTGATAAGCGGCTCCAGGTGAAATTGGAGGTCCCAAGGAGCTGTTTAGTAATTAAGAATCAGTCCTGGTCAGACCTAGGTAACCAGCTGTGTTAACTAGGAATAGGTTTGTGGGTATGCAATCAGTATAGCTACACAGGGCCCCAGAAGTTCAGAAGAACTTCATATTTGGGGTCCAATGCTCTGCAGTCACTGTCTTGATTCTTAATTTTATCTTTGAGTTTGTATTTTAGACGAGAAGTCCAATGGGACAACTGGAATGTGCACTGGGGGGCTTGGAGCTTCAGCTTCTGCGTGGCCCTACCTTCCACCACCTCCCTTGGTGGGTTTTCAGCAGCTTACTCTCCCAAGCTCTGGCCTCCTGACCCCACCCAGCCTCCCCAGCTCCTGTTCAGTGACCACTTCTGCCTTCTGCTCTGCCTTGGCCAAGGCTCTGTGTATGCTACCCATGATGTCTAGGGGTAAGACAAGGAGGTGGCCATACTCAATCCAATCTATCAATGCCACTTCAGTTGGTGGGGGTGAGCCTCTTGCCTTCCTTGATCCAGTTACCGAGAGAGTCTCAGGGTGGAGGTTGTAATACCTTTGGAGGTCACCCATTTGCTGTTGATTGGGAAGGGAGGCCTGTGGGAAGGGGAGATGCCTGGCTGGGTCTCCTTGTCCCTAGCTGGGAATAGCATGTCAGTCCAGCAACCGGCAGGAGGAGGCTTCAGGCAGCCAGTGAGCTGCATGGGCTCCCAAATTCCTGTGGGGGGAGGGGGACCTGAACTCATCCACAAAGTATCCCCTGCCCAAGGAGTGTGACATTAACTAGTAAATACGAAATACCATGACAGGTTGAAAGACCATCAAAGGAAGGAATAAGCTCTACACTTTAGTATATTTAACAGTGCTTTCTCCTACTTCCTGATCCACATTTTTGTTTTGCACTGGGCCCCACAAATTAAATAGCTGATCCTATGTGTAATCTTATAAATTACCAAGTACCAAATTCTAAGTTTCTTAGAATTTAAAGAGTACCAAATAAATGTTAGCTTAAAATTGAGAGATAAAGAAATCCATTGCCTATATGGACATGTGAGCAACAACAACAAAATGAAAGTATTATGAGAAGGAAAAGTGCAGAATTTGATAATATACACAGCAGAAACAGAGGAGATTATATATATATATAATATTATATATGTAAAATACATATATATATAATACTGGACAAAAATTGCACAGGGCAACACACATAGTTTAGTCTCTTGAGAAATGTGGAAACTTGAGAAATATTTTCATTTGACTAGACCATCTTCCGCTTGGAGGTACTCATGAAAGTGTTTTGTCTTGGAATGGGGAAGTTTAGACAAAAGAGATTTTGAGGTGAGGAAGACATTTACAAGATGTCTTCTACAAAGCATGCTGTGATTGAATTAGACAATTTGGTCTTATCCATCAAAATGTAAAATGCACATATTTTTGCATTTTCACTTCATTTTTAGATTCTAAATAAATACACATGTGCACAACAGAGAGGCAAGTCCCATGATGTTCATTCGTAATTGTTTTTCTAATAGCAAAGAACAGAATCCAACCGAAATGTCTATTATTAGGAAATTGTTTGATTTCATGCAATGGAATACCATGCAGCCTTTAAAAAGAATGAGGTAGCTCTAGACCTATATTTACCAATAGTGAGATAACCAGGGAATTTTAATTAAGGGGAGAAAGTATCAAGTTTCAGGAAAATGTTTAATCCCACTCACGTAGAAAATATATGTGTACAAGAAAGCAAGTAGAGAAAGGTCTAGAAGCCTGCACACCAAACTGTCAACAGTGAGTATCTCTTAAGGATGGGAGTGGGTGGAATGTGTATGTGAATGAATGAGACGCTCATGTATCTCTGTGCCTCATTGTTGTTCGAACGTATTACTGAGAGAAATGGAAAGAGTATTTTGAGGGCATCGTATGACAGGAAAAGTTTGGGAGCTGGCAGGGAGACCTATAGGTCAGATTCCAGCACCGCCCGAGGTGAGGAGACCCCGCCCCGCTGAGGTGATTCTGCAGAGGGGCGGAGCTCTGCAGAGCAGAGGCGGGAGGCGGCCCCGGGGGGCGGGGCCCCCGACTCCAGCCGCACGCTCCGTTCCCACCATGCCCTTATAAGGAGCGCCCGGCGTTAGGGCTCGGGAATCCGGTCGCAATCCCTGTGGCGCAGCCCCAGTCCCAGGCCCCTCCCTTGGGAATGGGGGCGGGGCGGGGTCTTGGCGGCGCGGTTGCGGGGGCGGAGCATCTCGAAGCGGGACCAATAGGTGTGGCGGCCCGGCTCTGAGAGGCGCTGCCATTGGGCGCGGCGACGCGAGGGGGCGGGGCACCCGGGAGGCTGGTTACGCTGAGGGAAGCCCGGACTCCGTAGTCGCTGCTCGGAGTCCGTCTCTCCGCGGGTTCCCGGTCCAGCCGTTCTCAGTTTTCTGTAGTCTGCGGTTCGCCGCCCCGCTAGCCGCCGCGATGCCGGTGTTTCATACACGCACGATCGAGAGCATCCTGGAGCCGGTGGCGCAGCAGATCTCGCACCTGGTGATCATGCACGAGGAAGGCGAGGTGGACGGCAAAGCCATCCCTGACCTCACTGCGCCTGTGGCCGCCGTGCAAGCGGCCGTCAGCAACCTCGTTCGGGTGAGCGCGCTGGGCCTGGGATGGTGAACGGGGGCGGGACACGTCCCTGGGATCCCAGCCCGCCTCGCGGCTCCTTTTCGCTGCCTGTGGCTTTGCGCGGGGGCTCTGAAGCCAGACCGCCACGGGTTTGAATCCTGACTCCCCCGTGCTGTGACCTTGAGCAAGCCCCTGCACCTCTCTGGGCTTCAGTTTCCTCATCTATAAAATGGGGGCAATCATAATAATACGGGTTTGCTGTGAAGGTTTGGCGAGGTGGTGTTTATAAAGTGCCTAGCGCAGCTGTAAGACCCATAGTAAGCGCTCAATAAATGATTGGTATTAGGATGTCGGATAGCCCCTTTCCGTCAGCGGGCTGTCTCCCCTCGCGTTGACAGCCTTGCTCTCAGCTCCTGCTTAGGCCTCCCCAGTCTGGCTTCTGGGCTGCCGGGTTCTTCTACTGATACACTGCCTTTCCTTCCAGAGATTCTTTGAGCCACGTCGTTCTCCTTTCTAATACTTCTACCCCTCGCCTTGAGACCCGCTTCACCCACCACCCCTCCCCAGCGTTCCCCGCGTCCAGCCCTTTTGTCCACTTGTCTTAACTGGCCACTCGTCTCTGTTTCCTCCCTTCCTGGACATTCTACTTCTGCTCACACCTCCGGCACTTACAAACACCGGGTAGTTTCTTTATGCAGTTATTCAGGACCTCGAATAATCCCTTTTCCCCTTTCGCTTAACCCAGCTGTTTTTAATTTTCAACCCCCTCCCGTGGAGATTTCCACCTGGCTTCTACCTGCTGTCAAACGGCTTCCTCCCACTGGGGCCTTTCCAGACTCGGGGACCCTCCTCCTCGGCCCCTCCTCCTGGCAGGAAGCAAGATGGAGCTGCTGGGAGAGGCCTGTGGAATCTGGGATCTGCGGCCCCTGCCGGAGGAAAGGACGGGGCGTCTCCTCCCCGAAACACAACTTTCCTAGATGCCTAAGTGGCTCTGCAGACCCATGTAGCCCACAGCTGTGACTAATAACCGAGGTGGTTCCTGGAGGAGGCGGAGTCCATTTCTGAAATAGGAAAAGAGGTGCTGTGACCAAACTCCCAACACTCCGCTGGCTAATATCACACTTTTCTTTCCTACACTGAGTGGGTGACTCAGACTGCTGCTGCCTGTGAGGAACAACTTTGGAAAAAGTTCATACTGTTTCCCCCTTGAGCTGTGTAAATAGTGTGTCAGGGTAGTTAGGAGGCTGGGAGGCAACTGTGGGTCTGGGTGGGGCTTGGGTTACTTATCTGATTAGAGCACTTTAATGCACTGGAGGCCTTTCAGCAGCTGAAAGTCTGGCTCAGTCTTCGGGGCCCCTCCACTGTTCAGTAGACTGGTAACCAGGAGGACAGTACAGACCAGATTCCTCATCTGCCTTCTGTGTGGGTTTAGTAAGACTCTATTCAGAAAGAATACTGTATTCATTCAAAACGTCTAGTTCTACATTGTTCTTGTTCTTTTTGTAACTAAGTTTAATCTAGGACTCCAGAGTACATTCTTATGTAGTGGTGTCTAACATGGCTGCATTCCAGGCCTCCATTTTTCAACAAATAGGAAACAATGTAAAGAGACAAGGTAATAGTGTCCCTCCAAGGAGTACTTCAGGAAATGAAATCTTAAAACCACATGTTGCACTTGGAACAGAGCTACTGTAGTCTAGGGGCTGATATCTGGTTAGGCTATTTAGAAAAAAGTTATTTATGAGCTTCAGTGCATGAATTAATAAGAATTGAATGTCTGCTTTGTGGGGAGCATTTTAATAAATCAGTGGTTCTCAGGTTGAGATGTGCATCTGAATCAGCAGTGGGGCTTTTTAGAAATAGAGATGTCCAGCTCCCACCCCAGACTTACTGAGGAGCTCTTCAGGGGGTCTGGTGGAGGCCTTTGAGTTTTTAGGAAGCTTCATAGGTGGCTGTGATACACTCCCTTAGTTAGGAAAACACTGTACTAGATACTGACAGACAAATGCAAAAAAAAAAAAAAGAGAGAGAGACCAGCCATAAGCTGAAAACAAAATTATGTATAGTTACATACTTCCCAATACATTACAAAAGAAGGGACTTGAGATTGGAGGTAGATAGGAGTTAGCAGAGAGATAGTGGGGGGGGGGGATTGGGCTGATAACTAGTCATGAACACTGGTGCTTGTGAGTACGACACTTCTAAGTTACAGCAAGTTGATTGTCTTGGCTAGCTCAGGAGGCAAGTTGGAAAGAAACTAAGATCAAGTTGGTGCATGCCATATGGGCAGTTTAACAGAAGTCCAGTAAGATGAACAAAGAGAGTGGGCAGGAGAGGATGAGGGCAGTGTGGGAGGGAGACTGTATAGATTGTGTTGTAGAGAAGCCAGAGGACCTGCTCATTGCTTGGAATTCTGGGTGTCAGTTGTGGCAATTATATATATATATATGCTGAGTACTGTGATGAATCCTGTCAAGTTCCCAGCTAGATTGTGTCTGGAGAACCAGCCTTGTCTGATAAGTGTGTGCTCTCCAGATGCTCCCCTCAACATTGGCACGTGGGGTGGCTTGATAAGTATTGTGGAAGGGAAGATGCAACTATGGGAAGGGAAATAAATTAGGAGACTTTTAAAATTGGTTGGTCATGAAGAAAACGAAGGCCTGGACTTAGGGTGTGACAGGGAAAATGGATCAGGAATTAGAACAGTATTAGAAATATAGTAGAAGAAGAATTAGTCGAGCTTGTTAATAGAACTCTCAGAAAAAAAAATGCAATATTACTATAAAATAATGAAACTAATTTTTGAACAAATGTTTTGGAATTTATGCAGTTCACATTTTTTTTTTCAGTTATCATGGGAGATTATATCCTTATTCCAGTGCTTCTCTTTGGGAATTTCTTACAGATTATTTACAAACATATGTCAAATTAATTTGATTTTGGTGAAGAAAATTTTATCTGAAGTGTGCATTCCTTATCTCTGCTACTTTGTGTACCATTCCTGAGTCTAAATGACTTTTGGACCTTTCCAAAATTAAAATTTACCAGGTGAAGATGAAATTCTGCATTGTTAAACAGTAGTTATCCACTGATCAAATAGGTATTTATTGAGCCCCCCTTTTAATGTCAAAGCAATAAGTATGATACTGGGCAGAGTAAATATAATACTGGGTTGAAAGTCCTAAGTGGCTTGGAGGAAGAGAAGTACCATGGAAGTTCAGAGGAAGGTAAGTTTCCTTTTCATAAGAGCATGGGGACAGCTTCTTAGAAGAGGTGACATTTGAACTGGCTTTAAAGATGGGTGGGATTTGAACATTTAAAGATGTGGTAAGAAGGGCGTTAGGAGTGGAAAGAACTCAGACAAAGGCACAGGATCATTGAGAATCTAAGGATCAAGTTTTGACTGAGGGCATCATTAAGCAAGACTCTGCTGAATTTACAATTTTTCATTTATGTTAAACAAAAGTAGTCTGGTCACTATATATATGTATATATAATCACAACTGAGTCATCACTTTTACCCCACACTTAGGGAGAGAATAGGATGTGAATATTTATTTGCATGTCCTTTTTTCAACTCGGGATCCTGAACAAGACCTTTTTTTTTTTTAAAACAGCTTTTTGATGTATAATTCACATACCACACAATTCGTTCATTTAAAATGTACAATCCAGTGTTTTTTTTTAGTATATTTAGAGTTCTGCAATATCACTACAACTAATTTTAGGACATTTTGTCCCCTCAGAAAGAAACTTCATACCTATTAGCTATCACTCATTCTCTCCCATTCCCCACCACCCCCACCATATGCAACCACCAATCTACTTTCTGTCTCTAGATTTGCCTATTCTGGATATTTCATATAAATGGAATCATAAAATATGTGGCCTTTTGTGTCTGACTTCTTTCACTTAGCATAATGTTTTCACGGTTCATCCATGGTGTAGTATGTATCAGAAATCCACTCCTTTTTGTTGCTGAATAATATTCCATTGGATAAAAGAAGGCCATTTCAACACAGTGATTCTGATACAATAAGAAAACAAGGAGCTGGCCTAGGAGAAAGAAGGATGGGAAAGGAAAAAATAGAGGAGGGGTACAAGTTCCAAGGGGAGGGTTCAGTAAGCAGTGTGAAAAATTCCGAACTCTTAGACTGCCCGTCTTGTAGCATGGTATATAAATTTGTCTTTTTTTCCCGCATTGAAATGGCCCATAGAAATCTCAGTCTTTGTGACCATATAGTCATGCCAGTTTTATTAATGGGGTTCAGACATTGCCTTTTCCATTGCATCTGAGGGCATGTGTTGCAACTCCTCCTGGGGCTCATGAAATATTTATTTTGGGAGTTTTTGTGCCCTTGACTTTTATGAGCCTCACCCGTATATCATACCCTGTTGGGACCAGCTCTGGGACAAATAGCAGCATTGTCTTTACTTTAAACTGATAGATGGCAAAGACTGTTCTGCTCTTAAAAAGAGCTCAGCAATTTTGTCATTTGTAAATCATCTGTATTAACATCTGAAAGTATTCTTTAATTTCTTTTGGTTGATATTGGACTTATTTCAGTTAAAATAAATAACAATGATGTTTGGGTGACAGGCCTGTGGGTGATTTTTTTCCTTAATCTGTAGTTTCCAGTTTTTCAAATGGACATATAAATTCCCATATTAAGGAAAAATTAATAGAGTAAATAATAAGAGTATTTGTATAATCCTTTATAGCTTATAAAATGCTTTCATATATATAATCTCAGCAATCCTTTAAGGTAGGTATTGCTATGGTCCCAATTTTACAGGTGAGGATACTGTATGTAGATCAGAGAAATTAAGTAACCTGCCCACAGTGGCACAGTTAGTGGTGGAGCTTGGAGTCAAACTCTGTTTCTCATACTCTGGATCCTCTGCTTTTTTGACTCCACGATTATTTGTTCACTTAGAGCAAAGTTGTTAAATATCAGTGGAAGTTTTCCACCTTGAATCAGAAGCAAGAAGAATGCTGTTAGTTTCCATTTGTCCTGGACCTGGCAAGGTTACCCGTTTGAAGCCTGGCTTTGGCATGGCCTGTGTGAAGGGCCTATATGAAAAAAATGATGTGAAGGTAGGGTTCTGTTTCACAGTGACGTTCAATTTTGTAGCATTAAAAAAATAAAGAATAGATACAGATCAGCACAAAGTATTTATGCCTACAAAACAGATAAAGACATTTTATAGTATATATGGCTGCTTGGCTTGAAGCCTATTAGAACTAAGTAGTATTTAAAGTAGCTTTGTAGGATTTCTATTTAAATAGTATTTAAAGTAGGTTTGTGCATTCTTGAGGAATCATGAAGTTTCATTTGAAAGATTCTGTCTTTAGATCAAAAGAGAGACACGAATGGGACTTTGTTCCTATGATACTGAATATTTGCTCATATGATTGAGAAAGGGAAGAGTTTTGGAGATTGTATGTTTGTAATTTTAATGGAGCCCCAACTTAAATATTTGTTTCTATATATTGACACAGTGGAAGGTTGGGCTTTTCTAAAGCTCTTTTATAAACAGCACTGGTATAACGATAATAAAAATAAAAGTTCTTTTATATTTTACAGACAAAATAAAAGTTACATTTTAGGGACAAAATAAAAGTTAAAGTCCTGTGGTGTCAACCCCAGTATCTTAAGTTGACTCCTTTTGTTACAGTCCAGGAGTAAGGGCAGCATTAAGGTGACTGCTTTTATGGAGATGGGGGGGACTTATTTGGGTTTTAATGTTTCTTGTATATTTATTCAAAAAGTAGTCTAGTCATTTTATATACTTACTTAATTGCTGCATATATATATATATATTTATATATTTTATTTATTTATTTATTTATTATTTATTATTTATTATTATTATTTATTATTTTAAAAGCTTTCTGACAAATTCCTGGCCTTATGCTGGTGCACTTAGGAAGAGGATAGGGTCGGAATTTCTTCATTATCCGCAGGCTACAGTCTAGCATAGCATGCATTTGTTCTCCTGTGACAGTCATCATACTTGGTCAGGGTTTGTCTTCTCCACTGGATTGTAGGTTTCTCCCTGGCAGGGACCATGTCTATTGTGTTTGCTCCTTTGTTTCCAGTGTCAGGCTGGTCATAGGTGTGCAGTAGAACTTCTTTTTCCCCAAATAAACATATATATATAGCATTTCTTTCTTTTTATGTGCAAAATATTGTAATAGGAATTTTTGTGCAACAGATATTTTCCATCCCCAGCTTGCAAACATCTGGTGATTGTTTTCCCTTAATATTCTGTATTTTCCAGTTTTTAAAATGAACATATAAATTCCTATCTTAAGGAAAAATTAATAAGGTGAACAATAAGAATATTTGTACAATCCTTTATAGTTTATAAAATGCTTTCATAGATGTAATCTGTATTTGAACAGTCTCATCAAATTTATAATGGGCTTTGTCTGAAACAAGTAGAATATATACTAAGAGGGAGGAATGAATGGCTAACTGCCCATTGTTTGAGATAACAAAAGTGTCCAGGCTATTTTGGGTTGTGGTTCTCTGTTTCAGAGTCATTTCAACTATGCAGGCCACTTACTAAATTCATAATGTGAGAATATGTTGTCTCCTATCTGAAAGTGGCATTGGGATTTTGCATTCTTTTTGAATTGAGAATGTCTTTTTAAAATTTAATGATTTAGACCAGGTGTTGATATATTATTTGGAGCTCTGCTGGTTATAGACTATGTGGTATCAGACTATGAGTCATGAATTCCTCATTAAAAGATCTTTATTTCCCTGAACCGTATGGCAGGAGACAAAGATATCATAAAGTTGATCTGCTGCTTTTTTGCTTTCTGGTTGATCTGGGCCCAGCCTTTTCCACTGAACCTTATGTCATGGTCATGACAGTGGCTTATATTTTTACATAATAAACCAGCATTAGAGCAGTATCAAAAGAAGTAGCAGTCCATAAAGAGCAAATGTCAGAGGTTAGCTGGTATCACAGCAAGGTTTCTCTCTGGGATAATGCTCTGTGCACAGGACTGTTGCTGGGGAGGGGCCGTTCTATCCATTCGTATTGCTTTCAGGCAGCTCTGCCCTTAAACCTTGCCATCTAGATGAAACTAGAAGAAGAAAACATAAATTTCAGCTTTGTCTTTTTTAAGCTTCAACAGCCTTCAGTGCTGTGCAGTATAAATACTTGAGAGTGAGCTTTAAGGAGTGAAGTTCGAATCTGTAATAGGACTCTGACACACCCAGAGATGAAAGTTGATATGTGGGAGGAAGGACCTCCCATTGGAGGCTTTCGTCTGTCTTTCTGTTCCTTGTCCATTGGACCCGTAGAATTCTTGCAGTACGTGTTTGGGTGTATTGGGCCGTATAGTTAAGTTTGTGTAACGTAAGTTTTGAGTTATCCAGGTGCCTGCTTCTCTGGTTTTTTTCTGTCATTTTTGTATTTATTCAGGTTCCACTGGGAATGGTTATGGAGAGGAAGGCTATCTTACCTGTTTCTTAATAATTTACAAAAGGGTTTATTAGGAAAGAAAGTTGAGATAAATATATAAGTAGGGGATTTTTGTTCACTTGTTTTATCTTTCATTTAACACTAAATAATATTAGTGAACAACACACTACCAGTAATTATTTTTTGTCACGTTGAGGCTTCATATAGTCTTTCAAAAAGAACAAATTTTTTCTTGTTACAAAAATATTACATTTTTGGTGTTGAAATTTATAAAAATCTATCTTTAGTCACAATCTTCTGTTTCTCAGCCCTTTTCAGTCTATTTGAACTTGGTTTGTCTTTTTGTCTTTTCTCTCTGCTCCAAACCAGTTTGTGTTTACCTAGCTATAAATACAAATTTAACTATATATAGATGCAGCATCTCATATCCTTTTTCACCATTAACACCCACCCTCCCCCAAACCCTTAAATTCACTTTCCTGCTCAAGAATTTGGAAAGAAAAGTGAGGAAAGCCAGTCTGTTTCAACACCCCCTGACTTTCTCTGTCTTGTGCTGTGTAGGGAGCCATTCTGTATTTAGCTAACTGCTGGTTTAGTAAGTGTGGAATGAAATAACTTCAAAATGATGGACTAGATCCTGAGAGAACGTCTAATCTCAGTATACTTGTTAAAAGTATGGGGGTCTTTAAGTTGATTAAATATGTTTAAGTATGTACATTATGTGCAGACAGAGGGATAGAGTATGATACAGTCGTGGATAAAAGGGGACTTGTGTCATTCGACATGGGAAGTTGGGGATTCATCACCTTCTTTCCAGTCCCTTGGTAAAGCTTTGTAGACTTTGCGTCCTTGTACTGCAGGGCATCAGCCTTTGGATGATTGATTTGATTGTGTTTGTGTTTTCCCCTCCCTCCCAACTCCCTAGGGTGTCTCCCTTTAAGACTGTTGGTTTCTGGAGGGCAAGGACTGGCTTACATTCTTCTTGATATTCTGGGTGCTATGTTTATCCCAGTCCCTGGCTCACGGTATTCCTTTGATAAGTGTGTTGTGCTTTGGTACTCACTATTCCCACTGGTCATTCTAGGCTCTTTCATGATGACAAGGATAGCTCACTATCTCCTTCCTCCATGGGATGGCCTGGGGATTCTCTTTTCCTGTCCTCAAATGCTGCTATATACAGATGCCTATGTAATCACAAAAAGAAACGAAGATTCACAAATGTTATTCTATTGTGTTTGGTTACATATTTGGACCTTTAGATTCACAAAAAATCTGTCACTCCTATCAGAAGTCAGCTCATTGGACTGGTATGAGTACAGGAGGTGTGTATGTACAGAGAATGAGAGGTAGTGAATCTTAGAACTAAAAATGTTTATAAATGTCTTTAAGTTGCAGAAAATAGAGTCTTTGGCCCTTAGAGAATTCCCCACTGATAAGATTTCCAGTTGAATGACTTTTAAGGGTAAAGTGGCTGAATTTTATTGCAGTTGGCCACAAGCCAAGCCAAAGTCATTCCTTCTTTTGAAATAAGCTTAACTTATTCCCACAAGTCGGCTTTCTGTGAAAAAAGGAAAAATGGTACATTTGTTCTCAGAGTTGAGAGTTGAGGAACCTCTGTTATGTAGTTTCCCTGGATTTCCAGCCTTCTCTCTGTCCCCACCCCATCCCTTGACAACTGGCTTGGCTCGTCTTTTATATGTAAGGTGGACAACATGTTTTTATTCATTTAATTCAAATAGATAAGGGTATATGAATGTGCTGGTTAATCTCTGGTAAAACTAAAATTTCTTATTCTACTGCTCTTCTCCCCAAATAGCAAAATTAGTTATCACAAGCTAGTATGTACATCACGTTCCAAACGACGGTAGGCTATATAAGATGCAGTCTCTGGCCCCAAGTTGTTAAAATACAGATGAAATTTATGATCTTATAAATGATTTACCTTATCTGCATCTTCTCCACCAGTGAAATTGTTGCAAAATTTAAATGATTTATTTTAAAAGATTGTGTGCTTGTACTCTATGTACAGTTTTTATTCTTTGGAGCCATGGAGAAAATGTGAGTGGGCCAGCAGCAGAACAGGCAGATTGTGGGCGTCACGGTCAGGAAAAGACTTTTGAGCATTGGCTTCAGCTGCCCTCTTCTTGTGGTTCTCTGGGCACACTGGATTTTCCTTGTCTGCAAAGCACAGTGCTTCTTGTGGGCCTTCACATGTGCTTTTTCCTCTGCCTGAACCACTCTTCTGTTCTTTGCTTGGTAATTTCTACTAACCCTTGACTTCCATATTAAATGTCAATTTTTTTGGGACACTGTCCCTGATTCTACCTCCAAAACTATGTTAGTTCCCTCTCTTATTTATTTTTTTTTCCTTATTGTGCTTTTCATAGTTGTAAGCAATTATTTGTGTGATTATTACTTCTTTAACATCTTTCCCCAACTAGAGCCCCAGGGGCCAACATGGCAGAGCCAGTATTTTCAGCACCCATCAGAGTTCCTGGCACGTAGTAGAGTCTTGAGGAATAATTGTTGAATGAACAAGTGGGAAGACCATTTGCTGCTTCCCTACTCCAAACTGTTTTATGCTTCTTTGGAAAAATGTAGATCATGCTGTGGGTGAATCGGTGACATTTAACTGCCAATTAGGAAAGCAGCTGTAACTCATTGCTTAGTGCAGAGTATTGCATGCAGTAGGATCATCCAATTCATGTTTCCTGAATGAATAAATTCCAGGCATAGAGTCCTGGAGTGCAGATGGGGATAATCCTGCCCAACATAGGATTATACAGAATATGTAAGTGTAAATAAAAATATAACACGAGGGGGGAGGGTATAGCTCAGTGGGTAGAGTGCATGCTTAGGATGCACAAGGTTCTGGGTTTGATCCCCAGTACCATTAAATAAATAAATAAATATAAGCCTAATTGCTTTCCCTCGACCCCCCCAAAAAATTTAACACAGATTTGGAATTCTCTGTTAGTTTTGATGCTTTGCAAATGAACAGAATACTCAACTTTGGCAAAGTGCACCTGATATGAATTAGCAAATACCAAAGTCAGACTTGAGATATGGATATGTTAGCCTACAAACATGGGAAGACTCTTGGGAGGCAGTGTCACGTAATGGTTATGAGTAAAGGGTCTAGAGCTAAATGCCTGAGGTTTGAATCCCACCGTTGATTGACACCTGCAAAGTATGTAACGTTGGAGAAAGTATTTAATTTTTGTTTCTCAGAGTCCTCTTCTGTAAAACAAAGCTAATCTTAGTATATGACTTGGAGTGTATTATTGTGAAGATTAATGAGTTCATAAAAATGTTTAGAGCTATGCCTGTCACATAGTTAAGAGCTCAGTGAGTGTTAGACATATTAATACACTTTCGCATGATTTTTAAGTCATAGTTTAAATGTTAGTCTAATGAAAAGGCAGTGTTGTTTTTTTTTTTTTATATCTAAGTATAACTTCTAACTTTTGCTCAACAAGGCAAAGTGCCAGTGAAAGCTTTCAGTAGAATTCCATATGTTGTGGAATATACAGTTTTACCAACTGTGGGGAAAATACCACTCACAGTTTAGGTGCCTGCATTTCCCATGATTTAAATCAGACATCTAAGTTTATGTTTGATATCTCTTTTGGTTGGAGTAATAATGAGAGTAAAAGTGTGTCTCCTCTACCCTCAATTTAGAAGCAAGAATTGGGGCTTAGGATTTGGGATTTATCCCAAGCATTCACTGTTCTATTTAATGAAAAAGAAAAAACTGAAGGGGTAGTCACTAAAATAAATTGAATCAAGCCTTCTGTGTAGAGTTGAGAAGTATGATGCATTTGTGAAATAGAATTCATCTTGTTCTGGAATAGCCAAATTAATTTAAAAAATGTTTAATGACTAAGTACTAGGCTGGATATTGCAAGAGTTTAGTATCTCTTGCCCAAAAGGAGGAATAGAACCTATTTCAGATGATCTATCAGTATATAGGAGTAATACAGTTGAACATGAGGGTTAGGGAACCATAACAACTGGTTTAGGAAGGTATACCTCTTATTTCTAGTCTTGTGGTTTTCTGGAAATTTTTTAACATGCATATTTAACTTAAAAATCTTAGATTAATTAGCATATTTACTGTCTGCCTGAATAATATAACATTGTAAATTCCTCTGTCCTCTTATATACAGTTTTCTAAGATTTCATTTGTCTTCTTTTTTCACCCCACAGATTAGGCACTATTGTTGTCTTATTCAGTTGTTTTTCTCCCCATTTACCTACATGTTTACCACTTTCTTTAAAGTATA
Organism: Camelus bactrianus; assembly: GCF_048773025.1. Taxonomy (NCBI): domain Eukaryota; kingdom Metazoa; phylum Chordata; class Mammalia; order Artiodactyla; family Camelidae; genus Camelus; species Camelus bactrianus. The sequence continues at coordinate 69,189,141 of NC_133549.1, forward strand.
GGAGAAATGATGACCAGATGTCCCTTTTTCCTGAAGTCTGTCCTTCATTAGTATCTTTAGTTGGGTCTCTGGGCAGTTTACACTCGAAGTTCTTATTTATCTGAAAATATCTTTATTTTGTCTTCTTTTTTGAAAGATAATTTCACTGGATATACAAAACTTGGCTCATAGTAGTTTTTTTTTCCCAGCACTTTGGAAATATTATTCTTGTGTTTTCTGCATTCAAATCTGCCATCAGTCTAATTGTAATTTTGCTGTAGGTAATGATTTTTTTCTCCCTGGGGTCTTTAAGATCTTATTTATCCTTCTTGGGATTTTTTTTGTGCCCCTTAATTTTGAGGGCTGATTTCTTTTATCAGTCGTAGAAAAATCTTCGCCATTATCTCTTTGAATTTTTGCCTCTTGCTTCCTTTTATTCTCACCCTTTGGAAGTAGAATTAGATACTGGATTTTCTCACTCTATCCTCTTTGTCTCTGAACAGTTTATATTTTCTATTTGGTTATTTCTTTAGCTCTTCCAGTTTGCTAATTTTCATGCAGCTGGGTCTAATGTGCCATTTAATCCATCCACTAAATGTTTAATTTAAATGACAGTATTTTTTACTTCTAGAATTGTATTTTTTAAAAAATCTCCTTGTCAGTGTTTAGAGTCTCTTGTTTCATCATACTTTTTAAAGAAGATTGCCTCTATTTTCACTTTTTTGGTTTGGTGAAAAAGATCTTGGAGTGTAGAAACTGCAAAAGCTTTATACCAGGATGAGAATAGGAAGGGACTTCTAAAATTTGATGTGTTAGAATTTCCTTCCTTTTAAAGACGGAATAATATTCTATTGTAGGCATATACCACATTTTGTCTATCCATTTATTTGTTGATAGATACTTGGGCTGTTTCCAGCTTTTGGCTAATGTGAGTAATGCTGCTATTTCATCACACATTTAATGCCCTCTGAGCTCTGGTCTCTGTCCCTGAGGGGTGTGAGCTTCTAATGGACTCATGGAGGACTATGAACACCCAGCTTCTAATGCCAGGGAGCAAATATGTAATCAAAGCAGTCCAAAGGCCCTTTTGAAGGTGGGAAGACAGGAGGTGAAGTTCAGTCTGTCTTAGGCAGTGTCTGATGCATGAGCAAGTTCGCCAGCTAGAGAAAAACTGGAAAGCCTTCTGTGCAGAGAGAATGAGAAGATATAAGGGTGTGAATGTGCAGTTAGGGAGTGGGAGTGCTTTAATGATGACACTATTAAGGTAGATTGTGCTAGTTTGTGAAGAGACTTATATGTTCCTTTAAATAATTTTTCTTTTTGGTGGTAGTCGGGGGAGGTAATTAAATTGATTGATTGATTAATTTAAATGGAGATACTGGGGATGGAATTCAGGACCTCATGCTTGCTAAGCACACCACTGAGCTGTACCCCTCCCCCCATATGCCATATTAATCAGTAAACAAACCAAAAAAAAAAAAAAACCCTTCAATTTTTGAATAAGTGAAAAATTCACCTGGTTCAAAATTTAAAAGGTTCAGCAAGGTTTATAGTAAATAGTCTGCCTCCCACCCTTGAACTCCAGCCACCTGGTTTCCCTCCTCATAGGATACCAGTGGACACAGGAAACCAAATGTCTTGCTTATGCTCCTAGGGGTAGTTATGCATAGTCAGGCAAAATGTATTCCTATTTTATGCAAGTGAAGACCTATTATACTGTCCTGTTCCATAATTTTTTCCCCTTAACATATTTTGGAGTTAACTTACAGGAGTAACATATAGGAGTTGGGGAGCCATTGTCCACCGAAGACAGTGAAGGTTGCCTTCAAGCAGTGGGAGGAGTGCAGATGAAGAGGGGGCAAATTCTAGAGACACCCTTTTTATTACTTAAGTTACATTTGGATTCAAAGTATTCTCAATTTCAAAAATGCATCAGTAAAACAAGTGAGTTTTTAAAATTATCAATTATTTTATTTATCCTCAGTTAGTTTATTTACACCTGTGGTTATTATTCTCATTTTACAGGTGAGGTACCTAAGGGCTCATAGAGCCTTGAGTTAGTAAGTGGCAGGACCAGAATTTAAGTATTTTAATTATGCAGATGAGCTCACTTTGAAATTCAGGACAGGAAACCTAGAATCCTTATCAAATCTGAAAGAAGTCAACAATGGTTTTACTTAAGTTATATATTAAATGAGTCATACCCATACCTTTTTTTTTCTTTCCTTTTTCTTCTCATCATGCCTTATTTATTTATTAGTTTGTTTATTTATTTGTTTATTCATTTGAAGTATAGTTGATTCATAGTGTTGTTAGTTTTAGGTGTACAGCAAAGTGATTCAGTTATGCATATACATATATATTCTCTTTCAGATTCTTTTCTATTATAGGTTATTACAAGATATTGAATACAGTTCCCTGTGCTATACAATAAATCCTTTTTGTTTATCTATTTTTTATATAGTAGTGTACTGTACTGCTATACACTACTATATATGTTAATCCCAAAATCCTAATTTATCTTTCCCTCCTACCCCTTTCCCCTTTGGTAACCGTGGTTTATTTTCTATGTCTGTGAGTCTATTTCTGGTTTGTAAACAAGTTCATTTGTATTATTATTATTTTTTAGATTCCACATATAAGTGATATCATATGATATTTGTCCTTCTCTCTCTGATTTACTTCACTTAATATGATAATCTCTAGGTCCATCCAAGTAGCTGCATATGCATTTTTATGGCTGAGTAGTATTCCATTGTGTGTGTGTGTGTGTGTGTGTGTATCTCCATCTTCTTTATCCAATCATCTGTTGATGAACTTTTAGGTTGCTTCCATATCTTGGCAATTGTAAATAGTGCTGCAATGAGCACTGGGGTGCACGTATCTTTTCAAGTTAGAGTTTTCTCTGGATATATGCCCTGGAGTGGGATTGCTGGATCATATAGTAACTATATACATACCCATACTTTTTGATCTCATGTGGAAGCAAGAAAAATCTTGGAAGAAGACATAGAGAAAAGATGAGATTGAAATCAAGAGCTCAAAGGAAAGTCTGTAAAGAAAGGGCTATACTTTCTCTTGAACTCAGGTATGCCAGTGGTTTTTAATCACTCTGGTATGTATTGCCAGCTGGCAGGGACAGATATCAATGCTAAGATGTTATTGTTATCCAAAATACAGCAGGGGGCTATGTTTAGAATGATCCTATTTTGTATGGAAGACTATATACTAAAATGTAGTGGGATTGAGTGGTGGGCTTTCAGGTTAAAATATTTTTGCTTTTTCTTACCCTAATTTATGTTTGTCCCCTAACAATGAGTATATACCACTTCTGAAGTAAAAAAGTAAGTCCAACATCTCCCCACATCTTTTTATTGTTATTGTTTTCACTGTTCTCGCTGCCTGGAGTTACTCTTCCTCTCTTGTTAAAATGTGCCCAGTGTTGATGTCACTTTCTCCATGAAGCTCTTTCCGGGCTGCTCAGTTGAAATTAATCTCTCCCTTTGCAGTGTTTCCACATTTCTTATCAGATACTGTCATGAATTAGAGCTACTATGTGCATGTCTGTTAGCATCCCTTCTTCCTCCAACTCCACCCAGCTTCCAGACTTGATTTCTGGAAGTCATGTAGTGCTCCCATTGAGTGGGATTACTTGGAATTGAGAGACACTCTAATGTTGAATTGGTTGTATTTGCAACACTGCAGTTTTTTTCCTCTGTCAGAGCAAGGAAAGATAGATAAAAATTCTGAGTCACAGTCAGCAGGGTGATGTTAAAATTCTGAGGGCAGTGATATATCTATGTATACCAGATGAATACTCTTTCCTAATTTGAGAAGGCTGCTGACAATCCTCTGGAGTGAAAGGAGCCATAAATAAATAAACATCATCTCTAAAAGTGCCGTGTATCTATTGCATCTCTAAAACCAAAACATGAAGGCTACATTTTACCTGATATATACTCTAGAACTCTTATCTTTGAACTGGAAATTCCAACTTGGGCTGTTTGTTCGAAAGCTTTTATAAAAAGGCAAATTTCCTCAATTAGTCTACCACAGTCATATACTCCACTGAAAGCACTGAGGGATGAGAATACAAAAATCATCTCCCCCCCTCCTTTTGTCTGGAAATTGACCTCTTTTATTACATTTGCCAGATAAATCTTTTTTTTTTTCATATCTTTTTTCTTCTCTTTTCTCAAAGCTACCAGTCTAGATTAGGCTTTAATATTCTCTCTTCTTGATAGTTATCTACTAATCTCTCCCTCCCCTCCATTACTGCCAGGTAAAGCTAAGTGCACTCTGATTCAACACTTTCTTTCCCAGAAACTTGCACCTTCTCCCATTGTTTTCTGAGTTAAATTCCTTTTTTTCTAGCTCTTTTAAAAAAATTGAATATATTTGACATAAAACACTGTAAATGTAAGATATACAATATGCTACTTTGATACACTTCTGTATTGTAATATGATTGCTGTTGTAGTGATATTTATCACATTATGTACTTATAATACAACACTGTTGTCTGTCTTATTCTAGTTCTCCAGGGTTAGCACACCCTGCCCCCTTGCTGTTCTTCTTTCTCTGTGGAATGGAAAAGTGAGCAAACTACAGCCCATAGGCCAAATTTTACTCTTCCTGGGACCTAAGGATAGTGTTTACATTTTTAAATATTTGAAAAAAAGTCAAAAGAAGAATATTTTGTGACACATGAAATTATATAAAACTAAAGTTAATATCCATAAATACAGCTGTATTAGAACAAAGCTGTGCCCATTCACTTACATATTTTCTGTAGCTGCTTTCGCACTACATCGAGAAATTGTGACAGAGACCACATGGCCCACACAGCCTACAATACTTACTCTCTGGCCTTTTAGAGAAAAAGTTGCCAACCATCCACCTAGTGGCATAGATTGTAAAGTTGGAAATAAGACCTCAGAGATGTTCTGATCCAACTGTCTCATTTTAAAAATGAGAAAATATGTTCTCAGATGTAATTAACAGTATGTCCAAGGCAGGTTGCTTGGGCAGTGGAAAAGCCAAAAAGCAGAATCCTTTGCTGGTCCTACCCCACCATAGTGCCCCTCCCAGGAAGCTGGTACTAGCTTAGTGAGACTGCTTGGTGTGTCGTGAACAAACTCCAGTTTGTCTCACTTCTGCTTCTGTGCACATGCTGCATTTCCTTCCATCAAAGATGCCTTCTTCCTTCCAGAAATTTTATCCATGCTTTAAGGCTCAGCTTAAATACTTGAAGACTGTCCTTATCTCAGCAACTGGTTGAGCTCCTGTCTCCCAGCCCCCAGTAGTGCTCAGTTACACTTCTTGTTGGCTTTCACCTGAATCATTTACGTAGTCCTGATGCTATTCCAGGCCATAAACTCCCTAACTGTGCATCTTTGTGTCACCTGAGGAAGTGTCACCTGCACATTGCCTTACACACAGAATTCTTGGGACATAATTTAAAGAATGAACTAATCTAAAAATGTCAGGATACAAGAGATGCCTTCAAGATCTCTCGTTTACTTCTATTAAAAAAGAAAGAGAAGGAATTTAACTGAGTAATATTTTTGATGGGATCAGCTATGTAGAAGAATTCCTAGGGAGTTTACCTGTACCATATCCACCTAGCAATGGATGAAGTATGTACACCCTGGGGAGAGAACTCGGATTCCTTCTAAGGAGGGTTACCTAATTCCATGATGATTATTTTAGCTTTTAGTATGGTTGTTGATTACTAGGCTTATAGAAACATGCCAGCTGAGATAGGAATTCACACTTTTAAAATTCAGCAATGAAAACGTTCTACATTCTTTCTCAATCTCCAAGGATTTTCTGCTGTTATATCTTCCATATAAACTCTCAATATGGGATGGTTTCCATTTATGAACTAAATGTAGACTTGTGTTCTGTAATGAACCATTAGGTGTGAACTTGATATTTAGTAAGGACTGAAGATAAAAGGATTGTAATTTAGTCTTATATGTGTTGCCAGCATTGTCTTTTATACTTTCCTTAAAACAGCAACAACAATAAATATAACTGGACAGATGAGTGGACTCTCAATATAGAGTAATTCTCTCAGTTCTAATTCTGTTTCTTCCTTTTGCCCAACTGGGAATGTTACCTAAGACTGTAGAGCCAGAATTTACTAATGGGTTTAGTTGTCTGTGGCAACTGTTGAACATCTGGGCCGCAGTATTGATATTTTGTATTAGTAAGCAAGTGGAGTAAAAGGAAATAATCTTTATTATTCCTGTCAGAGTCTTTCTCTTGATTAGACCGAGGCTGTGTCTGATCTGTTCATGTTATATGAAGAGCAGTGATGAAATGCAATCTGTAAAAGGCACAAACACATGTAGTATTGCTGGGAGTGGTTGATAGCTTCTTTTAAATCTGTACATCTTGGCCAGTTTGTTCTGGATGTGTTGTAGCTGTTCTCTTATTTCACTTTTCAGCAAGTTTAGAACCAAGTCTGTGCTCAATCCATATGTGGTCACACTAAATTATGTTTGTAGTAGTTGAGAAGAAAAAGAAAATCATTAAGAAGAAAAGCCTAAAGGTAAAACTTTGGGGATTTATTTAGTATAGGTATCATAAAACAGGGTTTTTTTTCTGTGAGCATTTTAATTAATAGCGTTAACCATTTGACACATTAATATTACAAAATTTTGAATTCTGGCTACTTGTAAGAAATGTGTTTGTAGTTTGAGCTAAGAAATAAAGCAATTTTTTTATGGCCCTAATTTAATGGGTCAGAGTGTCTATTATAGCCTAGAGCCAAATTCAATTACTATACTGTAAAAAGTGACTCTAAAAAATCTCCAGTTACCAAGCAGGATGGTTCCCAACATTAGTAATGATACCTACTTTTGCCACTGAGTTACTATTTCAAGTTTTGACCACATCTTTAAAAAAAAAAAAAAAAAGCCTACCTTGTTGGTTGGTCCTGGTTCAATTTTAAAAGCTAGTTGTAGCCAGGTTGACTCAGTTGATTGTTCCTAAGCAAATAACAGTTAAGGAGCTTAAGCAGCTGAAACCCTAGTGAGCCTAAGCCATATTTGCTGTGGAAACCTTCCAACTTCTGGGAAGGAAGATCAGAACAATTGGACATCAGTTGTTTAAACTGCATCTCGGTGGTTGATATTTGCTCATTGTGAGCTTGAAGTTGTTCATATCTTTGCCATCTGAGAGCACCACGGAATTCTAGAATCATGCAGTATTACAGAGGAAAGCTTTAGGCATCGTTGAATCTGTCTTCCTCATTTTTAAAAAACACAGTGTAGTGATTTAGGATTAGAGCGTGGATGTGCTGAAGTCAACAACACTGTGTGAGTGATTTTAGGCAAATGGATCAACCTCTCTGTGCCTCCAGTCTTCATGTGTAAAGTGAGATAGCAATGGCACCTCCCTCTCAAGGTTGTTAGAAGGATTTAATGAGGTAATAAATGACTCCTGACTTACAGCCTGTGCTCAATAAAAACAAGTATTTTTTTTTAAAGGAGAAAACAGAAGTCACAAATGAGTACTGCAGTGGCAGAGGGAAAGAAAAAGGGACTCATGTTTATTTAGCACCTGTTATCTTTCAGGCCCTGAAAGATGCATATGTATTAGGTGATTTACATGTGTATTACTGCTTTTTTAGCCAGGAGAGGCATTTTACTTTTCCCATTTTACTGATAAAGAGACTGAAGCTCAGAGATTGTTACTTGCCCGTGGGCACAGAATCAGCAGTAACAGAGCAAGGTGAGAGTCATTCCCAAGCCCCAATTCTTTTCGCACCACTCCATATTACCTTCCAGGATGAGCGCTAGGTCCCAGTTTTCCAACCATAAAAATAGCTTATATTTCAAAATTCATTTACAAATTGGTTTGGAGTGATTTTTCCATTGGAGCAGTGTTACAGGTGCTGTGTTACATACCCAGGCTTATTTGCAACAGCTAAAATATAATTGAAATTCTCCACATTTGTGAACTAAAACTGTTAAGAAAAAATGTATTTGCAGTTCTAGCTATTAAAGTAGAAAACCAGAAAAAAAAAAAGTGTATTTTAAGTTCTGTGGAAGGTTAGCTCTTTGAGAAAAGCAGATTTGAGTAGCGGGCAGTGAGGAAGAAGACAGGGACTGTGACGCTCATGCGGCCTCTGGAATACTTTAAGGGACTAAACAGAGACATCCTACAGTTGATAACACTTTGATAGTGTACAAATCACATCCATATGCTTTATTTCCCTCTAATTGTGTGTGAGATAGGACAGTTGGTAGAGTTGACCTAATTTCTCCTAGCAATATTTAGCTTTCTTTTTTTCATGTTTTTATCCATGATTTTTTTTAAAATGGGCTTTGGGAGCCCAACTAGTCACCTTAATAGAACCACAGAGGATTAGCTTATAGGTGTATTGAAGAAAGGATGAAAAAAAAGAATGGATGGTCTTCCTGAGTTAACTGTGCAGGAATGAAAGAAATTAGAATGCAGTAAAGAGTATATGTGGGCAGATATGAAAATGGTAGAGTTAAATGTTAACCCCTTTAAACTAATTATCTTTCTTTATCATTTCACTTTTTTCAGCTGGCACTTATTTTCTGAGCATTTATTGTGTGCCGGTCACTGTGTGTCATGGATTTGAGGGAAAAAACAGTCTAGACCCTACCCCCGTGGAATTTGTTCTCTACTTGAGAAGCATCTACCAAAGATTACATTCAGATCACACAGTGATCTTTTCCTCCCTGCTAGTATTTATGAACATACGATTGTTATGGAATTTTAAAGCAAATGGCACTAATACCAACTTCTCTTTTAAGTAATCTTTAGTAACTAAAAAAATTGGAAAAACTAAAAGAGATTGAGTGAAAACAATCCTTTTACTTTCCCACAATTATTATCTGATTTCCTGCCACTAAAGGTGGAGAATTGGAGGAACTTTGTGTTATGTAGCATTTGCTTATGTATGTTTGAAACCAAAATGGAAACCACTTTGAGTAGGGTTTGATATGCTCTGACTGAGTGTAGGAATAGTTGTCACTTACCAATGTCTTGCTGGCAAGTTAGGAAGTGTGTCTGAAAACGTGGGAAATGTTTTGGATTCAAATTCAAGTTCTGCAGCTTTCTTAGAGAAATAACTTCTCTGAGCCTCATTTCTTCTTCTTTTTAAGAGCTTCTGACTCTCAGGCGAGTGCTCTTTATATATTCATTAAAAAATTTTTTTTCTGGGGCACTAGGGATTGAACCCAGGACTTTGTGCATGCTAAGCATGCACTCTACCACCAAGTTATACCTACCCCCACCACCCCCAGCCTCATTTCTAAAGTGAAGAATTTTGATTAGGTTGCCAGATTCTTTTTCACTCTGGAATTCTCCGTGAAAAGGAAGGAGCATATCTTGTGTTCCATGGGAGGGCTGGGAGAAAGAGGATGGCAGGGAGAAGCTGTCTGTGCTGATGACCTGCTTTATTGTTCACATGGTGGCCATCCAGAGCACAGGTGTACATGGCTGTGTCTACAGAAGACTCCTGGGTTGAGGGAGAGAATGAAGTTGCAAATTGGAAGCCTGCCCACTGTGTCTTCATAAATAGGGATCTGGTGAGCAAGGCTGCTCTGCTGACATTTATGTAGCCTTAGTTGATACACTCAAATCTCCAGTTGGGTTAAAATAAACAGCTGCTGCCAAGGCAGCTTAACACTAGTTCTGACAAAAGTGTGTTGCATCAAACGAGCTTGCTTGGCATTAGAACTCGCCACAGACGTAGTTCACCTGCTTTTTTTTACCCATTTGATTATATTCTCATTGATGCATATTTGAATTAAGATTTTGGCAGTTGGTCAAAATTTGAACCTTTTAGGCATTGGTGGTTTCTCACTACTTCATAGATTGTTATGTACCAAGAATATTGTTGATACATTTTAGAAATTTAGTCTGTATTTTTCTGATTCTGAAAGTATTGCATACTCATTTAAAAAAAAATCTGGAAGGTACAGAAAAAGATTAAGAAGAAAATAAAAATCATCTGAAATTCTACTTTCCATATTGTATTTTCCTTCCAGTCATTTTTTTTTTATTTGGCTGTACATTGGGAAGAGAGTGGGATGCTTCCCTATCAGTGAAATGACTGAGGCATAAGTACACTTTTACATGACATTCGTGGTATTGGGGAGCTTGCCTCATATACTATGCTAGTTAAGAACTGAATCTTTTTTTAAAACTGGTGGCCCAAACCCAAATACCTGCAGGGTCAAATAGGTAATGGGTGAATCAGGTGGGTTATAGGGACCTGGGGATGGTAGGGAGGGTGGTAAACTGAAAAATGCAGGCTCTGATTGAAGAAAACTGCTACTGTCTTCAGCTTATTATTGCTGTGTGGAAACAGGGCCTGGGGTTACCAGATCTTCCTGATATTCAATAAAATTTGGAGATCTATATTTCCTTTTAATGTGAATTTTCCCATTTAAAAAGAATGCTGTGCAGGTCAAACAAAATAGGTCTGTAGGTTGCATTTGGCCCATATACTCCCCTTTTGTCATTCCCGACATACCTTCTTGTCAGTTTTTTTCAGAGCTCTCACAAGAAGAGCACTTTTAGAAAGTATTTAGAGAGGAGCTGGACAAGGAATTTCTAAGAGTGGCCTCAGGAACTTTCCACTCTGTATAGAGACTGAGAGGGTTGTCTAGTATAGGAATGAAAAACTCAGATACCCACAGGGACCAGGCAGTGACATAAATGAGTGAAATGGTCTGGATGTTAAGATTTTAGAGAGTGATGCAGAGAGTATATTCCCCATATGGGACATTTAGATTCCTACACTTTGTTTCCTTGCTCCTGGAATGCAGATCTAGTATGGCCAAATCTAGATGTCAGAAATTTGGATCCTTCTTTTTTTTCAGGTTAGTAATTGTAATTGTTAACAAAAACATTAACAATTATTTTTCTATTGAAGTATAGTCAGTTACAATGTGTCAATTTCTGTTGTACAACATAATGTCCCATTCATGCATATATATACACATATATTTGTTTTCATATTCTTTTTCATTAAAGGTTATAACAAGATATTGAATATAGTTCCCTGTGCTATACAGAGAAATTTGGATCTTTGTGAAGTGTTTTATTTTATTTTATTATTTTTTTAAAGGACCAAAAAAAATCATCCTTGGCCCAAATTCTGCACAAAGATTTGCAGCTCCTGCCTGCCCTAGATTACGATTTCCCTAAATATATTCTACAAATCTTGTTTCTGTGATAGGTTAGTGGGTATTAATAAATAAATAATTCTTGGTCAAATGGTGGATTAAAGAAAGTTAAGCAGATTTCCTGACTGAAGATTATCTTAGATCCTTAAATATACTATTATGCCTTGTAAATTCCTAAGAAGAAGCTCTAACTTGTAGACTCCACAGTTACAGTTACTTCTCTGCCTCCACTCATTTCCTCCACCATTTCCCTTGTCTCTTGAGGAGGAGGTGGCTTTCTTTCTGGTAAAGTTAGGTCTTTCTTCCTGTTCTTTACATTTTATCCCTGCCTTTTCAAGGACCTTGCTTCATAATCACTGTCTTTTTTCATTGAGGGAGAGGTAATTAGGTTTAGTGTTTTTATTGATTGATTTTTAAATGGAGGTACTGGCAATTGGACATCCTGCATGCTAAATATGCAGTCTGCCACTGAGCTATACCCTCCCCCCTATTGTCACTGTCTTGTTTCCCACCTCCTTTCTTTCAGTCTATGGACATGCTTTGTTTTCTCCTATTTAAATAAAATAATAACCCTTTCCTTACATCATACACAAAAATTAACACCAAATAGGTCATGGATCTAAATGTAAGAGCTAAAATTCTTAAAAAACAGAGGAGTAAATCTTTGTGACCTTGGTTAGGCAAAACCTTCTAAAATACTGTATCAAAAGCACAAGCAGCAAAAGAAAAAAAAGAGATAAATTGGGCTTCATCAAATTTAAAACTTTTATACTGCAAAAGACATCATCAAGAAAGTGAAAAGAACCCACGGACTGGGGAAAGTATTTCCAAGAGACACTGCCTAATTAAAATATGGGTAGAGGGTCTGAATAAAGAAGATATACATATGGTCAGGAAGCACATAAAAAGCTATTCAACATGATTAGCCATCAGGAACATGCAATTCAAAACCACAATGAGACACTACTGCACTAGGATGGCTATAATAATAAATACAGATAATGACAAGTATTGGCAAGGACGTCGAGAAATTGGAAACCTCACGCACTGCCGGTGGGAATGTTAAACGGTACAGCTTCTTTGGAAAACAGTCTAGCTGTTTCTCAAATGGTTAAATATAGGGTTACCATATGATCCATCAATTCTACACTTAGATATATATACTCAAGAGAAATGAAAATTTATGTCCACACAAAACTGCCTTAGCTCATCTTTAGTTTATTTTTCAGTAAGACTCTAAGCTCCAAGAGGTCAGGGGCCACATGTATTTTCTTCATCACTGTCTTAATACTTGGCACATGGTATGTTATATAAATATTTGATTGAATAAATGCACTAACAAATGAACTTGTCATCCTAGCTTTCTTCCCTCTAGTCCATTCTTGCTGCTGCATTTTTCTTGTTGAATTACAAACCTAATACTGTCTTTTGCTTAGAACCAAGAAATAATTTCCCACTGTTTAGAGAATAAGCACATTGCCTACAGGGCCCTCCCTGATGTGTCTCTTTCTGCTCCTCCGACTTCCTACCTCTCCACACCTCTTCTCCACCCAGTACCGTGTTCCAGCCCAGTGGCTCTGTGTTCCCTGTACTGGCTGTACTTCACACATGATGCTCCACTATTGGAAAGCTCCCTTTTCTTCCCTAAATCTCATTACTCCTGGATAACTCTTTATCAGTCTTCCTTTTCCTCTGTGAAACCTCCCCTTCCTCACTCATGCAGAGCGGAAGTTTGGATGTAACTATTAGAGGATACGTTACACTGTTACAATGACTTGTTTAAACATTAGTCTTGTCTGTGAAGAGCGAGGTCTGAGTTCTCATTTATTTTTGTATTCCCATCACACGTAGTGTTGAACATAGTGCCTCCCACTTAGGAACTTCTCATTAAGTTCTTGATTAAATGAAAGTGAGTGAGTTGGAACTCAGAGTAGGTTACAGAGTCCTAGTTTTTCTAGTATATATTGCCTTTTAAACACTTGACTCTGGTGTGTCATCTGTGAGTGATACAGAAGGTACCAGTGAGGGAGTGGATGGATCACAAATCCATCACCAACCACTGCAGGGAAACAGTCAAAAGTGTTGCTGGTGTTGGGTCACATACATTATTGTCCCTGTATAACACACGTGTGGTACTGGACACAGCTGCCTATCAGAGTGGCTGTTCAGTATAATGGATTGATCAACCTAATACTTATGCCATAAGAAACACTGATTTGAACCAAGCTGACCAGGCAGATGGATGCACACTCTCTTGTCTTGTCACAGTCAGTTGACCCTGTAGCTTGGCTTGGGCCATTGTAACTTTAACTGTAAGTGAGGCTTCCATTTTCATCATTTGTATCTTCTTGTCTAAATACATTAACAGCCTCTGTTGATTATCATCTCCCTGCCACCTTTTTAATATAATGCTCTAAGTTACCACTTAGACTGTACAAATCGGTGACACAAGTCCTCCTTGCTGTGTTTTGTCTTTCTGTTTTTTTATACTTAGTCTAGCTAAGGGAGACATCTCTATTAATATATTTTTTAGTCTGGGTAGTGACTTGAACCAACCAAGCTTTCTTTACGGAAAGAAACCAAATCTCTCTACATTACTAAACCAAGTTGAGTAGATTGTGATAAACAGAGTAATAACAACAGCAGAAGACAAAAGTCCTCACACAGAATTTTGAACTGAAGTCACATATTAAACAAAAGATTTTAAAATTAACTACAAAGTAAGAGCTCTTCAGAAGAAACAGGGCTTCCCGCCAAGCCCCCTAAATATGCCCCCAGGGCTCTTACTCATTCACTACCATTATTTCAGTTTATATATGGAAAGATGTTTTATTTCTTATCTCTTTTTTCCCCACCACCTAGCAGAGGCGTAGTTGGCACTTACTGCCTGTTCATTGAAATGAATGGAATTGAATTGAATGAAAGGGCCTCATGAGTTAGAAGCAATTCTCTAAAGAAGAAAGTGAAAGAAATAATTTTAGCAGTGAATAGAATCAACAAATCTGAATTTCAGCAGTGGATTAAAGTTTGGAAGCAATAAAATGTGTTCACTGTAAAGTTAGATTACTTTGAAAGGATTGTTTTAAAATGCTGACCTGGAAAACCTGCTCAGACCTTAAGACTAAGATCTCTGTGTCATTTTTTTCTCTATTTTTTTTTAAAAACACTTTAATATATAGGTCTTTTTTTCAGAGGGAATAAGATTTATTTTAAGGTTTAAAAAATCAGACATCTAGTTTTGTCTCAAAATCTTAAACAAATAGATAAAATATTCAAGAAGTGAGAGCTTTTAAAGTTTATATTTATTAATTGTTTTATACTTTGTCTTGTTCTCCCAAAGAATTTGAGGTTGAAAATGAGGACTTAAGGTAGAAGAGATAAAGGTAAATTTCCTTTATCAGAGAGCTAAAAGGGAGTTGGGTTAACCTATACTGGACAGGTAAAGAGACACCTAAGGGAATCACATAGTATAAAAGAAATATTTGAGTAATTAAATGATTTTTTTTGAGATCACAGAGGCACTTATTAGCTGAACTGGAACTAGAAATCAAGTCACCAAATTTCTATGCGTTTTCTTTTACCGTGTATGTAGCAAAAACGTTTGGCTTAACTAGGCAAGTGTTTTTATGACTTGGTTTTGCACAGGTTCAAAAAGCATTTGTCACGATTATTACTGACCCACTTGTTTGCAAAATTGTAGCTTGTACTGGGAAATCATATGCTTCCCCCTACTAATGTTGACCTCCAGGAGTAATGTTTCTCCACCAGCTACGAAGATTCCTACTAGTTAACAAAGAACATTTTGTGAATCCCTTTCTCAATTGTTCTGCTCTTTTTATTTGGAAAAGACGGGTGCAGGAGAAACTGTTTCTGTTTTGATAGTGTGAGGAGAGAGGAGGAAAGTTCATTTCCTGTCATCTCCTGGTTGATGGCTTAAAAACGAGAAGTTTTGTCTGTGGCTGTTTTCAATAGGGTTTGCCAGCTGTTTACACACAGGCAATGCCTTTCTGGTCCTGCCTATCTTTAGACACTGGCTTCTTCGGAAATTCTTGACTTGATAACGTCAGTAATGGAATCCTAAATTGAAAAGATCTAGAACAGAGGATGACAACCTTTGAATAAATGGGCAGGTTAAGTTACATAATCCTTTCTGCCCTCACTTGGTATACAAAGCCCTTCCCAGGCTGACTCCAGCTTCCCTTTCTAGCCTCATTGCCTTTGCTGAAGCCACACCAGCCTGTTTTTCTTGTCTGGTCAACCATGTGCTCAAACACTTGTGAGCCGTGGCCTGTGCGCTTCTTTGTGCTTGGGCTGTCTAATTCCTCTTCTCCACCCAGCTACTTCTGTCTTTCCAAGCCCAGCTCTTTTCTTCTGTGAAGACACCACGTAGTAAAGGCAAAAATCAAGGTTAATCCGGCAGTTGTGGGGAGGGTGAGTTAGAAGAAGGGAGTCTAGAGGCGGGAGAACCAGTTTTAGGAGACAGTGAAAGCCCCATAGACCTGAGCTGTCCAGTGTGGTAGTCACTAGCCGCATGTGGAACTTCAGTTCAATTTAAGTGAATGAAGATAATCTGAAAAGGCTACATACTGTACGATTCTAACTATATGACATTCTGGAAAAGGCAGAATTATGGAGATAGTAAAAAGATCAGTGGTTTCCAGGGGCTTGAGGGCGGGGAGGGGTGATAGGCGGAGGGCAGGCTTTTTAGGGCGATACTCTGTGTTACCGTAGTGGTGGATACCTGTTATCATGCACGCATCGAAACGCAGAAAGTGTACAACACCAACAGTGCAGTGTAAAATGAACTGTGAATTTGAGGTGATTATGATGTGTCAGTGTAGGTTCATCAGTTGTAACAAATGTGCCACGCCAGTGGGGGATGTGTTGACAATGGGGGTATGTTGACAATGGGGGAGGCTGTTGATACCGGGGCACAGGGTGTACGGGAAATCTCTATATCGTCTCAGTTTTGCAGTAAACCTAAAACAGCTATTAAAAAATAGCCTTAATAAAAAAGATTAAAGATTATAGTAAATAAAAGTAATAATTCAGTTCCTCAGCTGTACTAGCCACGTTTCAAGTGCTTGGTAGCCACATGCTTGGCTACCATATTGGGTAACACAAATGAAATAGAACATAAATGGAACATTTCCCTCACAACAGAAAGTTCTGTTGGACAGCATTGCCAAAAATCACTTTCCCAAGTAAATATGGCGTTCATTCTACATAGTCTCTTTTTATGTGTTGTGCCTTAAAAACAGGACCATTCATTTTATGTAACCTAATTGTAGGCTGAGTGTATTGAAGATCAGAGTGATTATGGATACTGTCATGAATGCAGCTTGGGATAATAAATCAGATTTAGTGCCCATCTCTTAATGCTTGAAAATAGCTTCAAA
Organism: Camelus bactrianus; assembly: GCF_048773025.1. Classification (NCBI taxonomy): domain Eukaryota; kingdom Metazoa; phylum Chordata; class Mammalia; order Artiodactyla; family Camelidae; genus Camelus; species Camelus bactrianus. Next base: position 69,205,699 of record NC_133549.1, read on the forward strand.
ATAAGTAGCCCTTGAGTATGTTTTTCTTGTCTATTTCTCTTTCCTTACCTACCCCTACCCTTATAGAAGAGACATAAAATAGTTAAATAAAATTCATTCTTTAGTAATTACCTCTACTGGGGTCAGAATAATTGCTATTTGAAAAACGGCTTCGGTGGTTTTGCCTGGTATGCTCATGGTTGTTTTACTTTTCATGATATATCTTAGTCGTATATCAGCCTTCTAGCATTGCTGCCTTTGAAGACATTTTAGTTGACCTATATGCCATTTTTTATTTTTCTTTCCCTCAATCCACTCCCCATCCTCTACCTTACCCATCCCAAGAGCAAGTCCCATTAGCTCTTCCTCCAAAAAAACTAATTCTTCATTTCCACTTTCACATCTTGTTTTAAGTCACTACCGTCTCTCCCTGGGACGGCAGCAGTAGCCTCCTAACTGGTCACTCTGCTTCCCCGAGCCCTCTGAGATCACTTCTCCTTATAACAGGCAAAATGACCTTAAAAAAAATCAGGTCATGTCAATCTCTTGTTTATCGCTCCTGCTTTCTGTTGTACTGAGAGAAGGTTCCAAACGCCTTAACCTGGCCTACAAGGTTCTCTGCCTTCTTACCCAACCTCATCACATGCCTTCTCCCTCACTGAACTTCAGCCATTATGGCCTTCTTAAGGTTCCTTGAGTACCCAAACTTTCTTGCCTTAGGGTCACCTTCTTGCTTCTCTCTCTGGATTCTTTCCCAGCTCTTGCATGAGTGGTTCCTTCTCAGCTCCAATGTTACTTCTTTGTCCACTCTTTTAAAAGTAGGCTCCCTCTACTCCTGCCCCGTACTCTTTGTAGCATCATCCTTACTAGTAATCTGGAATGATTTTTGTTTACTCATTTATTTACTTGTGTAGTCTCTCTGTGTCTACTCTCACTAGAATATAACTTCTATGAGGGAAGGAAACTTACTTTGACTCCTGATCTTTCCCTGGTACGTAGAAAGGTGACTGGTGCCTATAGTTGTACTCAGTAAATATTTAATAACGCTGAATAACTGAGTACTTTCGAAAGGAGATATAAGAGGAACTCAGCCCCCACCCCTTCCTCTGACTTACAGGTTCTCTTCCCCCTTCCCCAACCCTTCCCCCCTCCCTCCCTCCCTCTCTGCGCCTGTGTGTGTCTCCGGCTCCCTCTCTATATGTACACATGTGTGTAAAATAAAAGGAATCACCATGTATCTAAATGGGAATATCCTTCTAGGCCCTTTGTGCTTAGTATCAACTGGTGACTTTGTTGCTGAACTTCATCTTTTACTTCACAAAGTCATGGCCCACAGCTTTTTGAATGGTTGATTTTTGTTGGAAACTATAGTGAACAATACATCTGGAAATATTCTGTCTGTTTTGATCTGAGAAACTCTGGAGAACCAGCTGCTGATTTGAAAGGCTTTTATTATGATACAGACAGTCTATTGTCTACAGAAGCACTGGCTATTACACAGTGGTATATGTGTTTTGCTTTTTTCTGAGCTATTAACTTGAGAGAAAAAGACTTGTATTCATTAACTCATGCCTTACTGGTATCCCGTGAAAACAGAGTATTGTGTTAGTTACTTTAACTGATTTACTATGCATTTAGGACATTTTCTTTCCCATTTTTCTTCTTTAAATTCAAGCAAAGTTTAAATGGTTAAATAGGAGAACTGAGACACTTTCCATTCTGGGTTTAAAAAATTTCACAGATTTCTGAATTAAAATGTGGTTTGTATTCAAGCTTTAACACTTCTAAATAGTGTTCTATTGATAAAAGGGTGAATTTCACTATTCTCTATATTAAATATTAAAGTTCACTTCTTCTAGAATAGCTTATAATGTGATATAGTTAAAGAAAAATTGACATCCAAGCCTCTCATAGGAATGATGTCAAAGGAAGTGAGTATGTGTACCATTTGTGGTATAATAAATACACATGCACATACATGCAAAGTGTGACTTAATACTTTGATTTTTTTTTTAATTTTGGCTGTTACTTTTTGGAAAGGTTTATATAAAATGACAGATAATTACTAAAATTATTAGGTAGGAAGTAATTGCACCTAAATAATCCAGAGTAACATTTTAATATTACTTGAAAGTTTAAATTTTTTTTCTTTTTCTTTTACATATATTTTATTTATTTTATTATTATTTTTTTACTTTTCCCCTTAACGGGGGCATTGGGGATTGTGCACTCCAGGTGCACCCTCTACCACTGAGCTATACCCCCGACCCCTGCTTTTTTTGTTTTTTTAATGGAAGCCCTGGGAATTGAACTCAGGACCTCCTGCATGTGAAGCATGTATTCTACCACTGAGCTATATCCTCCACACCAATATTATTTTTTAAGTTACAAAAACTGTATATTCACATTTCAGAAAATTAGAAAACAGGAAATACAGATAACAAATTCCCACAAAATTCTGCAAGCATTAATAAAACCACCGGTAATATATTTTTTAAAATATTCTTTCAAAAGGTGTTTTGCCTTATACATAATGATTTTTTGATTTGTTGTAATCATAGTATATTTATTTTTTATTCCTCCTTTTCAATGAATTATAATGTAATAAACATTTTCCCATGGTGCTGAGTCTTTGTAACCATTATTTTAATGGCTCCATAGTACTCACTCTATATATCTTAATTTACTTAACTGCTCTTTGTTGTTGGATAAGTTATTTAAAAAATGTTTCGGCTTTTGTAACTAACATGATAGTGAATACTTTTATGAATATTGTTATTACCACATTTGGCATTACTGCTTATAGGGTATGTTCTCATAAGTGGCATCCCTAGATGTGGCATTTTTATGTCTCAGTACACACTAGCAAATGATTTCCCATAGAGAATATACCAGTTTGCATTGCCACTGGCAGGATGTAAAACTATCTATTCCATTGCAGCAGTTAGCATTATGTATTATTTCTTTTTAAGTTGCTCTATGATTAGGGGAAGCATCATGCTGATTACTAGTTAAGTTGTACATATTCGTATGTTTGGTTTCTAGTTTCAGAGTTATAATTGCTTCACCTCCCATGCTTTCCCAGATTCAGGAACATAAATTTTTTTTCCGAATAGATATTTTAGCCTATGTAACTGGATTCACATACTTCATGTATTCTTTTGGAGATGTAGCAGTTTGTCAGTTAAACATAAATACATACACACATGTATCTCAATGATGAATTTCTTTTTTTTCTTCCTCATTGTAGTTGATGATGCTTTCAAATGAATTACTCTCGAAAAGGATGAATACATTATGCTTATACTCCATATTGTTATCCAGGTGTATTATGGAAGCATGTATGGGAGCAATCTTGATAATTTCAGAAAAGCCAGAAACTTTCTTTGAATCCAGAAACTTCATTGCTAGATTATGTGTAATGTATATGTTTCATATATGTTTAAGTGATAGTTTTAAAAGTCTGAGAATGTATATTTGAATTGTGAGTCTTTTTTTCTCTGTAGGTTGGAAAAGAGACTGTTCAAACCACTGAGGATCAGATTTTGAAGAGAGATATGCCACCAGCATTTATTAAGTAAGTAATTAAAGCATTCTGTTGCTAAGCAGAATAATCCTCTTGTTAGAAAACAAAAGTACTGATTTTAGGAGCAATTAAAAAAATTATATAAAGCTCTGTTTACAGTTGGAATGTCATTCTTTCATCTTTCAACACTCAGGTTTCCTACTATTGATTTCATTCATCAGTGTTAGGCAATTTTGATACAATTTTTAATCAAGCCATGATTTCTGAATTTTGTTTTTCAGGATAGAAAGGATTTAGAAACGTTATGACCTTGGCATGTGGGAATCTTGATTGTATACTAAATATTGTTTGCTTAAAGATAATAGTGTGTACAAACTTTCAAAAAATATATTATAACATATTTCAGTAGTATCTTGTTATATTTACATATCACTTAATAGTCCTACAAATAATTTATGGACATTTTGACCTATTTTATGTAAAGCAAAAAGAGATACTAAGGTTTTGTTTTTTTTTTAATGGAGGTACTGGGGATTGAACCCAGGACCTCATGTATGTTAGGCAGGCGCTCTACCACTGAGCTGTTACTCACCCTGCAAGTTTTGATTAGTCACAGCTTCTCAGGTTCTTGATTATATTGTCTTTGATTAATGAATTTGTTCCTCATCCTTTATGGCAACCAAGTCCTAAGTAAAAGTAAAGGCATAAGACCAAAAAAACAGTGGAACCTCTACAAGCCAATCAATCTCTTCAGTTTAAAAATAAAAAAGGGCAAAAGACTTCAAAAGAGAGGAAATCCAAATGGTCAATAAATCTATGAATAGGTGCTCTATCTCATTAGTCATCAGAGAAGTACAGACAGGTCTATTTTAAGCTCCTAAATTAAGAAGTCTGATGATGTCAGTTGTTGGTGAGGATGTGGAGCATTTGGAACTCCCATACACCGCTGTCAGGAATGTAAATTGGTGCTACTTTGGGCAACAGTTTGGTGTTAGTAAAGCAGAAGATAGGCAATTTCACTGCCCCCGAGTATGTTCCCTAGAGAACCTTATGCCTATGCACTCTAGGATCCACTTACAGAAATACTGGTATCATCATTGTTCACGATGATGCCACTGGTCTGTCTGCTACTAGAAGGGATAAAAAACAATCATGGTATAGTCACAAATTGGAATAATAATCAGTAATAAAAAGGAATGAGAATTTTTCATTTTAAAATGGTTAGTTTTATGAATTTCACCTGAATTTAAGAAGAAAAAGAATGCATGGATCTCAAAAATAATTGAGGGAAGTGAATGACAGAGAGATGTGTAGGTAGGTTCTATTTATTTAAAGTTCAAAAACATGTAGAAATAAACTATGTTGTTTAAGGATGCCTATTTGTCAGATTAAAAGATAAAGATGAATAAGGAAATGAGGGCCATAAATGTCTGGGTAGTGGTACCTCTGGGAAGAAGGAAGAGGGCAACACGCAGAGAGAGCAGTGCCGAGACTTCTAAAGTGATAATAACGTTCTCTTTCTTGATTTAACTGTTGTGTTACATGAATTGTTGTTTTATAATTATTCATTATATTATACATATGTTTTGTGCAATTTTCTGTATGTATGTTATATATCACAATTTTAAATAAAGTGAGAAATGTTCCTTTATTTTTATCCTCCTTATGTTCTATTATTTTCCTAGAACAGATGCAAAATTTCACCCGTATTGATGTCTTCTTATTTCTAACTTACTTGAGTGGGTGCTTCTACAGAACTGTTTCTGTTATTCTGCAAAATGTTCATGTGTCAGGAAGTAAGGTACCAGAAGCATCTGTTTTTGGTAGAGCCTGTTTTGTGGGAATATTTTTTTAAACTTGCCTTCCTTGGACCTGGTGGTCACCGAGGTTTCTTTTTTCCCAGCCTTAACCAGTAGGAGCCTACTTTGTTTACATGCCATTTCATCAGTGTGGTAATATTAAGAATCCTATGCTGTCAGCTAAATGTATTATAGTTAAACTTGTATTTACTGTACATTAAAAACACAGCTCCAGCTTGTACCCATCTGCCCCTCACCCCCTGGAAGGTACAGAGGATGGTGAGATAGAATACAGGGAGTTTCAACATCAGGAAGGAAGTAGGACTCGATGATCCTATAAAAAGTTCCTTCCAACCCTTCACATTCGTGTCTATGAATATCATTTGATAGGTAACTGAATTTCTTCAGGAAACTCATTTCTGCTTATTCCCGGATATAGACCCTTAAAATATGTGATGTGCTCTCTCACAGGCTTCCTTGGGGACTTAGAAAAATTAAGGAGTGCCTTAGTTGTGACAACATTTTCCAAGAAGTGGGTAACTTTAAAACAAAACAAAACTTCATTGATCCCCCTTGGTAGCAAGTAGGACACCAACCCCTTACTCTCATAATAATGGGAAATTTAAAGAAAAGAGTTAAGCATTTATCCTATCTTTCCAGAGGTTTATAAAAAAATTAAAAACAGAACTATCATATGACCCAGCAGTTCCACTTCTGGGTATTTATCTTAAGAAACCAGAATCACTTACCTTGAAAAAATATCAGCATCCGATGTTCATAGCAGCACTATGTACAATAGCCAAGACATGGAAACAACCTTAGTGTCCATCGATGGGTGACTTGATAAAGGAGAAGTGATATATATACATATCTACATCGTATAAAATATGTTATTCAGCCATAGAAAAGAAGGAAATCCTGAGACAACAAGATTTGTGACAACATGGATGGACCCTGAGGGCATTATGCTAAGTGAAATAAGTCAGAGAAAGACAAATACTGCATGATCTCACTTGTATGTAAAACATTTAAAAAACTGAATTCATAGATACAGAGAATAGATTGGTGGCTGCCAGAAGCCGGGAGGTGGGGGTATGTGCAAAATGGGTGAAGAGAATCAAAAGATACAAACTTCCAGTTATAAATAAGCCATGGGGATATAACATACAGCATGGTGACCGTAGTTAACAATTCTATATTGTATATTTGAATGTTGCTAAGAGAGTAGATCCTGTAAGTTCTCGTCACAAGGGAAAAAAAATGGTAACTATCCTCCCTTTCCTGTGCAGACTTTATTTCACAAGTCAAATAGCACTAGTTGATGAGGGAAATCCTAACCGATAAATGTGGACTAAATGACAGAATTAGAAAGTCATCACTGTGCAACTTTTACTGGAACCATTGATTTTAGTAAGGATCATTAGTGAATGAAAACATTGAGAGATTTTAACCTTTATCATACCGTGGGGAAAGGAAAAGGAGGAGTCAGGGAAAAACACTGTGTTATGACCGACTGAAATACTTCTAGAGCAGTGTTTAAAATGTACATAACCAATATGCCACACTCTGAAATGCTACCTGAAAATAGCCTAGACTACAAAAACAATGTGGCTGTGGTTGGGGGGGCAAACAAATTTGAGAGCCCAAGAAATATTCTGCAGTTTAAAACATGATGGCTCTTTATGCTTTTCTTTAGAATGCAAAATGAAGCAGAAAATAACTTTAGTAGATGCCTTGACTCTGATGGGGAGGGGACAGAGAGGGAAACAGATGGAAACAATTAGTGACATCCTTGGAACTGTTGAGTAGGACATTCTTTTGAGCTGTTTGGTTGATGTTTGGAAGTTTCCAAGGCATGATAGACTGAAGCTTCCTCTGTCTCCACTTTCACAAGGATTTCTAAATAGGGTCTGTTTTGGTAACAGTAAAGAATAAAATAAGTTTAAAAAATTTATTCTTAGATCAGTCTCCCAGACTGCTAGAATGTTAGACTGTCAGGGCTAGAGAAAACAGAAGACTCTTGGTCTGTGGATAGATTTATACATACCTAAGTAATCTGATACAGATTTAGATACGACATTTTCAGGATTTTGAGGGTCTCAAAGTCAAATCATAGTCTATTTGAGAGACTGGCAGTTAAGGACATGTTGAAATGTTGAAGCATGGTTTAATATCAGTTAAAGATTATAGATTTGGGTTGTAACTGTCAATGAGGGACTTCCAATGCTGGGGCAGTTCGTTATTGTAAAAGTGAGGGCCATTTTAACATAGAGCAATATTTGCATTGTCACAGGAAGGCTTTCTCTTGGGTGGAGCAAAAGTTATCTGACCCCTGAGTGCACTGGGATAGAGTTTAAAATTTACTAATTTTACCCAAGATTGTGGTAATAGCCCCACTATTGCACAAGAGGTGTAGGGTTGCATGGTGATTGCCATAGAAACAGCCATGATCTTCATAGACTTCAGGCGTGCCACCGTCATGCTGTAACTGTTGAAATATTGGTTAGACTCACGCTATAAGAAGTCCTTTGGAGACTGTCAGAGGGAGATTCAGCCACTGCGCTCCATGTTTGCATTTTGTATCATCATTGTCAATCATTATCACTAGGCAGAAGCAGCAGCAATATTTATGTGTGATTGATTGATTAATGGGCTAGACACACTAATTGGTTAATTAAATATTTATTGATTGCTTTCTATGTGTCTAGCATGCTAAGTGCTGTATAAAATAGCGGTTCTTATCATTCTTATTATGAATAATCACTCATAAGATGTTGCTTGTTAATAGTAGTAAAGTGCCAAAGTTTGCCAATGCTTTACTTAAGAAAAAAAAGTAAATGGAGTGTATTCAAGGTCACATGTATAATGATATCCCTCTCATTCCCACTCACTAAGTTTTTTTTTTTTTAACTTTTATTAAAGTATAATTATAATTCACTGGCTTTCTTTAGTAGGGGAGAAGTTAGTGGAATTACAGCCATTGTGGCTGGAAATTGTGCATAATCCCAGGCACAGCCATGGCTGTACGTCATGTGTGAGAGATTTATCCTTCTGTGTATCATGGATGAACTAAGGTGGACAGCTGCTGTTGCAGAGAGGTTTTTTTTGTTAATGCTTTAAGAAGTTTCAAACTGAAGAGCTGTAAAACAGGCTGACTTTACCTGTAATAGGAATTCAGAGAAAGAGTGGTATTACTGTAGGTAGGAATGGTAGAAAGAGGCTTCGTATAGGAAGTGGGACTTGGGAGGACAGATGTAGGGAAAAAGGAGACTCCGGGAAGTGGGGACAGGTGTGGCCAGAAAGGAGCATACTCCTGGTGAAAGGAACAGCATGCATCGGTCACGTGGGCTGTGAGGCGAGGGATGGTCCCGGTGGGCGGGGTAGGAACTAATCTTTAGGGAGGTAGGTCGGACCAGGTGATGAAGGCCCTTGAAAGCCAGGCCCAGGTATTTGGAACTAGATGGCAGAGAAGCTTTGCAGTTCTTGAGCAGTAAGTAGTGCATAAGGTGAAAATGGTTTCTCAGGAAGATTCATGGCCAAATACAGGATGACTAGTACGTGCTAGTGGAGGAGAGTAAGCTGTATATCAGACTGACCAGATTCATTTTTCTGTCAGCATGGATTTGCTTCAAATTGATTTCTTATAGGTTAAAAAAAAACGTTTATGGCAAACCATTTTATTTGCCTCAGAAAAATTGCTATTGCAGTATGTAGTGAAATTTCATTCTTATTTCTGCAATGGAGCTGAAATGGATAAGGAAGACAGTTCTTGGCCCTTATCCAGGGGTGTTCAATACCTGAATGTATCAAAAGGTGTCACTTATGAGGTGGGCTTGTGGCATGAACTCCTTAAAAGGGGCATAATGAGGTTTGTCTGTTGGCAGGCAATTGAGTTTCATTTAGAACTGTAAGCTGTTGCTACTCTGTCTCAGTGCTGCCCTGAACAGTTCGCTTGAAATCATCAGAACTTGGATTGATTCACCAGTTTGGACTATTTTTTGAAACATATTATAATGTCTAAACCTACTGGATAAAAGAATGTTCCTAAAATACTTTGTGAAAGGGTGTATGTAGTATTGGCAATCTACATGATTGTCATTAATCATATTTCCTAGGAAGTTGCCTTGTTTTAACCCTTAAACTTTATTAGTTAAGCACAATTATGGTCTTTATTTGTATGATTTTTCCCTGACAGATATTCGTATACAAAGAAGAAATTTGAAAGGGATTTAAACATGCTTACACTTAATTTAGGTCTCTTTTGACCTAATTTAAAGTAGTGTCACATTTTTAGATCACAAGCCCTCATATTGAGCTTTTTTCTTTGCTTTTGATCTTGAACACTCAAAATATTCTGTGATGAAATTTGTATTTTCAAACACTCTTCTTGGTGAAAATGCCCAGAATATCTTTTTAAGGTATTAATTCTTCACACATACTGCTCAATGCACTTTGCTTAACTGGGGCTGATGTGTGATTTTATACTTTTTGAGTTTTTTGTGATCCTTTCCATTGATATTTTAAGAAAAGATTTTTGTCTCTTAGCATAAATGACCAAATAACTATAAAATAATCATTCGCATCTGCCAGCTGACTGGGGCTGATGTGTGATTTTATACTTTTTGAGTTTTTTGTGATCCTTTCCATTGATATTTTAAGAAAAGATTTTTGTCTCTTAGCATAAATGACCAAATAACTATAAAATAATCATTCGCATCTGCCAGCTGACTAGTTGCTTTTTTGACCTAGAGCAAGCACTCAAACTTTAAATAGTTCACCTTTAAACTTGCCACGTAAATCATAATTGAGTACCACTATTCTTCACAGAGTTTCTCAAACCAAAATGATTTAAGACTTGAGTCTTCTCAACAGTGAACTCTGAGTATTTTATTAACTTGAGAAAGAGTTCTAAACAACTTGGCAGGGATTTAACCCTCGTTCTACTTTGTATGCCCTTCATGATTAAGAAGTAAACAAATAATGCTTTAAACATGTAATACTTTGGTTTCCATTGTCCACAGAGGAGTCACAATCATATGATTGAAAGGAACTCAAGGGGCCAAGGGAACTCATATTTACTGAGTATGTATTATTGAGCTGGGTATTTACATATTTCCATTTTCTCATGTAATTCTGAGAACACCAACCTCTAGGTATTAATAACTTCATTTTATAGGTAAGAAAACTGAGGTTTGACAAAATTTGACTCACCCAAGTTTGTTCAGCATCTACAAGGCAGAACATGTTTCCCACTGATGATCTCTCGGCTGCCAAGTCCACGTTCTTTCCATAATCTGACTTCCAAGAAGTCATGTAGTCCACCCACCTCTTTTCAGGCAGTACGAACTCTATACCACTCTTAGAGGAGAACAATTTACAGTTTTCCTAAATATTTCCAGAGAAGGAATTTTACACATGTAATTTGTGATGTACAGAAGCGTCTTATGATTCAAGCTACAAAGAAGTTAAAGTCATAATATTTTAAATTTTAAAAGAATCATAGACATTATTTAATCCAACCGCTTTATTTTATAGATGAACTGAGGCCATTGGCTGCACCAACTCTACTCTGCAAATTCAGACAGTAGCACTAAAAGTAATTAGACATAAGTATTCCCTTGACTATTCCTATATAGGTCCAGTCCCAAATTAAGAGGTTCTCAAGGTTTAAATTTTTTCCCACATCTATTTAAAATCTTTATTGTTCTTTCCTTAGTGGAAGCAAAAGAACCCGGTAAAAATAGCTCTATTTCTTTGAATACCTTTGATGAGCTGGGTACTTTAAGTTGTGTTAATCCACCTCATCTTGCATATGGAGAAGCTGAGACTGAGAGGCTCACAGTAACTTATTGATAGTTGACCCAGTACATAGATGGCAGAGGTGAGATTCAAATCTTGAACTCCCTCACTCCCAGGCTTGTGCTCATTTCAGGATGCAAAGGCTCTTTCTCACCCTTCATTGTAAGAATCCCTTCTCATAATATAATATTGTGAGGCTTAAATGAGTGAGATAATGTATTTGTGAAAGGTAATGTGAAAGTACCTGAAAAAAAGATATTTGGTGATTATTAGCTTCCTTCTTCAGCTTCTCAATCTTTTTTTCCTCATTTTCTCCAGATAAACTCAGTTACTTTTTAAACTTTCTCATGGAAAATTTTCCTCTAATTGATTGCCTGCTGTAAAAAGGCTTCTAAAAAAATAATGATTGCTTATTTTTATTTAATGCTCTTTCTATATCTGTTGAGATGATCATGCAATTTTACCCTTTAGTCTGTAAGATGGTCTTTATGCTACTCCATAAATACTGATTTTTGTGATGGTGAGCCATTTATGCATTTCTAAGATAAACCCTGCTTGGTTGTGATTTAGAAAAGAAAATATAGTGCTAAATTCAAATTTTTATTAATACAGTGCTAACTTCAATTCTAATATTTTAAAAAGATTTTGCTTGACGGATCTTGATGTATAATTTTCTTTTCTTGTTCTATTTCTTACCCTGTTTTGGTATCAAGGTTATTTTAAGTGTTTCCTAAAATAAGATCTTTTCTAGTCCTTGAAACCGTTTAGATAAGATAAAGATTGTTCTTGAAAGTCTGGCAAAACTTATATCTAAAATTCTCTGAGTCTGGTGTCTTTGAGAGGAAGAAACTTGATTATTCATTTAGATTCCTTTTATTATCTAATTCAGGTTTTAAATTCATTTTGAGTCAACTTTGATAATCTGATACTTTTCTAAGAAATAATCCATTTCATCTATCATATTTAGTTCACTATATGTACTTCTGCCTTTTTTCTTATCACTTTTATGGAGATTTACATTTTGTTAGATTTTCCCCCAAAGATCTATTTAGTTCGAGTCTTCTCATATTCATTAGTTACTCTTTTATTATTTGAATATCTAATTTTTAATATTTCTTTCTTTATATTCAGTATTTCTTATTTTTAAATAAAAATATTTTGGGCTCTCCATTTTGCTCTGTTTTACAAGTTTGGAAACAGTTATATAAGTACTTTAAAAGTTGTTCAGCCCTAAATATTTTGTAATTTTGGTTGTGAATCCCTCTTACCCTTGTGCATTATTGAGGAGTACAATTCAAAGTCCTTTTTGCTACACGCATACTTTGGAGAACCGTGTGTTTGGTTCCAGACCACCATAATATTAGAAATAAAGTGAATATCATGGTAAAGCAAGTCACATGATTTTTTTTTTTTTTTGGTTTCCTACTGCATATAAAAGTGTTAACACTATTCTATAGTTAATTAAGGGTGCATTATGCCTATAAAACAATATACATACCTTAATTTAAAAATATTTTGTTGCTAAAAAAATGACAAAACAATTCATCAGAGACCACTGATCACAGATCACCCATAACAATATAATAATAGTGAAAAGCTTGAAATATTTGAGAATTACAAAATGTGACACAGAGACATGAAGTGAGCAAATGCTATTGGAAAAAATGGTGCCCATGATCTTGTTCAACACAGGGTCGCCACAGACCTTCTAATTTGTAAAAAAAAATATCATATTTGCGAAGCACAATAAAGTGAAGCACAATAGAGCAAGATATGCCTGTATGTTTTAGTTGTTATATTTCTAATTTAATTTCTTTGTGGCCAAAATAGATGGTTGGTATATTATCAATTCTTGGAAATTGTTTTGTGACACTATTATTGGTCAGTTTTGGTAAGTGTACTGTGTATGCTTTAAAAGAAAGTATATTCTCTTTTACTTGGGTGTAGGGTTCTCTTTTTATCAGTTAGGTCAACATATGTATATCATTATCAGACTTTCTAGAGTCTTGCTGTCTTGCCTGTTTCAGCTGTCTATGATTGAGATCTTTTGAAATATATAATATAGATTTGTCAATTTTTCTCATAACTATCAATTTTAGCCTTATTTCAAAGCAGTATTATTAAGTAGTTACAAGCTTATGATAATCTTGGGTCCCATATTCTGTTAATTGTTTTGTTATTACCCTTTTTTTAGAATGACTGTTGATTGATGTTAAGCCTACTGTTGACTTGTATCTTCAGATTTTGTTGTTGTTTTTTTAAACCACATGCTGGTTTTTGTCCGTTTTTATCATAAGTGAAAATATTCTCTTGCTGTGTCTATTCCACTTCATTTTGTGTCTAGGTATTTACATTTCTAACTCATTCATCACATTCTGCTGTAGAACAGTGATTGTCAACTTTTTTTCAGCATAAGGACCATCAAATATTAATGGTGAGATGCTTTATTATTAGTTGAGTGAGAATGTATAAGAATAAAAGTTACAATGAATTTGTAATGTTTTAAAATAAATTTTCATTTTATTCATGACAACAGAATCAGGATACATCTGAAAACTACTAGGATCTGTAAGGCACACTTGCTTATATATTTATCCTTTTCTGCTGTAACCCTAGCTTGAGACAGAGGAATGACCAAAGGAGCTGACAGACCTGTAGGTAGCAGAGTTTTTGACTGAAACTTGCAAACTTAGCATCTCCTCTCCCATCACAGATGCTGCATTTGAAATGGGGGTGAAGGAAATGGGTAGAAAGACTAGGACTAGTCATTCAAGCTTTAAAGGATTCACAGGTTGTGACTCATACTCTACTTTTCAAATAAGCTGCCACCAAGAGGAGCAGTGACACTTCTAACCCTCCCATCCCCAACCTGTGGCTTCCTCTTCAGTTATCTCTGGGCTCTGGCAGAATCCTTGTGTTTGAAGGGGTGGGAGCTGGGGGTTGAAACTGGCTACATACCCTCCTAATCTCATCTGAAATAAAAGAATTTAGTGAGCCTTCAGTGTTTATGTGTGTGTTTTAGCTTTGTTATCTTAATGTAAGTGTTCTAGTGAAAAAGAGTTTGGTCTTGCCCTTGAAGGGTTTTGAGTGTTTTCAGTATGACTCACTGTGGTTTTTAATTTTAGTTTTGGGTGTACGCTTGCAATGTCCTGTACTATCACCAAGTTAGGTCAGGGAAAGGAATAATTTGTGGATGAGGCCTGTGGCATCTTGAAATCTAGGAGCCCGGGGATGGAACGTCATGTTTTAGTGTTATCACACAGCGTACATGTGGGTGAGTTGGTGCAGTGCACTTGCTACTTGGACTAGATTAAAGTCTGTGGTTGTACTCAGTGTTCCCCATGCCCTCCTGAAAACTGTAACTGCTGGTAGCCTTCACTCAGGTTTCTGGGTGACTGATGGCTAAGGCTCCTTGACCTTTCTTGGAACGGCAACGCCAGGAGCAGAGCATGTTGGTTAGTACTGGGATGCCACAGGATGAACTACTTTTTGCTGTTTTACAGTAAAACTTGTGCCCAATGGCTACTATATAAAAGAATACTTTATTTTCACATATCTTGCTGAATCTTTTGAAATCTTCACATGTATTATTATTATCATTGTTTAACCACATGTATAGACACAAAAAGGATGGAGTGAGCTGGGTATAGAGGCATTACTACCAGTTTGAGAGATACTAGAAAGATTGCACTATCAGTTCTAATGCTGGAAATTTCATTAGCGCTCATTCAAAACAATTCAAATGCTTGAATGCCTCATGAAGGGACGATTTTTTAAAGGCATCATCAGTCGTTTTTACTTATCAGACCTTTGACTGAGGTTAGGTTCTAAATATGGGAAAGCAGAGAGCGTTTGAGGGCCTGCGCCTTGCCCCTAACCCCTGGCCTCTCACTCAGGTCTTAGATCTGTGAAAGGCCTGGACTTTAATTAATTTTCTTCAAATGATGCTATATATGCAGCCATAGAGAAAAAGAGGGTGTCTTAAAAGATGTTATTTGTGCATTTAAAATTATTCAATGTAAAGAGTTAAATATCCCACCATGTTTATGACCCTGTTTTGGCACTTACTCATTTTTAAATATGATAGGCTTCTCAAACTTGGAAGTGATCTGGGCCTTGATCTCTTCTTGATCTCTGACAGATCCTGCCCAGATAGGAAGGGAAAGAAGGTCTCAACAAGGGTTAGGAAGAGATCAGGAATAGCCTCATAGTCAATTTTGCCTGTCAGATAACTATGCCAGGGCCAGCCTGGTTGGAAATGGGTGTCCCAGCCACAGTGGGGGAAAACCTCACCAACCAGCTAATTTGTTCTTTCTTCCTCCGACCTGTTTCCTCCCCATCTACCAAGTGTTGTCTGTGCTAGGCTTGGTCAAGTATGCTTGTGGCCTGACCAGCTGTCTGTCTTGAAAGGATGGGTCCCGAGATGTAAACACCTGTTTCCTTGAGTATGCTCCAGGGTAATCCAACTTCCATGAAATCAGGTTTTTCAGGTGTTCTGCCTCATAGCACTGCAGTCTTTAGCAAATAGAATGCATCTTTTTGGTGACAGTGTTTATAACCTAAATGGCTATACTGTCTGAGGTCAGGTTTTATTAAAACAGTGAATTTGATATGGGAAAGTTTACCCCACTCCTAACATGTTTTTTGGGGTGAAGTGAAAGTTTAATCTGTTGAATGTTTTAGGGAACTTTTTGGTTTAAAATTATGGAGGAGTATGTATCTGTATAGGTACATCAGACTGTCCGCTTTATAGAGGCATGAATTGTTTTATTGCACTTAACTTTATGTGCTTCCCAGATACTGTGTTTTTCACAAATTGAAGGTTTGTGGGAACCCTGCATTGTCGGATGGTGATTAGCATTTTTTAGCAATGAAGTATTTTAAAATTAAGGTATGTACATTGTTTTAGACATAATGCTATTGCACACTTAACAGACTACAGTGTAAACATAACTTTCACATGCACTGGGAAATCAAAACATTTGTGTGTCTCGCTTTATTGTGAAATTTGCTTTATTTCAGTAATCTGGGACCAAAACCTCAACATCTTCTAGATATGCCTGTATTATTTTGTCCAAAGCTCTCTCTCCCTTCCTCAGCTGAATCAGTGAGCTGCGATATGATGACTGATTTTGACAGAAGCAGATTGAGATTGTTTGGCTTCAGGGAGAGGGAGTTACCTGTACTTTGTGATGGTAAATTGCCCTCCCTAGTCAAACCAGGTCTATTGCAAATGCATGTTGTTATTCACAGAAAGGACTCGCGCGCACGTGGGTGGGTGCGTGCGTGCGTGTGTGTATGTGTGTGTCTGTGCAAAGAATCATCATTATAAGTAGTGCTGAGCTTCTGAGGGGAGGAGCAATGTTATCTTTACCTTCTCTATCATAACTTTTCTAATTTCTCAGGTAAAAATGACTACTTCCTCTTTTATGTCCTCTCAGCAGCTGCTGGGCATACTTCTAAATACTAATTTGTATTTGCTTGTTTACATGTATGTCTCCTCCTACCAAGATGGTAACCCTTCAAGACCAGGACTTAAAAGAATCTAGTTCTAGGACTCATGTAGCATGTAGTAGGTCCTCAATATGTTAAAGGGACAAATACATGAAAGAATTAAACTAAAAGAATTTAAGATTAGTAACTCATGTCTGGATGTAGTCTAGAAGAACCTTTAAAAATGTCTTGTGGCAATCAGTCTTTTTTATCTCTGGATCTGTTTCCCTCTTATTTTTCTTAAATAAAGAATCTAGCATAAGTTTGAGCTTATTGATTAGTGATAATTGAAATCACATGAAACTGAATAGTTTGGAACCTTTTCATCTCTTAAATTGTATAGCGTTATATCATCCAGTAATTCTGGGAAGAATGGATCAGAAGATTATGAGTGGGTCCTGTGAGGCTGTCATTTGTCCACTGATCTAAAGCATAAGAATTTTCTATCATTGTAGGTTGAAGACTCAAAGTCAGAGAGAAGCCTTAATCTGTGCTAGTTGATTGATTTAAAGCAGCTAAATCAATATTATTAGTATATAGTCAAGATATATAATTATTTAGAAAATAGACCATATCCCTACTGTCATTCTCTCTAATGCTTTTTTTAAAAAAAATTCAGACTTCTATTAAAAAATAGAAGATCACTTTAAGAAGCCAGGCAGCTTGAATGTTTAAATAAAATCTCATTTTCACAGAAAGACAGACTCCTTCCTGTTTCTGCCTACTGGTTAGTCATGGTGGGATTTGTTTGGCTTTTACGAATGCCATTAAATTTTAATGTACAGATCAGATGTCTTACTGTAGGTTTAAAAAAGGGTGCAATGTCTGTTTTGGCCCTATCATGTTACCACACAAGGGAACCATTAGTGGAGAATCAAATTGATTCCTGTAAAGCTTTTCCATTTCATCTCTTTTTTTCTCTCTTTCCTTTCTCCCTGATGGTTATTCCTTTTACTTATTTTTTGCTTTTTCCAAATCTGAAACACTTGTGCAGTAATTAGATCCTTTCAAATAGGTGTAGTGTGACAGTTGCATTTTGTGGTGCTTGTATTTGTTTGGTATAATTTCATCAAGTTCATGTTACCTGGAAATAAAATTAAGTTTGTGACTTTTTAAAGTTAATGATTTCTATGGCCAGATGATTTCATGATCACCTGTACTTGGTGAAAATCCGTTCATTCATTCAGCAAATGTTTATTGAGCGTTTATTATGTGTTAGGGATTGTACTCTGTGAAGACAGTAATGAACAAGATAAATAAAGTCCTTGGCCTTGCTGAACTTACAGGCTTGTGGGAGAGAGAAAATTAAATTGAGAGGGTTTATATCTCATAGGAGCACATAGGAGAGGTACTTACAGATTTAGGATGGTTTCTTGAAGGAAGAGCGTTTTAATAGTGGAGTCTAAGAGAACCAGCAGGGGTTATTTAAGTAAAAGAGGAAAGAGAGAGAGGTGTTTCACTTAGAGAAATAACCTTGAAGCAAGAGGTCAGTGCTCTTCAACTAGTGGTCTTCAGGAGGTGGCTGGCTGGTGTTTAGGAAGGAAGGGAAATTATCAACTCATTTTAGATTTTTAACATGCCAAGTTTCCATGTTAAAATATTTAATGTAACCACAGAAATAACAGAAATAGGGTATGTAACCTATAAAATAATGAAGGGAATTGAAAAAAGATAGAAATTGACCCTCAATCAAAAAAAAAGGAAGGAGAAAAAAAGAAATTGAAATATTAAATGGCATGTAGAAAATTAATACTAAGATATGAAAGTAATTCTAAATATATCAGTAATATTAATACATTAAATAGGCTAAGTTATTAAGTTAAAATTTGCTAAAATGGGTTAAAAATATGTAGCTGTATGGTATTTATAAAGATCTAAAACAGATCTAAAACATAAGACTACAAAGAGTTAGAAAATGATACACCAGTCAAATAAAATAGTCAAAGAAAGCTGATTTACAATATTAATCTCAGACAAAATAGGCAACAACCATTGCTGGCTATATAGAGAGGTGTTACATAATGATAAACAGGTTTAGATTACAAGAAAGATGTAATAATTGTAAATGTACATGTACCTAATAAGCCCCTTCTTCCCTCCCTCCCTCCCTCCCTCTCTCTCTCAATATGTATATAAACAAAAACAGAACTACAAGGGAATACGGGCAAATCTGTTGTTACGGTGTGAGATTTTATCACTCAGTAATTTGATAGATAAAACCGACAAAAAAATCAGCAAGATATGGAAGATTTGAACAGCACAATTAATAAGCTGGAGCTAATGGAATATGTAAAATATTTCACCTCAAAATTAGAGCATACTCATTCTTTTCTAGTACACAGAAAATTATACTCTTTAAAATGACTAATTGTATGTTATATAAATTTCCCATCAAGTAAAGTGTTGAGATCCATTTCGGTCTGTCATATTGGTGAAGATACATCAGCTTGTATGTGGAGTTGCTGAGACTGTGAGGAAACAGGTACTCTCATCCCTTGGTGGGAATGTACGTTGATAACTTCTGTGGATGGCAGTGTGGCAACATTTGTCAAAATCATTCATGTCCAGACCTTTGACTCTGCAGTTCCATGTCCAGATTGTATCTTACAGATATGTGCATTTAAAAATGATATTTATTCAAGGTGATTCATTGCAGCAGGCTAGTAAATTGTGGACTAGCTACGTAGCCGTATAAAAGAATCAGGAGACTCCTTATGTGTTTTAATCAGAACATCTCCTAGTTAAAGTAAGAGAAAAAATCAGTGCACACAGTATGATAGCATGACCCTATTTGTGTAAAAAAGGTGGAAGCCTACGTTTTTGTTTCTGTATGCATAAAGTGTGTGTGTTTTTCTTTTTGAAGAATACACAGGAAACTCATAACATTAGTTACAAGTAGATGAAATTTGAATGCCTAGGGGATAGTGGAGGGAAGGAGATTATTCACTGTATGCTTTAGGATTTTATATATGTGTATAGGTTTCTGTCTTATATATGAATATGCATATTGTTTAATTTAAAATTAAATTTTAATTTAAAAATTAAAAAGGAACAGAAAATGACCAGTCATCTAAGAGTGATTAATATCAGACAAAATAGGCAACAACCATTATTTTACCACATCAGTGAGGTCTTGTTCTTCTCTGACGTTTATTACCTGCTGCCTTATAGCTCTGAAGTTTTTACATAGTAAACTAAACTTCTTGAGAGTTTTTGCATCTTTATATACATACCTATAGTGTCCATAGCCCAATGCTTTCTATGTAGTTGAAATGCATATGTTGGTTTAATTCTGTTTATTAACAACACAATCCTGCTTTAATTGTGGGGGTTTGTATTGTTTCATTTGATCCTCAACTCCCCTGTGAAGTGGGCTTTTATTTGCATGTGACATTTTCTGTGTTTTCAATAAGAATGTGTAATTTTGCCTAAATATTTTAATTTGAAGTAATTTGTCACATATCTTTATAAATTACTTAGTGATAACATAATGGGTTTATTGAATATGAGATGATCTATTAGGTCTTTTTCAGCACCATATGGAAGAGTATTTGAATGAATACATTTTAGTGGTGCAAGAGGGTCAAGGAGAATTCTCGCTTTATACATTTTGGATTCCTTTTTTCAGTGAATGCCCCCCCCTGCTGAAAAACACTGTTGGCTGATCAGGTCATCTGTGTTATTAAATGGTATTAATATTAAACTGATAATAACTGGTTCAGTTATTAATGTCAGTGAAATTTTAATTAACAGCATAGTTTTCTAGGGTTGTTTTCAAATAGTCCAGTTTGTCAAACAGATCCATTTAGCTAGATGAATGAGAAATTAATACATTACCTCGTACTTTTTCTGTGTGTTTCCTCCTGTTCCTTTGCTTTGTCTGATTATTAAATTTCACTTAGCACAGTGCTTTGATGTTTTATTTCCAGATGTCAAATCTGAAACTCATCAAGGATTTCAGTTCTTTGTGTGTCTTTTAATGGCAGTGTGTGTAGGGTGAGAAGTAGGGAAACAAAGGAGTCACAGAGATACAGTGACCTGAAGGAAAAGGTCCAAAACATTTTCTCATTATTTTCTGTTGCCAGGAAAGAATGAAGAGCAAGGGCTTAGTGCAGTGAATGAGTGAGTGTGCTGCCCTTACTTGTAAATTTTAAAAGCTGGAAACTTCGGTTCTATTATCAGTTGGTCTTGGCTATTTCTCATATAGGAAAAAAATGTGAATTTATGTCCATTTACATTTCTTGCATTTGCATGTGATACTCTTCTGCTTGCTCCTGCCGGTGAATTAACTCCATGCTTCTGCCTCAGGGTTGAGAATGCTTGCACCAAGCTTGTCCAGGCAGCCCAGATGCTTCAGTCAGATCCGTACTCCGTGCCTGCTCGGGATTACCTCATCGACGGGTCAAGGGGCATCCTCTCCGGCACATCAGACCTGCTCCTCACCTTCGATGAGGCTGAGGTAGGCCATCGGGGGCCCATGCAGACCCTCTTTCAGACAAAAAGCCCAGCCTTAACGGATAAAAATGGAGGACTGATGATTGTTTAGGATGAGAAAATGTTGACTAGCTACACATCTGAATTCCTATTTTCTACTTACTGTTCCCTAACTTGACTGAATACTCCGAAATATATTTTCAGGTTCGTAAAATTATTAGAGTTTGCAAAGGAATTTTGGAATATCTTACAGTGGCAGAGGTGGTGGAAACTATGGAAGATTTGGTCACTTATACGAAGAATCTTGGACCAGGTTAGTCATATCCTACTTCTATAATAAAAAATTTTATGACTTGTCTATGTTTGATCAAGAGGAAAGGGCCCTCCCTACTACTTTTTGTGGAAGGTAGGTAATGATGTAGTGGACTTTTAGGTGTCTCTGCTCTCTTGATGGAGCTGACACTGTGCTTCTGCTGAAGAGATACTGTTGTCTCTGAAAGCTGAATCTGCTTTCTGCAGATCCTGGCCTTGTCTGTGAATTAAACTAGACATTGCAAATGTTGCTGGAGACTGCAGGAAATACTTTTCTATTACTACACTGCCTAAGGCCATCCTGAATCCTGACCTCTTCATTCCACATTATACAGCATTCCTTCACTGTCTGCCAGCTGGCCTGCAGCTCTCAGTGACCTCTTAGCTTGCTAATTAGCCCGCCTACTATTATGGATTCATGCCCTTGCCCAAAGTTGCATAATATAATCAGACCTACAAGGAGAGAAGAGCTTCTGTGGCTAAATCTCTGATTGTTTAGTCATCTGAGAATTGAATATTCAAAATACATGAACAGATACCAGCTTTTGGTGTTACAGACGTATACCATAAACTTGAAGCTCCTTAAAGTATGAATGAAGACATGCCAGATGTTTAATTTGTTATTAAATTTTTTTCTTACATAAAATGATTTTTATTATTTATTTATCTGTTTACTTTTAATGGAAGGTATAGTCAGTTACAATGTGTCATTATGTGTACAGCATAATGTTCCAGTCATGCAAACATACATATATTTGTTTTCATATTCTTAAAATGATTTTTAGGTAACAATATTTCCTTGAGGTTCCGTCCAGGGCAGTCATTCTGTACTCTTAGGGCAGTTAAGAATTTCTCGGAGCCGTCATTGAAGATCACTGGGAGATGGCTTTAGAGCAGCACTCTTTAAACTTTCTCAGCTCTGTGAGGAAATTTTACTTCTTTAAATGAAATCTTATGCAGAATCCCAGCATATAAAAGACAAAAATGGAGCTCCTCTGGATGAAGCAGGGGCAGCCCCACCCTTTCCATCTCCCTCTGGGTACCTCTTGATGATCTGTGAAACTACTTAAGAAATTCTAAGAGCAGTTTGAAAATCAAAGCTTTAGGGAATCACATAGCACCTTTGAATAATAACCAAAGTAAACAAAAAGTGCTAGCAGGCTGATTCCAAAACACCAGATGCTTTCAAATGCTGTCATCACTATAATTATTTTTATAATATTTTTATTTATTTCTAATTATAAAAGTAGTACATGCTTACTTTGGAAAAATTGGAAAGTACAGAAAAATTTAAAGATGAAAACGAAACACATTATTGTAATTCTTAAGATTTTTTTCAGCCGCTAGTGTCTCATTACTTTATTGTGCTTCACACATACTACGTTCTTTACAATTGAAGGTTTGTGACAACTCTGCCTTCAGGCAAGTCTATCAGCACCATTTTTGTGACAGGATTTATTTACTTCATGTCTCTATGTCACATTTTGGTAATTCTTGCAATATTTCAGATTTTTTCATTATTATTATATTTGTTATGGTGATCTGTGATTGATGATCTTTGATGTTACTGTTGCAAAAAGATTCTGATTCAGTGAAGGCTCAGGTGATGGCATTTTTTAGCAATAAAGTATTTTTAAATTAATGAATGTACATTGTTTTTTAGACATAGTGCTGTTGCACACTTAATAGACTACAATTTAGTGTAAACATAATTTTTACATGTACTGGGAAACTAAAAAATGCCTGTGATTCGCTTTATTGTGGTATTCACTTTATTGCAGTGGTCTGGAACTGAATCTGCATTATCTCTGTGATTTGCCTGTACTAGGCTCACATGAGATTTTTACATACATAGGCTCAGAGGCCATGTATATCGTATAAACCTGGCATGGTAGCCAGGCAAGGTATTTTTTCCCCTACTTGTGCATTAATTTTTTTACAAATACATATTTATTCATTTCAACATTTAAAAACATTTGTGAATGTATTTGTGACATACTTGAGAATTATGTCATATTTAGGATTTATATTTAACAAATTACTTTTAATGAAAAGAGTTAAGTTGCACTGTTAGAACTGTCATGAAAAGTTCTATGTCATAAATGCTAGAGTTCAGTGACAGTATCTGTTGTTTACATAAGTGGGAGGTCAGTTTGGACTTTCATAGTAATTCATCATGGATTTAGGCTCAGAAAGCTAGACTCTGGATTGTTTTGCTACTCACCCTGCACGATTTATTCCTTGTGTCCCAGGAATGACAAAGATGGCCAAGATGATTGACGAGAGACAGCAGGAACTGACTCACCAGGAGCACCGAGTGATGTTGGTGAATTCAATGAACACCGTGAAGGAGTTGCTACCTGTTCTCATTTCAGGTATTTTCTTCTTCCCTTCCCTCCCCCCCCATCCCCTCCCCTTCCCCTCTTTCCTTCTTTCTTTCCTTCTTTCCTTCTTCCTTTAACACCATTATTATAGTATGGTTCCTGTACAGTAAACTACACATATTTCAGATGAACAATTTGATGGATTTTGATTAGATGAATTTTGATAGAGTTTGATACACCAACGGAACCACCTCATTTCAGGTATTTTCTACCTGTACTTAATCTTACGGGAAAAAGAAGTTAACATGTTGTAAACTCTGGTGTTCATTTTCTTTGCTGTTAAGTTGCACGTTCTCCAGTCTGGGCAAAAATGCAACTGATGGGCTAAGTACCAATATTCACCTGCTCTAAGGCTCTCCTTTTCCTACTCTTTGTTTGAAACTGTCCTCCTGTTGTCTGATTCTGTTCTCCTGAAGTTCTAACAGGCCCCTTTTCTCCTCTAGAAATTCTAGTTTTGGACATATGGATTTTGACACTTTTATTTATACTATGAAAAAATAATTGGAGGAGGGTATAGCTCAAGCAATATAGTGCATGCTTAGCATGCACAAGGTCCTGGGTTCAATCCCCAGTACCTCCTCTAAAATAAATTAAAAAAAAAAACCTAATTATCTTCTCCAGCCAAAATATCCAAAAAACAAACAAACAAAACCTAGCAGGTGGAATGAATATCATAGAGCACTTTGTTTAGTAAAGAAGTGAACCCAGAGCTCTTTTCAGAGGTGTGTTAACACAGTTTTCCTAGAAGATATTTAACTCTTTACTGTAGAGCTGGTGGTCTGTATTAACTGGGACTACCTTCCCAGTGTGCAGAGCCCAGAAATGCAGACATGGTGCTGCTCTCTCAACTAGCAAAAGGGAGTTGCACTTACTGAGTGTCTAGTAGTACCAGACACCTCATGGTTTATGTTAGCTACCTTAGTCAAGTTGTAGGTTAATTGCTTTGACTTTCAGAGGGCAGCTTTAGTTTCAGAATCTCCTGAGGCATGTCACTGTGACCACCCCGCCACCCTGACCCACCCCAGCTACTGCCTTCCTGCTTTGTCATTTCAGGTAGTATCTAAAAAAGGAGATGTGTGTGTAAGGATTCAGCAAGGTACATGAATTAGAAAACAAAAGTTTGTAGATAGAGCCTTATAATCTCCATGGGAAATAGGTTTTTGAGGCCAAGTGCTCTATGTGGCAGAAAGATTGTTGGGAAGAAGCATTCTTTCTAGTCTGAGTAACTCAATAAAGTGTTGATTAATCTTTGTTTTTATAATTTTAATTAGTTTGTGGGAAAATATTCTTCAGTGTTTCATGTTATTATTATGATTTTCTTCTTCACTCTTGGGGGTTAGAAAGTTCCTGCTATTTGTTGAGAGAAATTATAGAAAATAAACTCAACACTTTCGGATCTTTCACTAGGACTGGGGGCAGCAGGAGACTTCAGTTACAGTTTCCTGACTGTTTTTATCTTGTCCCGTTAGGTTTGTTTTAGATGGGGCCAGTGTTACGGCTGCAATGATGACTGTTTTAGAAGGAGACTGGGTATTTTGTGATTGTGTAGTATTTGCGTGTTGAATTAGCTCCCTGATCATGAGGTGGTGGAGTTCTGTACCTTGAGTTTTCTTTACAATGAAGGCTGCTGATATTGGAATTTTATGGGCAGACTTGCAGTGTTTGTTTTCACATTCTTTTTAAGACCTTGGCAGCCCAAAACGTGTTTAAAGTGTGGAACATCTTGTGTGAATATTGTAATACAGCAAGATTAAATTCCAAGCTTAGTTCCTGATCTTTTGTTTATTTTTACAGCTATGAAGATTTTTGTAACAACTAAAAACTCAAAAAACCAAGGAATAGAAGAAGCTTTGAAAAATCGCAATTTTACTGTAGAAAAGATGAGCGCTGAAATTAATGAGATCATTCGTGTATTACAACTCACTTCTTGGGACGAAGATGCCTGGGCCAGCAAGGTGAGTGTTATTGGGGGAGAAATAAGCAAAATCCCAAATTCTCCCCTCCTGGGGATGTGATTATCTCACATCTTATCTTGTGATTGTGTGTAGCATAAGACTGTTTTGATATTATGAAGGTAATTTCTTCTTCACTTTTGTTTCATGGGTTACTTGCTGCTCCTGGAAATTTCCTTTATTCTGAGGTAGAACAAATAAATAGGTATGTGGGTGAATGTTGGTTGAAAGCTGAGATGCGTAGCTTTTCTTTCAAGCTGGTGTCTCATTGACTGGGCTGGCAAGAAATTCTGGTGTGGTATATACTCTCCTGGATGGGAGACCTGCCTTTCATGTGGGCGATTGTTGCTAGGTGACTAAATAAGATGCAGAATATGCCTATGACTGAATTTTATGGAAAACTTTTCCTTAACTCACCTTTGACCCAGAGAAATCTACAGAGGAAACTCTTGGCATTTCTAGGTATGTCCCTTCATCATTCTGTTTTCCCGAAAGATAGCTTAGCTAAAATGTTAGCTTTCACGTTTGTCAGTTAGTCCCTTCACCCTTGGTCTAGAATTTCTTATTGGACTCCAAAAGGGTTGGTAGATTCCTCCTAGAACCCAGCAGCGGTTGTTTGCTTCTCCCTGTCTAGTGACTGTCTCTGGGAACAGAGATGCTTGGGTTTACACTTTCCTCATAGGACCCCAAGATGCAGGCAGTGGGGGGAACACACCATCTCCAGGATCCAGCTCCCCCCCTACCCATATGTGACCCACATGATGTCTCCAGGGCCACCATGCAGGCTGGGAGCGGACTACAGAGGGGCTTTTGTAGTATAACCCCCGCTGGGTGCCTGGTAGGGCTCTGTTGGTCCTCCAGGACACTTACAAGGTAAGGTCAGAGCTGGGGCCTAAGGTCACCAGCTCTCTTTTGTTGCCAAAAAAGTGGATCTAAATGTGCAGGAGAAATTAGTCAGCTTGTCTTAACGATGGATTTGTTTTCAGAGGCGTGAAGTTCTTGAACAGATTCTAAGACTATATTTTAAATCCAGATGGCTACATCATTTAAAGTCTTTGATATTTTACTTAATCTTGTTTTTGCATATTTGACAACTTTTACTTCCCTGTTATGACTTCTTTATGCATTTTTGTTCTCTTGTCTGTTTCATTCTTTTTTTTTCTCACGTTTAGAAGGTAAGCTTTCTCTTGCCCTCTAGTTTCTTTTTTGCTTAAAAAGAGAAAAAGCATGTCTGTGAGGTTTTCTTGTGCTGTGTGCCGTGCCTGATTCTGTGTGCCGGTGTAACACTGTGCTCGAATATGCGTCCGAATGTGATTTAATACGGGACTTGGGGCTGTGCTGAGCAGACTGACTCTGGCTCACACGGAGCTATTTCTTTGGGGAAAGCAGCAGGAAAGACATTATCGTGGGAGACCAGGCTTTCTGTATTTGGTGGGTGCTTTCCTCTCTTTGAGCAGGTTCCTGGGAACTGTTTTGGCCTGGTCCTTCCCACTGCCTTCATCTGAAGGGCAGGCTTCCCCAGGTCGCTTATGCCACCTGTGGACCCTGCTCTTAGGAAACGAAACTTCCAGCTGATGCCATCTCTATGTTTGCCTCTCCTACTGGCCTCCTTTGCAGGCTCTGGAATTTTGCTTTTGGAGATGCATCACTGAGGTTTTAAGCCACAGTGAAAATGGGCGGTCTAGAGAGTTTAGATGGGGGTACCTGTCCTTCACAATAATCCTAGCCTTCAAAATCAAAAGGGTAGGTGTACCTGGTTTTTCCTAACTTCAGTCCGTGGCTCACTGCATGTTCTGCTGTCTAAGCTGTGAATCAGCTGTAGTTCCCCATGACCTCATGTTCCCTTAACCTAATCTCTTTCCTTTGCTTCTGGTAGATGAGAAAGTAAAAAAGAGGAGCAGACATTGCAACCTTAGTGTTTCTCTGTTTTTAGAGGGGAAGAGTCACCTATCAGTTAGCAAACAAGTTTAGTTACTCAGCTTTCTTTTGTGCTTTCAAGAGCTGCTGCTCTAAAACCAAAACCAAAACCAAAACCCATGGTCAGTTGAGTTTTTCAGGATGGGCATTAGGCACTTGGAGGGTGTACAAGGGACATAGACCTGGTCCCCACCATGTACAGTCCTGGAGCTGACTCAGTTTTACGCTGATCTGGAAGGAGCGAGACTGTTAGGATGCCAGGAAACTATCAGAATGAAAGGAAATAAATAAAATTAGTTCAGCCAAAAGAGCGCAAGTACATAGTGACATCAAAATGTGCAAGAAATGTTTAATTTTTAACTTCATTTTGTTATACATTTACCTGGTTCAAAAATCAAAGTGCTCTGAAAAGATGCACATGACAGATCTCGCTCCATCCCCTTCCCCATCCACTCTACCTCCCTTACCCCTAAGAGTCATCGTTTTCTTAGGTATAAGAATATTTAGAAAGACATTTTACCGTAAAAATGAAAATCAGAAACTAGGGTTTTGGTTGTTACTCAGTTTAGCAGCACTATGCATCTTTCATTGCTCAACTAAGCAGTGAATTATTCAGACCTTGTGTCTGTCTGTGATTCCTGGGTTCCCATTCTGTTTCATACTTACGGTATCTTTTACCTCCTCACGTCCCTACCAAAAAAGAATTAACTTTATCTTACCGTACTTGTTTCATGCTTCCCCACTGGTGCAGTTTTCTCCTGGAAAGTGATGGTTCCTCTAGAAAAGTAGGGGAAGAAAGTAAGTGGAAAAAAATTCTTGGTAAAATTGCGTCTTGCCGAATAAGTTAAGATTTTAAAGAGGCAATGCAATAGCTGATTATTTTACCTTTTATACCTGCATTCAAATATCAGATTTACAAATTTAAAAATACTTTGACTTTAAACACTTCACTTTATTTTGAAAATAAAACTTTTCCCCTCCTTAAATCAACAGTCATCTTATAATGATCATTAAAAATTAGTTTAGCATTTTTCCTGGGAAATACATTATGAGACAAAAGAATTGGGGAGTTAAACAATTCTCATTTTACCCTTTGTAAATTGAGCAATCTATATTTAATCTCTTTTTTTGGTATTTATATTACGTGTATCTTGTGCGTGCTGGGAATTAAGAGGAAGTGAGAAAAATTTAAAAAGCGTTTCATTACTAGGAATTTTTGAACCCTATGTGGGTGTTCCTGGAACAGCACCTGGAGTCATTAGATACTCCTATTCAGACTTCATTCGTGTGTTGTGTCTCCTCCCACTGTGGGCCTAGGCTGGTGGTGGGTAAATGTATTGAGTGACCCAGATGTCTTGCACAGACTACCCTTCCAGAGAAGGAAATACTGGTTAGAACATGTGATCCTGTTACATTTGCCTTTACTGCAGACCTTCAGGATTTAAGAGTTAATTTTTATTTCACTTTTGAAAAAAGAAGGTTGTATAGGAGCTCTTTTTTTGGAGTCTTCTAGTGTTCTGTTATGCAGTATGAGTATTCTAGTATGCAGCTAATACAGCAAGATTTCTCTCTTAGAGTTTGAGATAAATAGTTAATTCAGGCATTTATGATATTATCCCCTCCCCCCAGAAAAGTGAAAAGCCCTCCATGTTAAAGGAATTGAAGTTCCCCTTCTGATCCAGGTGATCTTTTAGTTGGTACATCTACATCTTAACTGTAGAGCTGGGAAGGTATTCTTAGAGACTGCAACTGATGCCTGGTAACTTGCCTGAAGGCTCAGAGCTCGAAGACTTAAATGACTTAAATGTATTTGATAAGATTTTGTTCTACTGCCCAAACTATTCTTTCCAAAAAATCTTTGTTTAAAATGTGGATTTGGAGGTGAAAATGTGGTTCAGAACGGAGTGGAGTGGGAAGGGTGGGGACCGGAGGTGTTAGTGGAAAGGAGAGAGTAGGTTGGGGGGTGATTGAGAGGGGGTCTTTAGTGCCATATTTAACATTTTCAAGAGCCTGAAGTTGCAGGATCTCCCTGTTCTACCGCAGTTCCTCTGATTGTCTGTAGGAGGAACTCAGTGGTTTTCAGTATTATTCAGTGTTCTTCAGGTCTAACTCCACATAAAATTTCAGGAGTGTGTCAGTTCCTGGAAAAGCATGTAAAACAGAGTGTAAGTTGGCCTCCTTCTGCCTTTTGGTATGTGTGGCAGAGTGCCAAGGCACTGTGGTTATTTTTTCATTTAAAACCTGAACTCATAAGAGTTTTACAGTAAAAGGGACCAGAGGAGGAGGGCACCAGATGCCAGCTGTCCCCAAAGCTGCGTGAATAGATCTGGTCTGTTTTGTATTCACTCTTTAAAAAAAAAAAAAAAAAAAGAAGACCAGCGACAAAAACAGAGACAAGATTGGTGGAGTCTTTTCTGTTTTTCAAATCTGAGATTTTACAAAGAAAAGCATTTAAGTGAAGATCTAGTTTTTTTTCTCCTCTATATCATACTCTGATTGTACTCTGGGTACTTAGACTTAGATGAGAAGATTTAACTACAAGCTTTGTAGTACACAGTATACTTGACCATAGAGTTAGCGTTATTTTCACCCTTTATAAATAATATTTCAAAATTGCTTCTTAGCCCTAGTTATTCAGCAAATTTGTTTATATTAAATCCAATGTTAGCATACTTCTCTTGCTGCTTATGATTGAAACATTTGTTCCCATAGACTTTTAGTAGATATGACATTAAAATGGTATGCGTTTAGTATTGTGTTTCAATGATTATTTACAACTTGCTCTATTCCAGAAAGAATTTAAGGTGGACTTTTCAATGACTGTTTTAAATCCCCCCAATTGTTTAAAATTTATGCTATTAAGAACTTTGGTATGGGGGGAGGGTATAGCTCAGTGGTAGAGCGCATGCTTATTTAGCATGTATGAGCTCCTGGGTTGAATTCCTAGTACCTTCATTTTAAACAAACAAACAAACAAACGAACGAATAAAAACAAAACAACTTTGGCAACCAATTGAAATTCCCAGTTTAAAAATGCAGCTTCATTCCAAATTTGCCGTTGATTCTTCTCAGGAGAAAATGAACATCTCATAGTTTTAATGTCTTAATATTGTCACATCTCCCACACAGGAGTACATTACTCACATCCTGAGAATCAGATTCTTTCCTTGAAGCATGGTGGCCACGCTTTATTAGGGCGAAAAGAGCTGTGATTTTTGAGGCTACTGAAAAGAGCAAAACCAGTTTTTCTATTGTGTTTTAAGTAATTTGGGGGCAATGAGAATAAAAGCAGTTATTTAGGTCAGTGAGGATTATGAATTTGATTTCTAGAGCTGATTTTCTAAGCAGTATTAAACCAAAGCCAAAATAGAGAAGGCAAAGATTTGCTGACTGTTATAAAAGGTTGGTGGAATCTTTGGCTATTCATTTTTGTAAAAGAAAAAAATTCTTGAATTTCATCTAATAAAAAATAGTGAGTTTTGAGATCAAATTGGGCTTCTAAGATTGAGCCCCTGTTTCTTAATTTGTAAAATGAAATTGCCTTTAAATTTGAAGTTCAGTGAAGCAATAAGGGGGAGAATGCCTAGAACAGAATCTAGCATGTAGGAAGTGCTCAGTTAGAGACAGGTTCCTAACTGGTGGCCTTTAATGCTAGAGTAGACACTGAAAAATTTCTGATCTTTGTTTCCCCTTGAATTTAGATTTTTGAACTAATAAATATCTGGTTTTTTCACTGAAAATATAAGTATGTTAAAGAAATGATTAACAGATTTTAAATTAAATATTTTTATATGGCTATCGTTTCTCTTCTTCTTCCTAAGTGAGAGACTGTGAAATTTTTCTTTTTTTCAATCTGTACCTAGACGAAGTCCTATAACTTGTATTAAACCCTGAAGGCTATCCGACTCTCTGAAGTTGGGAGTTGCCTGAGACTCTCTTTAAAAAGATATTGATTTGGGCCTTGCTATTTTGGAATAAAGCTGACTTTTGAAGGCAAAGTTTGCTGTACAGATTAATTAGAACAAGATGGAGGAGGAGAAAATATTTAAACCATTTGAGAATTGAAGCGCTTAAAAAATGGCATTTGTTTACTTGTCCTAATTACAAATGGAGTTTGAATTAGATAGATCCTCCTATGACTCTCCCTTTTATTGATAAATAGCTATCATAATTCTGTATAATTTGATAATAAAAATATTTTATTTCCATTTTTTTAGCCATTTAGTTCACTTCTTTTTAGTTGCTGCGGCTGAGAATTTGCTGCTTAGAGTTTTGGATAGCCAGTTTCAACAGGAGAACAAGCTGTATCTGTTTAGGTGGGGAAAGAGGAAGTCCAAAGCTGAGAGTCCTATAATTTGAATAGGTACTTTGGAAAAGCTGCGGTCAGGCTGCTGACCTTAAGCCTAATTCTCATTGCTCCCAACATTGGTGCTAGTGCTGGGTTTTGTTTGAATTGGAAGTGGGGATGCGCCTAGTGCCCCCGTGTGGGAAACTGGTGGTACCACACCTTTAAGAACCCCAGCTTGCAGGACTGGAAATTTAAAAGGATACGGATTTAGGGCATTGCCTGGAATTTCAGAAGTTAACCCTATGCTTTCATGGATGGACTCCAATAAGAGTCAGTTCCCTAAGCAAAAGGTAGGTAGGCTGTCTTTCAAGGTGTTTATAAACAGAGCCTTAAGAGATGGCCAGCCTGTCAGTTGTGAGGATGGGTAGGTACATGGGTATTTGTTATACTGTTCTCTGTATTTTCCGTTATTTAAAAACCTTTATTAAAATGTATGTATATTTTAAAAGTGATGAGTCTGTTGTTTTGACTTCTCACGCTACATCCTGGGGGATTTTATGCTCGTTTCATGCTAGTATTGTGAATCCTGGTTATAAACAATAAATTGAGACCTGCTTGTTTTATCCAGCCTCTCCTTCCAGGTAGGGACAGTCAGGGCACTAAGGATGAGGGATGCCAGGGAAGGGCAGAAAGACACTTCTTTCTTGTATTACATTTAGTGGGTTTTTTGGGTGGAATTAAAACTAAGTTGCCATATTAAATTTTTCAGTTTTCTTCCAACCAGTAATTCCAAGTTTTTTAGATTAATTAAACCTAGTGAAACATCATCCACTGTGTGTATATTTCAAAACAAGATGTAAAAATACTGTGATTTGTGGCACCACATGCTAATGAGGCTTCCCTGAAGCCGGGAGGGCTTTGGCAGGGCTGCCGTAGGTGAATGTTGACTAGTGGAAAGGCTGATAACGAGGCATGTGACAACCGGGCTTTTCCTTGCTAAAGACGTTAAACATCTTTTGGCTAGAGCAGTTTTACCAGTTTAGCAGTAGGAAGACTAGGAAACAGAGTAGAATTAACTGAAGATTTGCATGCAAGATGCTGCATTTTGACAGAAATAAGCATTATGGTGTGATTGAGAATACTTTTAAGGCTGTTGTAGGACTACCTTAGCGATTGGATGTTAATGGTGTAACTTCTCTGTCTTACTTTGTATCATGGTATCTCAGTTTTTGCAGAGAAAATAACTGGTATTTTTCTTCAAAAGGACACTGAAGCCATGAAGAGAGCATTGGCCTCAATAGACTCCAAATTGAACCAGGCCAAAGGTTGGCTCCGTGACCCCAGCGCCTCCCCAGGTAACCCTCTGGTTCTACTTTTCTGAAAGATACAACGAAAAGCTAAAAACTAGGAAAACAAAAGGAAAAAAAAGAAAGAAGTTATTCCATAATCTCATAATCCTGAGATAACTACCGTAGCATTTAGGGCCATATTCCATTCTCTGATAGTTTTTCACTAATTAAAGCATTACTGGTCCTTAAAAGGATGAAGGGCATAGATAGGTGACCTCTCATCACGGAGGAACAAACCAGAGTCAACTGGGCATTCGTTGTCGCATTATTAGTTCACCCCTTCCCTGAGTCAGAAAAGTAATTATTTTGAATAAAAGCTTTTCTCTTCTAGTTCCCTTTGGGCAGGTTTCCATTTATGTCAACAGAGTACTTTATTAAGCAGATTAAACGATGTTGCTAATAAGAATTGGGAAGCAGAGTTGACTTATATAAAGATAAGACCCAAACAGGTTATTGAGCTAGGCTTTATGGATTTTCTAATCTAATATTTATTCAGTTTTAGATTAATATTTGAATGAATGTGAAAAGCCTAATGGAGTTTGGAGATGTTAAGTACTATTAAGTTGTTAGAGCCTACTTTCATCATCCATATGCTTACCACAAGCTGCTTATTATCTCCAGATGGCTATGGTTCCAGAGGTCTTTTTAGCAGCCTCTGTGGGTGGAAGCTCACCCTCTGGCTGTAAGAGCACTGCTCCGTTGGCTGCTAGCTGTCAGATGTATTGCCTTCAATTCACTTGTTCTGTCGTATAAAGTCATCTGTTCCTTCATGAATGAAATGCCTTGTAAAGCATCCTCTCTGAATAATTAATGGGTCAAAACGTAGATATTGAATATCTCTTTATTTTAGGGGATGCTGGTGAGCAGGCCATCAGGCAGATCTTAGATGAAGCTGGAAAAGTTGGTGAACTCTGCGCAGGCAAAGAACGCAGGGAGATCCTGGGAACCTGTAAGATGCTAGGGCAGATGACTGATCAAGTGGCTGACCTGCGAGCCAGGTAATGTTCCTTTGCTCTCACCAGTGCAGGAATGGGTAGCAGATAGGATCTCATTCCTGATGGAGTGACTCAGAAAGCAAGTTTCTGTGAATTTTACTGAGTTCTCTACGGCTGATAGATAATATAGATACTATATTCTACTAGTTCTTTTGACATTGAAGTGAATTTTCCCTTTGTTGAACTTTTAAAATATGCAGATGCCTTGTAGTAAAGTTGAAACTGAAATAGAAATCTGTTAAGTTTCTAGCCATAGGCTTATGGAAAATAAAATAAGGGGGCAGTGGGTAGATATTTTTTTATGAGGAATGGGTAGAAAAAAACACAGAGTGAAAACATCAGAATCACTTCACATGTCATTTTTAAAAATCAGTTAAATAGATTATCCTCTACATTGACCATTTCTAGGCTCTTTTAAGTTTCTATTTCATCATTATTCATTTGATTTTATAATTCTTTTAACTATCTTTTACCCACCTCAAGTCTTGGCTTTTAGAATCTACTCCCACCTTCTCATAAACTAAATATATATAGTTTGCTTTTAAGGAAACTCAATATGACATAGGTTTATTTGGAACTCATAAATACAGTTAATGATGCTCTAAAAGATCCTCACTTTGATGGAATTTTATAGCATGGACGTTGAGAAAAATTGAGGTATGTCGACACACTAGTACAATGAAATTTAACTTTACTTTGAGAATGTCATGAAGCATCTTGAGATGATTGGAAAACGAGGTCTCCCTACAAACTAAGTCCTCAGAACTCGGTGGCATGTTGCACACCGTTACACCTGGCCTCAAACGTGTTCACATGATGGACTTAAGAACAGCAGTTCTTAAAGGAGTGGTTCTTAACCTTTTTGGGACCAAGATCATTTTTATAATATGATAAAAGCCATTACTGAAAGCCATTACTCTGTACCTAAGCAGATGCACATGGGCATGCCCATATACAATATTATGTGTACATTTCTAGAGGTTCGTGGATTCACTGTAGCCCTGGAAGTCCATGGGCTTCCGGTTAAGAGCCTCCAGCTTGAAGGGGAGAAGGAACAGCATCAATAGATGTCTCTCAGTGAGCTCAGGGGGCCTTTTCTCCTGCTGTGAGGCAGTCTCCCCTGACGTGAGCATGACAAAAACTTCACAGAAAGGACAAAAAGAAGTTCTGTTCCCATTAGGAGAAATGCCAATGCGGTTTGATGAGATTCTTGGCTCTTCTAATTTCTCACTGCCGGCTCTTTTGTCTGCAGCCTTTTCACAGTGTGGTTTCACAGTGTAGTAGACAGTTTTCACTTGGAATTCTCAAATACACAATTGCATGTCCTCAGAGAAAGATGGATTTGAGCAAGAGAATGAGGTAGTTGCTGTACAGGATCAGCTATAAATCTGTAGAGAAAAGGCTGGGACAGGGAGGGGCTGCGGTGGGCCTGCTCCACACTGGAGCCTGCACCAGCCCCACACAGTGAAAGATTACAAAGCCGTCTCTCTGTTATCCTTTCTTAAATATGCCTGCTGGCTAACATTTAAGCGGCTGAAACTCAGTAACAAGTTCCTACTTGATATTCTTCTATTCAGTCACCAAGGGTTTCTAGGATAGTAAATATCTATTTTCTCCTCTGTGGGACTCAATAAACTTTTTATTTTGAATGAAAAATTATGTAGTCCATAAATATTTTTACTTTTTCACTTGGCCTCTTAGACCAAAAAGGTACCTCCTCATGAATTACTAGATTTGAAGGAAAAAAGCAAGTTAAATCATAAAAAGTTTATTTCCCAGAAGTCTTAGACTCCTCTGCTGTGTAAAAGGGAGGTGTCAGGTACAAGGGAAAGCTGTATATATACCTTTTATATACCTGGCAATAAATGTTATTGCGTTCACTGTCTCAAATATTGGTGTAAGTGAAAAGCAGAGATAAATTTAAAAAGAGGATAGATAGGTGAATGAGAAATCTGTACTATTATAAGGGAAGCAAAGATGTTTTGGAGTTTATCCTAAAATTAGAAGCTCGGGTTAGGATGATCAGCTGTGCCATTCGGCCTAATGATAAAGTTGCCACCCCTACCACTGAGTTTACCAGGCTGGGTGGATTGTAAAACCTGAGTGTAAAAAGATGGCAACTCTTACTTTGTTGTGACTTGGGAAGTCTTTTACAAAGGGAAAACAAGTTTCCGCTAACTCATGTCATTTTTTGTAGTAGTAGCATACCACTTCTGAGGGAGGAAAATAGTGAAGTTAATTCTTTAGGAACTTGGTAGGAAGTAATGGTTTCTAGTCACCACGTGCCCTTTCCCTTCAGTACTAACTGGCTGTGATATTTACAGATTACATAGGAGTGGAAGGTAAATATTTAAGGTTATCATTGGGTTATGATAACTACAATTCAGTAATAACGATAGTCATATATGTACGTTACTTTATTGCCAAAATGCTTTCAAGTGTATCTTTTTGCTTGAAGCCACTCTGATGAGCAGGGCAAGTATTGTTACCTACCTATCCCTCACTTTGTAAGTTAGAAAACTGAAGCCCAAAGAACTTGAACATCGTAAACAAGGTTCCATGGATATCAGGAGTCAGGATTTGAACACAGATCTGCTTGGTCTCAGTGCGGTGTGCTTTCAGTAACGCTAGGCATGCTGCCTGTTGAAGCATTTTCAGTGTTTACTTGCCCATGAACAAGACAATCTAACGGACTGTTTATTTCCAAGGCACACATTACTGTGGCAACAAAACCCTCCATAGCAATAAGATGATAAGCACGTCCTCCTCCCCCCAAAGATTAGGTTTGATTATGTAATCACCACCAAGAGGAGAATCATTATTATCAAACTTGCAGGTCTGGTCTTTAAAGTGGTTATGCAGTTCCTTGAAGCTACTGTGTGTGTGTGTGTGTGTGTGTGTGTGTGTGTGTGTGTGTGTTTTAGAGTGGTATTTATTGATTTGTTTGTTTGTTTATTTTTTGCTTTTTTCGGTGGGGGGAGCAATTAGGTTTATTTATTTATTTTTAGAGGAGGTACTGGGGATCGAACCCAGGACCTCATGCATGTTAAAGTATGCACTCTACCACTTGAGCTATATCCTTCCCTGCTACTGGGTATTTTTCAAAGCAAAGGAGAAATTAGGTGGTTTGGGTGTTTTGCTTTATTTCTCTGTGTTTCCTTGTGCTATTCCAGATTTAGTGGAGGAAAGGAAAAAGACAAGCATGTTAGCAAAATGACATATACTGTGCTTTTAGTATTATTTTGCTCTTAAGACTTTGAGGGAGTACAATAACAGCATCTGTCTGTTTGAGTAGAGGACAAGGAGCCTCACCGGTGGCCATGCAGAAAGCCCAGCAGGTGTCTCAGGGTCTGGATGTGCTCACAGCAAAGGTGGAAAACGCAGCCCGCAAGCTGGAAGCCATGACCAACTCAAAGCAGAGCATCGCGAAGAAGATCGATGCTGCTCAGGTAGCAGTGATGTTTTCAGGAGTGTGGGGGATACAAGAGAAGGTGAAATGGTCCATAAACATCCTGCATCCCCCTCATCCAATCTACTGTGGGTGGATAATGGGGGTTTTTGAGCAATGACTGATTCCCAGCAGTTGCCAATGTTAACACGTCCGCTATCACCACAGGTTTTAGACTAATGTTTATTTATATTTTGAAGCAGAGATCTTAATTTTGAATCCTTTGGTTAGTTAAAAGTCAGCATTCTTGGGTACCAAGAGAATCCTAATTCCTGATGGAGACTATGGTATTTTAAAGCTGTTCTTCATCTCAAAAATCACAACTGTTTTTGGTCATAGCAATGTTAGAGGGTAACGTTTTCCAATACTACTCTACTGTGAAATGATTTTCAGGCATTTCCTGAAGAAACACAAATGTTTGAGAAAGTGAAGAATTAATAAGACGTGATTAATTCAAAGATAAGATAAAACTTGTGAAGGTATTTTCCTAATGGGAGAGAAAAAAATCATTTTTAAGACGAAGGATTGACTTGGTTTTACCTGAGCAAGAACCAATGGGGGGAAAAAAGGATCAGCGTTAGACAAAGAACTGCAACTATGCCTTGTGATTACTAGTGAAATATTTCTGATGGCCTTGTTAAGTTTAATAAACTTGGCTCATGAATAGATGACAGCGTGCTTCTTTTCTGTTTCTGTGTCTGTAGAATTGGCTTGCCGATCCAAATGGTGGACCAGAAGGAGAAGAACAGATTCGAGGGGCTTTGGCTGAAGCTCGGAAAATAGCTGAATTATGTGATGATCCTAAAGAGAGAGATGACATTCTCCGTTCTCTGGGAGAAATATCTGCTCTGACGTCTAAATTAGCAGATCTACGAAGACAGTATGTATTTAATCAATTAAATGGTCCTTTACTCTCTCTGTCTTTTCTCCTAAGAACTTACATAGTTGAATTTTATAGGTTAAATGCACATATGATGTTCTGTGTTCTCATTGTTTCTGTGTGACATGGTGAGGGCAGATGGTTTTAAATTAATAAATGTAGGATTTGGATTTAATAAATAAGTTTATTAATTTTTTAAATTAATAAAAAAGAACTCATTTTTTGAGAGCTATGTTTAAAATCTCTAAGCTGCTACACATGGTGGTGACCTTTCTGTTTCCCAGCCATATGAGGAAAGTAAGTTTTGCAGCTAGCTATGAAAAGATTGTTGTGTGTCGGGGGAGGAGGGGGTACGGTGGGAGGAAGCCTAAGAAGGTACTTTCTTCCTTCCCCAGCAGTGTTATTGCTTATGTAGAAGTTATAAAAGATCCTTAAATATGATATCTTCCCCACAGCTTCTTCTCTTAAGGGGATTTTTTTTTTTTTAAATCAGTGAGACAGATAAGGCTTTCACAGCACCAGCTCTGATTATCTAGAAAAGATGTATTGCTGTCTTCTTTTGAAAGATATTTTTCTGTCTTTAAAAAACTGCATCCCATGCTAAAAGAACATTGAGAAAGGTTGCAACATCAAAAGTAAGAGTTGCTTCTTTCCCACCTCAGTCCTCCAGCCACTTCTCCAGGGATAACCATAGTCAAGTATCTTGTGAAATTTGGCTTTTCATTGAATTTGCATGTTTCAGTTCCTTTTCTTCCATGGGACAGTGCCTGACCTTTTCCCAGAGATACTTTTGAGTTCTTCAG
This sequence comes from Camelus bactrianus, assembly GCF_048773025.1. Classification (NCBI taxonomy): domain Eukaryota; kingdom Metazoa; phylum Chordata; class Mammalia; order Artiodactyla; family Camelidae; genus Camelus; species Camelus bactrianus. Next base: position 69,245,057 of record NC_133549.1, read on the forward strand.
ATCTTATGTTGGCTCAGAGAGCAATGTTGGCTAAGAAAGCAAACTCCTGCCTTGGACTGTGAAATAGGAATGAGCGGGAGCAGGGGGGACAAACTTCAGGCAGGATGTTGTGACAGAGAGCAGCTTAGGTAACAGCTCAACTCTGATTGTATATCAGGCACAGTCATTTGGGGGGTGGTCTTGGTTTTACACCCCCAAATCTTAAATTTGGGAAGGTGGGAAAATGTGTATTTGGACAATCATAGAATATAATGGCTACGAAGTTAGGTCTCTGTTCATTAATATCATCTGTTCACATTTTTACTAGATTTAAAAATAAAGGAGGAAACTATATTCTCAGGACCCTAACACAAGTCCATACACATAGCAGGCACTCATTAATGTTTCTTAATGATGAAGAGAGAATGAATGATAGTGATAGTAACAGTAGATTTCAAGTCTGGTCTTGTAGTGTTACCGCTACTTATTCCTCTTTTATGTAATGAATAAATAACCCTCTGGCAGCAGAAATAACTATGATCAGAATCACAGTAAATAACTTCTTTGTCCAGCTTTATAATGGAGAAAGTATGGAAATTTAGAGTCATAAAGGAGCTCTTAAGATAGTATCTGAATTAATCATTCTGTCAGGTAGGCTATTATTTGCATTTTTATTGGTGAGACAGATATGATTATCCCGAAGTTTACTTTTCTGTGACCTAGTGGACTTGAGATATAAAATGAGTCAGACTCTTTATATGGTCATAATGGTTAGAATCATAATTTGAAATAAAATTTTGGGGACAGCAGTTATCTCCCTTTGTGATATAATTGTGGTTGTCTTTTTGTATCTGTGTTCGTGTACTTGTTGAGGTTCTTTGGTTACAAGGACCAACTCAGGTAAAAGTGGATGTTTATTGATGATACATAGAGGCATCTAATGGGACTCAACAGCTTGAAGTGTGGCTAGGTCTTAGGGCAGCTGGAAGCTTCTCCCTCCTTCTCTTAGCAGCTGTGTGGTGCACTCTGCCTGTTTCACTCTGTGTGTTGACTTTATTTATTTGAGTTCTTCATCTAGCTTTGACCCACTGTGTCCCAGGCTTCCCAGCTCCAGATCCCACCACTAGCTGAGTATGCAGGGTTTTAAGTCTGGACTGAAGACCACCTATCTCAGAATCTCCTAAGAAGGTTGTTAAAAATACAGAACCCTGGACCCCACCCCAGACATACTTAATCAGAATCCCCTTTGATGCTGGGTTTAACAATCTGCATTTAAAAATAATATCCCTGGTGATTTATTCACACTGGACTTTCGAGAGCCACCAGAATCAAATTAAGTGCCTTGCCTGACTGTGACCATGTCATCTTTGAGTTAGATAACCACCCAGTTCCATCATTTATGGTAAGGATTGAGGGTTATTTGATACCAACATAAGGCAACATGTGTAGTATCTAAGAGTGAGGACTCTGAAGTCAGGCAGAGTGCCTGGGTTTGAATCTGGCTGCACCACAGTAAGTTTTGGAACCTTGAGTAAATTATCTAACCTCTTTGTGCCTCAGTTTTGTTTTTTGAATAATGGGAATAATGCTGGTATTTACCTCATAAATTTGTTGTGAGGATTAAATAATACAAGAAGAGTGTTTGCAAGAGTACCTGGCAGAGTTAGGACTCAAAAAATTGTATTACTACTAATTCTACTCTAGCTCCTTCAACTAGTGCTGCACAGCAAACGTGTCTGCTTGGGCCCGCTTAGTTCCAGAAGGAACTGGTGTTTTCAGAGGTGCCAGGCTGAGGGGTCAACTAACCTAGTGATGATTGACTAAGCTCATTTTACCAAATGGTTGAGCCTAGCTGAGCTCGACTGGTCAAACTCAAACTTAACTACAACATATTTAACTGCCTGAACTAGGCAAGACAGTCAGAACTTATATTATTAATCTCTTATTTAAGGGCCAAATAGGTAAGTCCCTCTACTTTCAAACCGAATTAATAATAATCATTTTGTCATCTCATTAGCATTTGTATTAGCAATTAAATCGTCTCAATGTGAAGAGTGTCTCTGTGTGACAGGATGGCTATTTTTGTTTTTCCTCTGCAGGGGAAAAGGGGATTCCCCAGAGGCCCGAGCACTGGCCAAACAAGTGGCCACAGCCCTGCAGAATTTGCAGACCAAAACCAACAGGGCTGTGGCCAACAGCAGACCCGCCAAAGCAGCTGTCCACCTCGAGGGCAAGATTGAACAAGCACAGCGGTGGATTGATAATCCCACGGTGGATGACCGGGGAGTTGGTAAGGCACTGAACCCTCCTTAAACTTATTTCAGTGAGGATAAGCAAGTTGTTGATAGAGCTGTAATTAGGTTCAGAAAGGGTTCTTTAGCCTCTGGTGAGTAAGTCATTCCACAGTGGGACTCCATTTCCAAATGGAGCCAATACGATTCCTGTGATTTAATCAAGACATGTTAGCAAAGGAATGGATTTTCTGTGGGCAAGAAGAGCCCTCGGGTTGCAGTGGGAACTTCGCGCTGATTACTTCCAGTCTGTGTGTACCTTAATTCTGTTGTATTTCTGTTATTATGGTCCTTAGGAAGTTCTCAGTTAAATGTAATTTTTGAAAATAAGTAAAAGGCGTGTGGTTGCCGAGGTGATTTTCAGTGGTGAGGGCTCCTGCGTCACACAGTCACCTGTAGAATTGATTACCTACAATTCTGTGGGGTTTTTTTTGAGAGATTTTAGAAATGGATCTATAAGAATTAAGGTCATATTATGATAGCAAGCCTGCTGAAGCTGAAAGACCTGTTTACTTCATTTGCTGTATTAGTTGGAAAGAGATAAAATTTTTAATTGGTGATTCCCAGTACTGGGGATCAGGCAGATGTATAATTTACTGGTGGAGGAATAAATTGGTGCAAACTTTATGAATGGCAGTTGGGAATTATACGTCAAGAGCTTTAAAAAAGTACATACCCTTGACACAACATTGTAAAATGATTATAAATCAATAAAAAAATGTTAAAACAAAAAAAGTACATACCCATTGACTTAGCAATTTGACTCATAGGAATTTATTCTAAGAAATAATTAGAGATGTTTCTAACTTACATATGAGAATTTATATAAATGGCATAAATGCTTACTAATAGGTACATGGCCAACAATTATGGTTAATATGATGAAATGTTACCTAGTTTTAGATTATGAATTTTTAAGAATATTTAATGACATAAAAATGCTTGTGTTAAATAAAAAGAAGAGAGGAATAAAAGTTTATGTATAGTATGACCCCAGTTTTGTAAAAGAGAAATGTATGTTTGTTTGGGAGCATGCAGTGCATTCAGAAAGACTGGAAGGAAATGTTCAGATACAGCAATTTCTGAGTGATGGGCTTATGGGTGGTTTATATTTTTTAACATTTTAAAAAATTTCCCCACTTTTTTGTGTTGTTATTATTAAAAAAGAAATACCAGAGTGGCCCTGCCTCTGGCCTCTCTGGGCCTGTGTGAGTTTCAGTGTTTTCTTTTTGGTCCAGGTCAGGCTGCCATCCGGGGGCTCGTGGCCGAAGGGCATCGTCTGGCTAATGTCATGATGGGGCCTTATCGCCAAGATCTTCTGGCAAAGTGTGACCGCGTGGACCAGCTGACAGCGCAGCTGGCTGACCTGGCTGCCCGAGGGGAAGGGGAGAGTCCTCAGGCCAGAGCACTTGCATCTCAGCTCCAAGACTCCTTAAAGGTAGAACTCAGGAGCTCTAGCATTACATTTCTTATGCTTACTGCTGTTGAAAAACTAGGAGGTGGAGAGAGTTTTTAAAATATATAATTTCTTGAGCCTAGGGAAAGTGAGAAACGTGTGATCAAGAATATAAGGAAATCCAGAGCTTATTCGGGACAAGCTCACACGAGTGTGATAACAATTAAAATTGCGTTTCCCAAGTTGCACCCAGTCCAGAGCTCTTTCATATTTGCTCTACCACGTGTCATCTATACTTTTTAATTTAGCCAATAATTTTCTTAAAATGGACTCCTTTTTAAAATGTAAATAAATTTGTTTAAAAGAAAAGTTTATAATAATCCTGAAATCAGGAGCTTGATGAACTAGTTAGATTTTTTTTCTAATATTCTGTAAAAGAAACACACAATTATTAAAATAAAACCGGTTGTCTATATAACACCTAAAATCATCTCATATCACCAGCCCAGACATGCCCCCCACCTTGAGAAACAGTGGGGGTGACTGAGACTACTCTGACTATAAATCCAGAATAAAACTTAGATTGGACAAAGTTTGATAATTATGAAAAAGAGTTTTTTTCATGACTTCTTAGAATCCTCTTCTTTAGACTCATGTTAAAAAATGGGTACATAAATTGGTTATTGAGTTTTTCTAGAAACTTAATTGAAATGGCATGTGTCAAAAATATCCCATTCTTGATATTTTCTTCTACATGTAAGAAATTGCTTAGAAATTGGGCACTGCATCCATTGAACAATCCTTACTGTTACTGTGGTCAAATCAGGCCCCTCCAGCACTGAGATTGGTGAGGGGCTCTCGGTCTTCTTGGGCTCAACCCCATGATTCATAGTATCTTTTCTTAGAGGGAAACAAGAAAGGAAGGAAGATTTCTTGATTGCGTGGAGCAGTCTCTAGGAAAATGTGGGCCATGTCTTACTTTTCCTTAATCTTTTGGAGGGCAGGATCCACATCTTACCCCTGTTTCATGCTGGCTCAGTGTTTTGTTGATGCTTACAGCTGATAAATTTGAATGAAACACTGAATGAATGAATGTGTCGGTGAAGGGAGAACACATTCACTGTGACAGATGTGCTTTTTGGATATTTCTGGAAATTTTCAATTATAAACAATATTTTTAAGGATCTGAAAGCCCGGATGCAGGAGGCCATGACTCAGGAGGTGTCAGATGTTTTCAGTGATACCACAACTCCCATCAAGCTGTTGGCAGTGGCAGCCACTGCCCCTCCTGATGCACCCAATAGGGAAGAGGTGGGTATCTGAGGTCTTCCGTTTCTTCTGTTGGCCAGCCATATGTGTTTGTATATATGTGTGTGTATGTATATGTGTGTGTGTGTGTATATGTGTGTGTGTGTGTGTGTGTGTGTAAAGGTAAAATGTGACTACAGTGTATGTCAGGGGCAGTGGTTGGGAAATTGTGGATGAAGGGTGGAAGGGTAGAAGAGGGAAGGAATGCCCTGCCCCTTCTTTCAGTCAAGTATGTCACTTAGGAATGTCTTTAGGAGATGTCCTCACTTGTAAGCAGTGGAAGACCTGACTGTCAGATTAAAACAAGTAGGTTTTATTTTCATCACATAACAAGAAACATGGAGGTAGGTAGCCTTGGCATTGGCTCAGCAGCTTGACACCATGAAAGCTGGTGTCTCTCTGAGTTTCTCGGTCTTTTCCTTTTGGTGTGAGATGGCACTTGTGGCCCTGGGCATTATGCTCAAGGCAGTAAGGAAATGAGGAATGGGGGCACTCTAGCCATAACTGTCAGTTTTATTAGGGTACTTTATTCTCAACACAGAAGTCGGGGCAATTTCAAATCATTTGATGTCATTCTTTTACTCAAACCCTTCAGATGACTCCTCCCTGTCCCAGAGAGAAGGCAGAGTGCTTACAGTGAACAGTAAGGCCAGTGATAATGCTGGTAGACCAGCTCTCCAGGAAAAAACCAAACCAAACCAAACTAAACCAAACCACAAAAAAAGCCCTGATTTGTAATGTTTGTTGACTTCCATGATGTAAATATTCCCACGATGGCTGTTTCAACGTGAAGTCACTGTAAGCAGAGTTGGGAGGAAATGGGTGCATGTGGCTCTTAAGAGCTTATATGAGTTGGTACAAGCAGCCGCCATCACACTCTGCATCTGGTCCCGCATCTGCTTCTCTGGCCTTGAGTGGTGCCTCTCTTCCCTTCATGCTCCTCTCTCTGCATTGACCTTCTTGCATTGTACTTCCAGTATTCCTTGTTTATGTTCACGTGTTCTAACTGCTGGCCCCTTGCTCTTGTTCTCTCTGGTCCTCCCACGGTACTTTCTCTAGCTCTACTGAAATGTCACCGTGGGGTCACCACCTAAGATAGCAACCCCACCCCAACCCCAAGGAATTTCCTCATCTCCATATCCTACTTTTCTCCCTAGCGTTTATCAACAGATGACGTATTTGCTTTGTTTCCCTCATGTTAGCATGAAAACTCCACGCAGGCAGGGATTTTGTTTTGTCATTACTTGTTCCCCAGTTTTTAGACCAATGCCTGGAACTTCACTGGTGCTGAATTAGTGAAAGTAAAGGCTTTCCCAGAAATCCTCCCTGAGAGAATTACCCGTGTCTCATTGGCCAGAGCTGTGTCACATGGCCACATCACTGCAGAGGAACCTAGGAAAGCAAGCATTTGGTTTCCCAGCCTCTGTGGTGTTGGCAGTGAAGGAGGGGTTGGGGCAGGCACCGAGACAATGTAGAACTGGGCGGACAGAGGCAGGCCAAACTGTCTACTGGTCATCTCCGCCCAGATGCTGCCTGGGTACCTCAGCGGGTGTTGTCCTCCTGTTTTCTTTCTATTGGAAATTTGTGAGTCGCTACTGACTTTTCTTTTCCCTTCCCTTCATCTTCCTACATCAGTAAATTAAGGCAAGCTAATCTGGCCTCACAAATATTTCTTGAGTCCTTTCCAGTTTCCATTCATGTTGCCACAGCTCTAGTGCTGAGCTTGTCCCCTGCTGCCTGATTGACTACATGGCTGTGACTGGTCTTCTTTGAGTCTGTCATTAGGCCACCAATAAAATACAAATACAGATCTGACCCTTATATTTTCCTGCTTAAACTCTTCAGTGGCCCTCCCCTTTCATGTAAGAGGAAGCCTGAGCTCTGTGATCTGGCTTCTCATACTCTCCCTGTGCCTGCTCCTACAAGCCCCCGCCTCCAGTTCACGCCCCAGCAATACCTCACTGCTTGTGGGTTCCTGCATGCTCTGCTCTTTCTCCCCTCTGTGTCTTTGTTCTTTCTGTCTCTCTGCCTAATTATCTTCCCCTTCATCTTTTGGCTAATCTCTATGTATCCTTTATCCTAGTATCCTTTACTTCCTGGATAGGCTGAGTGCCTTTCCTTTTCCTCCCATGCTATCAGTGCTTAGCTTAATTACTACACACAGCACCCTCTACTGTAAGTATCTGTCTGTGGGCCTTTTAAACCCCAGTAGGATGTGAGCTCCTTGAGATGCAGAAAGGCACATAGTAGGTGCTCAGTAAATTCTGATTGAGTGACAAGAAAAGCAAGCTAAGCAGTTGGTTAAATCAGAGAGTGCAGCAGACACGGGCTAGGATTGAGATGGTCAACCAAATTCGGCAACAGTCTGGTAGATCCAGAGTGTGGGAGACCAGCCAAGAAAAGAAACAAGGGCTGAGGGCAGGAGAAGAGAACCAGCAGATCAGAGATTTAGGCAGAGATTCTGAGCATTAAATGGCAAGAACCCAGGTGGCTGAATCCACACAAGAGGCCAGGATGGGGAAGAGACTTGAGTGGGTAAACACAGAACCCTGGCAATGAGGCTGGAGCCTGCTGTTAAACCAAGAGACCTTTAGCGATTGTCAGCCGGGAGCCAGAGCTTGTCTCCACATGTGGGCAGGTGGGCCCTCGGGAGGAGGCAAAGAGGAGGGTGGATCCTTCCAGGCCCTTCCTGCCTTGCTCTGGGTGTAGGAAAAAGCTCCCTGGGGCTGGTGGATGTAACTTTGCTTCAAGCATCAGTTCTACTATTATTTGAACAAATGACAGAAGAACTTTTGTCATCTTATCTAAGTTAAATGGTCTCCTTTATGGTATTCGACCTTGCATAATATCCATGTTGAAGAAAAAGTTAACTTTTAAAAAATGTGAGTGCTAAGTGAGCGATTCAGTAGGTGGTTTTGCACGTGGGCTGACAGAAGTCAGTCAGCCTTACCCCGTGTCAGGCCTGGGCGTGAGCACCAGCTATCGCCTTTCCCGTGGAGGTCAGAGGCAGGGTTTTTACAACATTAATGGTAATGGGATATGTGAGCGGAGCTGCCCTGAGGAGGCTGGACCTCTGGTTAGGACTCCGAGGATGTTCTTGGGCTTTAGCCCACCCAGCCACCTGCACTGGAGCCTGGAGTGGATTTTTTTGTCTTCTTCAAACTAGAGGATAGGTGTTTTGGGAATGGGGATTGTTTACGTCTTTGCATTCTGTGAACTTCTTACTGCAGACTGCATGGTGCTGTATGTCCTGTTTGCACTCAGTAAGAATTGGTTAATGAAACTTCAGGGGGTGTGCGTGCACATGTACACGCACGTGATGCTTGTGGCCAAACATCCTGAGATGCGGCCAGGCCAAGACTAGGGTTTGATGTCGTCTCCTGAAGTCTTTGCTCAAGTAGTTGCTTTTTTCCTGCTCAAAGAGAGACTGTTTCTTAGGCCACTTGACCCATTTTATTGAAATAAATTTTCTTAATATCTTTGTTTTTTCCTCCAGGTATTTGATGAGAGGGCAGCTAACTTTGAAAACCATTCAGGAAGGCTTGGTGCCACAGCCGAGAAGGCGGCTGCTGTTGGAACTGCCAATAAATCAACGGTGGAAGGGATTCAGGCCTCCGTGAAGACGGCCCGAGAACTCACACCTCAGGTGGGTTCTGCTCCTTCGTCATCGTGTCCTTACTCACCCCATGTCAGTGTTCACCACATTCAGAAATGAAGGTTAATTACAGAACAGTTTCTATACATTTTTGAACACTTACTATAAAATATCATGAAAAAAAATCACATATCTATAGTGTCTAAATAATTTTTGTATTGTTTGAATTTTTTACAGTGATCATAGATTGATTTTGAAAGTAGAAAAAACTAGTAAAGCAGTGCCCCCCCCCCCCAAACCATGCATAGTTAGGGAAATACTTGGATAATCTTGTGAGGTTAGTTTGTTTTGTTTTAGAGCTTATACCTTTCCCCACGTCTCTTTGAGGGTATTTTAAAATTTTTAGTTGTGTCCATAATTTGTTTTCTTTCTTCTACTTAATTATATAACCAAGATGTGGCTAGTAGGCTGTGAAGAGTATACTGGAAGGGTGGGAACAAAAGAAAACAAATTGGACAGGAATTAACATTCTAGTTCATGGTAGATGTTATTAAAATATCAGTTCAACATTGTTTAGTGTGATGTTTGTGCATTTTTTCTTCCAATCAAATTATAGGAAATTCATTACTTTTTCTTTCATTTACTCAGCAGATTTTATTGAGTGCCTATGATACATTAAGAACTGTCTGGGCTTCGCAAATCTGTGATCCTGGTTTTCCTGGGAGCTTGTGGGCGGAGACTAGGGGAATAAGCATGTCTCTTAATTGTTCAACTTTTGCCCATGTGGCATGTTAACAAGTTAGGTTCTCTTGAAAAATTATATTTGTGTAGCTTTTCAGAAAAAAAACTTCCATAAAACTTGAACATGTCTATATTTCTTTTAAAACTTCCATAAAACATGGAACATAAAACATAGGATTAAACTGAGATTAAGAGGCTTAAGACACCAACTATGGAAAGAGCAAGGACTTTGGAGACTTCTGGACCTGAATCCTCTGTGACATTGATTTTCCTCATGTGTGACTTTGATTTTCCTCATGTGTAAAATGGAGATAATTCCTTTCTAGTGGATTGTTCTGAGGATTAAGAACATGCTTGTACAGCCTGTAACTTATCATATACTCAATAAATGTTAGTTCCTCCCTCAAGTGCTGTAACTGACTAGCTGGGAGCTCTTGAGCAAGTCACATTTTCTGCATCTTGGTTTTTGCAGCTGTGAAGTGGAGAAATTACTGTCCTGTCTCTCTCGCAGGGTAGTTGTGAGGATTCAGTAAGATAATGGATTGAAAGCACTCTGAACTGTGGACAGTTATTTTTAATAAATATTTATAAATCTGTTTTAAGTAATTTTTAGTGTTTTACTTAATTGGTGCTTTTTAAGATGGAATAATTAACATCAAGGGCTTACGCCTGTTTTGTGTATGTTCAGAAGTATTAAGCAAACACTTATTTACTTTGTCACTTTATTACCTTCTTAAAATCAAGCTGTGACTGTAAAACCTTTTGCAAGGCCCATGTTGGGGAGCTATTCAGGAGACCAAACTGAAGAGTTCAGTCTGAAAAGAGACTTGTAGATTTTTGGCCTCACAGCGCCACCTGTAGGTAGAGGGGGGAAGCTCTGCCGAAGGCTTATATCTGAGCGGGAAGGTGCTCTGGTTTAAAGGTCGTTTGTTTTGTCATTGCCAGGTCGTCTCAGCCGCTCGCATCTTACTTAGGAATCCTGGAAATCAAGCTGCTTATGAACATTTCGAAACTATGAAGAACCAGTGGATCGATAATGTTGAAAAAATGACAGGTAGAGTTGTGTGCAGAGTTCTTACTGTCTAACCCATGAGGGTCAGGTTCTCAGAAACTCAAGCAGGACCGGTTATGTTACTCAGCTGCAGTTGGATAAAGGGACGGTCATGTGCTCAACAGTGCACTTGGCCCTGATTAGGGCCGCTCGGCAGCGGCTTCTCATTCAAGCCTTGCAACTTTGTCTGAAGAGAGACTCTTTGAGTCGCTTTTATTTTAATGCCGCCCCCCCTCCCCCATGTGTTGTTTATTGTTCCAGCTCCTATCTTCTCTTTGAATAGTGTCTTTTCTCTGTCTGAGCTGGAGTTTGGTTTCAGAGGCGGAGAGGCGGTGTTTGTGGATACAGTAGGTGGCCCTGTCATTTTCAGTGGGTTCATGTTTCAAGGAACCACAGTAGCTACCATTTAATACAACTTGTCTCAGAGTTTCCTCCAACTTATCAGCTACGTAGTTTTAAAAAAAGGAGAAACCAACTCCCGACAAACTTGTGTCTGTGCAGTTGAAGTGGCACCTCTGAATCTTCTTCGCTCTCCGTGGAGGGAGGGATGGGAGAGGAAGAGATGAGGGATGGAGGCTTTTCGGCTTCCCTGCATAACCAGTGGGGACAGGGGTCCCTAGCAGCCAGACATGAAAGTGGAGCTCCTGAGGTGTCTGAAGAGAGGTAACAGAAACAAGGAACAGGCAGATAGGGTTATTGGAATCCTCCGATTGCCTCATCTTGGGCACTGCAAGCTGCCAACAAGCAACAGATGGCTGGGAAGTGAGACGGGAAGGGAGAAAATATTACTAACAGATAATGTGGTGCTGATGCGGTGAAGGTTTCAGATGTAATCCTTGTTTCCTCCTGATGTCGCTGCATTTCTGGTTGTCTGTAGTAGATACATGAAGGCCAGTGACCACGGTTGGTATAAATGCTGTGAGTCTATTTGGCTTCCTGGACCACATCCTCAAATTTTTTTATCATGGTAATCATCTGGAAGCTTTTGATTATAAAAGAAGGGCTTTGAGTGAAGGGAAGAATTATGGGTGTTGTACATTCACATGAAAAACTTGAGTGGACAATGGGGTTTTAGAGTCTCTGTTCTTCTAAAATAGAAACTAAATTCCATCTCTCTTCTCTGGACAGGGCTGGTGGACGAAGCCATTGATACCAAATCTCTGTTGGATGCTTCCGAAGAAGCAATTAAAAAAGACCTGGACAAGTGTAAAGTAGCCATGGCCAACATTCAGCCTCAGATGCTAGTCGCTGGGGCAACCAGCATTGCTCGTCGGGCCAACCGGATCCTGCTGGTGGCTAAGAGGGAGGTGGAGAACTCTGAGGACCCCAAGTTCCGTGAGGCTGTGAAAGCTGCTTCTGATGAATTGAGCAAAACCATCTCCCCAATGGTGATGGATGCAAAGGCTGTGGCAGGAAACATTTCTGACCCTGGTAAGCAACGCATGGTGTGGTTCACCTCGGTTGAGAGGTTAGTTCAGGAAGCTGACAGCGTGGGGAGAGGAGATGCACCCCACAGCCACCGAGTACAAAGTCTGGGAGCAAAAACTACAGATACTTAATTCGAGAATGCTAGGTTACTCCTTTTCTGTCCAAAATATATTGGACAGAATATTTTCTGCAATATTGACAGGATTATTGTAGATTCGTTTCTCTGGACCAACTTCTCTGTGCTTTTTTAATGTTGTCTGACTAAATAGCTCCTGGTCCTGTTTAGTCAGTATTTTGGAAATTTTTCAAAAGATGCTTGATAACCAGTTTATACCAGCCATTTAGCTTATGTAACTGGCCTAACTTCTGCTTTTCTTAAAATGCTTTTTCTGTGGACAACATCCTCTATGTCTGTCAAATCTGGGAGGCTTAAGTTGACCTGTGAATCCCCTAGATGATTATCTTGGTCATGCACCAGAGAATCTGGGTTTTCTTTGGCTGAATTTGGATCATGTTTTCATGTTACTACTAAAGATGTTGCCACTCCCTTCTGGTTAGAAACATCTGAATTCCTTCTTGCTGTGAGCATCCAAGGTTTCTAGCCTCGTCTGTGAGTAGAATCCACTCAGTGTGAGAGAGTGGGAAGGAAGGGCTGCCCTCTTCTTCCTCAGCCCAGGCAGAATCTTTCTAGTTTTCTCAGCTTGCCATCACTAAGTACATGTTGAGTTTCCTAATCGGCGTTTCTAATAGTTTGAGTAGATGGCTGAATTCTAGGTGACCGGATAGACAGTAGCAGCAGCTCAGCATAGGGGTTAATATGCTGAATGCCCAGTGGAGCAGAGGAGTAGGGAGAAAGGTGAGAAGTACTCCAGGGAAGGTGCACCCCATCTGAAACTGACATCTCCGCTGTTCTGAGTGGGGCCGGCTTATCTCTTGACTGCTTTATCATAAAAGAGGTGATGGACACCACCTGAGCCCAGAGTGTTCCTGCCCAGGAACGTCCCAAGGACCTGTTAGTTGTACAGGCAAGAAGGCACCCTGGGCAGGGAATTGCTTTGTGGTGCTTCTGACTCTTCGCAGGCCTCAGGGCGTCTGCCTGGCGTTTACCTCCCTTCCGCTTCAGTCACTGCCTGTGCTGCTTGCTGGCAGCTTCACATCCAGCTTTTGTTACTGGAAACCAGTTCTTCTGCTGGACAGACAGTGCTCCAGGGCGCTGACCTGCCCCACTGAAAGTGAGTGCATCTGTGTTTAGGCCTGCAAAAGAGCTTCCTGGACTCAGGATACCGGATCCTGGGAGCTGTGGCCAAGGTCAGAGAAGCCTTCCAACCTCAGGAGCCTGACTTCCCGCCTCCTCCGCCAGATCTTGAACACCTCCGAGTAAGTAAATTCAGACATGGGGAGAATTGAGCAGCAGGGTTTTGGGACTGTGGCAAGAGAGAAATAGACTGTTCGGAGCCTCAGTCACTAGGTGGCTTTAACTTTTACTTGAACCTTCATCAGAGGCACAACTTGACTTTCATTCCTGAATCCAGTGGAGTCCTAGCCCAGTGCTTATGCATGGGGTGTACTGGGTAAGTGGGGGTCTGTGCTGTTGGCCTGCTGTAACGGGGGCGCCTGGAGCAGAGGAGCTGGCTTTGGTGCATGTGGATGTGATGAGTGATGAGTTGGGGAGGAGAGGGAAGGAAACCTGCACAGCCTGTGATGAGCATTTGTGTCCCCAGTTGACGACAGCAAAACTGAGGTGTTTAGACTCTTGTGTATGTTCCTTCCTTCATCTGACTTTTTTTTTTTAGTAACACAATACAGTCCTCTTTTTAAAAAAGTTTATTTTTCCCCAGCTAATTATAATTTAAAATCTTTTGATGCCCCACAAAATACTATAAATTGTTTCTTCCATAGGTAAATGGTCTAGGAGGAAAGCCGGGCACCAGCTGGCAGATACAGGCCCTAGAACCCGAAATACTGATTATCTGTGGACACTGACTCCAGCAGTACTGGGAGTAGTTTGACCTTGGGAATAGCTTATTGAGGCAATAATTTGACTGATTAACTTTCCCATATTTAATGCCCCAAGTTCAACTTTCCCATATTTAAGTCTCTAAGCTGGTTGAGGACAGAATTGGGTCATTGTGCCCATAGTTAATGAACGGTGCTTCCCTAGCCTTCAACGCTTCTCTTTGATTTGATTCTTTCTGGCTGGGCTGTTTTGGTGGGTTAGGGCCAGGAAGAGGGCTATTCAAGGGAATGGATTTTTATTGATCAATAGACTCGTGACATTTGGAATCAAGATCTTGGAGGGCATTTGGTCTGGCTACTCCTCGTTGACAGATGAGGGGCTTGAGGGCAGAAGTTACAAGCCTGTGCAGCTGCCCCTCAGCAGAGTCAGGGCTTGAACTTAGATCTTCTTTGAGAATCCTTGGTCTGGTAGTGCTGTACTTGCCTCCCTGGGATGTGTCCAAAACAGTAGCTGCTAACTTTTTGTGGAGAGAAAGGGAAGAAAATATGTTTCTGTTGAGATTGAAGCAGGTGGTCCTTGTGCTCAGTGTGGGTGGTCTTAAATGGAGTGAATGTGGGTGGCTTTTTTGGGGATGCTTTTTAAAGGAACGGAAAGAATTCTAGTGGGGAGCAGTTCTTAGGGCTTTACTTATGACCTGGCGATTCTTTCTTAGCTGACAGATGAGCTTGCTCCTCCCAAACCACCTCTGCCTGAGGGTGAGGTCCCTCCGCCCCGGCCCCCACCACCAGAGGAGAAGGATGAAGAGTTCCCTGAGCAGAAAGCCGGAGAGGTGATTAACCAGCCAATGATGATGGCTGCCAGGCAGCTGCACGATGAAGCTCGCAAATGGTCCAGCAAGGTAAGTAATGGAGCTCTTCTTGTTGAGAGAGGATGAAGACCATGCACACAGCCTAGGAAAAGTCTCTTTAGAAAGTCACCCTCTCTCTGCTTTGGTTTCTGTTGCCAATAGCAAAACCCTCGTCTTCCTGTGGCTTAGTGAGATGTTTCTGGTGCTTGATGGTTTCTCCTGGCAGCTGAGAGCTAGGATCCCTGTGGTTTGAGATGAAGGTTCCTTTCCTCTGTCCTCTAGAGTGTCCGCTGCCCTGACACTGGACATTTGGGGTCTTTTAGAAATTGCTTTTCTTTCCTGGGTTGCTTAATGTCTTTAGTTGCTCTCTTGCTAATTATCCACACTCCAGACATGGCACTGTCTTCTTCAGGCTCTGCTGTAGCTACATGAAATGGTTGCATTTTCCTTCTATTTCTTCACAGAAGCAGGTAGATTGGTGTCTTAGAAGCCACGTGCTTTTTCCTTTTCTCAGAATCATCTTACCCCTCAACTCAAGACAGCTCTAGGCCAACTCCAACTGAACAAACCGGAAGTGTAAATATTGACATGGTCGGTGAAAATGTAGATGCTGCAGCGGTCATGCCCGGTGGATAACTTTTGTCTCTTTTGCTCTAAATGATGAAAAATGAGTGGTAGCTTTTCTAGATAAGAGCTAAATGTTCTCATTAACCCCGCAGTGGGATGTAGCTCCACTCCATCCAGGGGTCCATCCCTACATCTTTATTCCCAACACCCATTTGCCTTTGTTCTTTTCACACCCTCAGCTGTCTCAGGCTCTTGTAGTGAATGTCGTTCCCCGAGGGACTCCTGCACATGCAGCTGATCTTGGGTTTTTTCAGGCTGGGAATTTCACCTTGGTTTTTTACCTCTGTATTTTTCTGAACTGTTAGCTGTGAGCCCAGGTTCCAAGAAGGAATGGTGACCTTGATGGTTCTGGGCCTGACTTGGAGAATTACTTATACTTACGTCTCTCCATCTGGGACATGCACACCCCTGGGACCATTAGTGGAGTCCCAGTGCATGTGGAAAGTGGGGTGGGGGTGACAATGAGAGTTTTATTCAATGGTTTTTAAGAAAATGTAAATTCCATTACAATAAGCCCAGATACATTATGCAGTGGAACACAAAATACACTTGAATTGTAAAGATAAACAACTTGAGTTTGGGGTGAATGAGAACCCTGTTTTGCAACAGGAGAGATTTAAGTTGTACCCAAAGAACAGCTTTCTGAGTTGATACTCGCAATAAATGCAGTGTGACTGTGGTGTCTCTGAAGACTTTACAGAGAGCTGGCCTGAAATGTGGCTTTTCCCTAAGATGGAGCTGGATGAGGTGTCTTCTCGAGGCTCCTTGTAGCTGGGTGATTGTAGGGTACTTGATAAGTTCTCTTCACTCACCATTGTATTTTTCTTGTCTCTCTTGGTTTGATATCTGCTACCTACGATGTGTCATTTTTAATTCTGAGACTTTTAACTCTTGGAGAAAATAACCTGCGTCTGGCAGCTGCAGAGCTGACTCAAGACACTTCCTGTGTCCAGGAAGATGTAGAGCAGTGTCCATGTGAGCCAGCAGGGTGTTCACTTTGTCCTGTTCAAACTTGTGTGGCTGCATTTACTCTTTCCCTCTGGATTCGTTTGGCTACTACAGTTTGGTTGTTTGGCTTCTCAAAAATGTTCTGACATGAGAATTACTCTTGGCAAATTTAACTTTGGTAGTAAGTGTATAAAAAAGGAATGCCACTTGCTTTCTTTGTATAAATATTTCTCTGGAAACCCTCTGCTACTGGAGTAAGTCTCCTTCCCTTACTCGCTGTGAATGGGCTGGTGCTGGAGGCTGAGAATTCCCTTCTCTGTGGGGCGCAGTTCATCTGACTCCTGGAGAGTATCCATTCTCTCCCATCCTAGGCGAGCTTTGGTTACTAAACCAGCTGAAGCTCAGTTTCCCAAGTCCTACTGTGCTCATGCTAACACTGTCCCTGTTTCTCATCCTTCCTACCATCGACAAAGCCGGGTAACCCAGCCGCTAAGGTGGGTATAAGTGTTGTAGCTGAGGCAGATGCGGCTGATGCTGTTGGGTTCCCTGTCCCCCCTGACATGGAAGACGATTACGAACCTGAGCTGCTGTTAATGCCATCCAATCAGCCGGTCAACCAGCCCATTCTGGCCGCGGCTCAGTCATTGCATCGGGAAGCTACCAAGTGGTCTAGTAAGGTACTGACTAGCACCCCTGGTTGGGGCTGCTCCATATGCATCCGGCCATGTGCAGCCTTGACACATTGCATCACTCATGATCTGTGCGGGTACTGTGAGTCTGAGCCGGGCGGGCATCTGTCTGTCTGCACCTTGTTGTTAGGACTGGCTTCACAAGTTTGGTAGGTCTGCTAATGCCAGATTAATTGAATTGCATTTATATTTGGGGGCTAGGGAGAGGTAGGGTCACTGTTCGAAAGGATTCCTTTCCTTACTGACCAACATTGGAACCTTAAACCCCTTGGGAAGCCGTGGATGCGTCTGTCAGACTCTCAGGTCAGGAATCGTTGTAGACCATTAAGAGGTCATCTGGCCTGATCTTTGGGCTTTGCCTGCCCCCCTGCTGACTTCTCACTGATGGCTCAGGCAGTTGATCAGGGTGAGAAGCAGCTTTACGTGGCAGGGTCTCTGGGGAGGACTGCTTGCTGTCCTGCACTTGGCTGTGTGGCAGATGCTGGCCTTAAGGGGAACCCCCAGGGAAGGGGGCCTCACTGCTTGTCCAGGGGTTTCAGTGGGAGAGGGGGTGGGAGTGGGGGACAGAGAGTGCTCAAGGCTGCAGGACAGGGACCAACAGAACTTTGGTCTTGGGGCGTGGGGGATGGGGGTGATCACTTTTTTCCTCTTGAAGGTGGCATGTTGCAAGAAGAAAGGGTTTGAAGAGTGATGGGTAATAAGTAACACTGGCACTACACCATCTTCTAACCAAGGTCCTGAAATTCTGGAATGATCCCAGGTCTGCACTGGAAGAGGGGTCCCAGACAGCCTTGTCTAACATGCTCCTCTTCTCATGCCTCCTTCCCATACCTGTGTTCTCTGTGGCCTCAAGTACTGCCTGAGATGTTACACGCCTTCCAGCGTAAATGATCAGGCACTTCGTGGTGACTGTGGAGGTCTCTAACAGAGCACCCTGCAGTGGCATGGTTTGTGAATGCCTCACTGCATTATACATAAATTGAAAAGCATGAGGGGAAAAATGAGTAGGGCCTGGCCTTTTAGGTAGTTTTGAACATTGCATTTGTTATTTTTGGTTGTTACCAGACAAAAGATGAGCCTTTTGAAAGCATAAAGTAAATTACTTGTACATTTCTTTATTATCACCCATGAGGGTTTTAATGAGCCAAAATGCCAAATCTAAGATAAACTGCTATTAGTTGGAGTGGGAGTTCCATTTACAGCTTGACTCAAGATTTTTATTTTTCCAGTGCCTCTCCCAGCATCTCTTAGCTGAAAGTTTCTTCTTTAATTGAAGCCACTTAGCTAAGGGACTGAAGAATTGATTCTTGGCATTTTTAAATGTGAAAAATTAAAATAACATGTTCCTTTAGGCTGACAGACAAACAAGAGGCAGTAGGGGGAAGGCAGGAGCAGTCTAGGTCAGGAAATTTTTTTTTTCCACCAAGGCTAATAATAGTTACTTGGTTTATCTTTTAGTTCAGCGACAATCCTTGGCTGCTACTTGTAACAAGGATAAGGATGAAGAGGATGATTTCAGCATCTGGAAAGGCTCATCTGTATTTTTCCCCTCAGGCGAGCTCTACTGCTTTCACCCCACAGAAAGGAAAATGCCTGTTTAACCAACTTCTTGGCCCCATCCCCGTTTTATTGAAATGATTAACCTGGAGATGCTGAAGTGCTTGTTTAATGCTGTGCCTGGGGCACACACGTTGTCCTGTCAGATTAATATCCAAGTCTTCCTTTTATGGGTCAGGTGATCTCTCTCTCTCCTCCTCCCCTCACCCCTACCCTTTCCCCTCCCTCTCCCAGTGCTGGGGCGAGTGTCCTGGCTCACTCTTCTGTTTCTCCTGTGCTATCCGTATCACTCAAGAACAGTCTGTTCATCCTCTTCTCACCTTTCTGAGGACTGCTAGAGCAGCAGGCTCCCTCCTTTCTTTGTTCTTCTGCTTCCTTCCCTAACTTGACCAGGGTGTGGGCTGAGCTCACACCGTATCTTGCTTCTCTCTAGGGCAATGACATCATTGCAGCAGCCAAGCGCATGGCTCTGCTGATGGCTGAGATGTCTCGGCTGGTCAGAGGAGGCAGTGGTACCAAGCGGGCACTGATTCAATGTGCCAAGGACATCGCCAAGGCCTCAGATGAGGTGACTCGGTTGGCCAAGGAGGTTGCCAAGCAGTGCACAGATAAGCGGATTAGAACCAACCTGTTACAGGTACTCAGGGAAAGTGTGTGTGTTGGGTGGGTGGTATGGGAGGGAGAAAAGCAAGAGACAAAACTCGTTGAGCAAGGAGGAGGAGGCACGTCAGAATGGGAAGAAATAGCAGAAAGGGAAATATGTATTTGGGAAAGACAGATTCAGGAAAGTTTATTTCTGAATCAAATGAAAGAATTTTAATGCTTCCTTTCTGGACAGAAGGACTAGACTGATCCTTGGGGGAAAACAAGTGGAATCTGGCTGTGGATTTATTAAGTGCCTTCTGCACACCAGCCACCAAGAATACAGAGGTGGATAAATCTCGCCCTTGAGAAGCTTGCAGGCAAGAAAAACACAGAAGCATATAAACTTTTCTTTTTAGGTATGTGAGCGAATCCCAACCATAAGCACCCAGCTCAAAATCCTGTCCACGGTGAAGGCCACCATGCTGGGCCGCACCAACATCAGTGACGAGGAGTCTGAGCAGGTACGTGGCCGCTGCTTCTGCTTGCTCGCCAGCAACTGCTGTGCCACTTTGTGGCAATTTAATTCAGCTTTGGGGAAACTTTACCTGTGAATTGAGTATTCAGTGTGTGGAATGGAATCTTCAGCTCTCTCAGAAGGGCACCTGTGTTGGAGGTGAATCAGAAATCTGGAAGGGGAGTGAAAAGTGTGCAGCTTTTGTCATTTTATGGCCGGTTAAGTGTCTGAATCAGCACCAGTTAGGACTGGACTCAGCTCTCTTCCTCCCTGGAATAGGTTTGGCTCCTTTGAGGCCTTCAGTGCCTAGTCACTCCCACCCACTGTATCTTTTTGGCTAGAGAGAATTTCTGCTTCCTTGCTCCCTGTGTGATAAGTTCCTCAGGGAGGATGAATAGTGTAGGCTTTTCGGGGACATGGAGGTGGTTAGGCCTGTGCTGAGGCTGAAATGACATCTCAAAGGAGGTGCTTCTCTTTTGGTTTCTTTGACATAGATTGAAATAAATATGGTGGGAGTGTTTACTTAAGCGATGTTTCTTTTGTGTGTCTTGGCAATCACTTCTTGGAGTGTGTTCTCCTTCCATTCCTCCTGGAAGTGGGGCTGAGGTCTTTCAGAAAGCCCTCATTTGAGGACCTCTTCCTCTCTTTATCTCCCCACTAGTAGGCCCTGCTGTGAGCCAGACTTCTAATTTCTTCTTATGGTAGGTAGTACATCTTTTGTTGACCTGCTCAGATGAGGCTTATCATACATGAGTTATGTATGTGACACTGTATTCCGTACTAATGTAGGGGAGTTTAAAAAACAGACAGAGTCCCTCTCCTTGGGGAAGTCACAAATAGTTCTAGGTCAGGAGGAAGAGGTTAGGAGCACTTCAGAGGAGACAAGGTGGTTACTTTTCTTGGTGCCAGCAGTGCTGCTTTCAGTACTGAGTTTTAATTCAGCAGTGCTCACCTTAACCCTCTCTTCTCCCAAACCATGGGAACTGGGTCTTCACCTTTAACTTCCATGTCTTCTGGGCAGGATTTGGGCACTTACGCCTTCCTGTCATCTGACCTCTTCTGCTCCAAGAAAAGGAAGTAGGCAAAACAGGGAAGGAAGGGTTAAGACTCAGAGTTTCAGACCTTATCATTTAGTTATTCCATTAACCAACAGAAATGTATCTTGGGAGCATCTACAATGTTCCATGAAATATTCCAGTTACAAAAAAAAAGGTAGAAACTGGTAAGTGGTAGAATGGAAGAAACACAGGACTGTTAAGTCAGAAGTTTTGAGTCTCCATCCTGACTGTTGTGTGAATTTTGTTGGCAAGTCTCCGAACTCTCTGGACATCGGCCTCTTTGTTGACCAGGTAAAAAGATAAAGTGTTTGGGAATTCTAGTCCATAGTTACGGCTCTCAAAGCCCTTGAATCCTCTGAAATTGAGTGCACAAATTTTGTGTACATGAGCATTTTTCTGGGAAGAATTCCACAACCTTCATTAAACCCTTAAAGGGTCTGTAGCTCAGAAGTAGTTAAGAATTAAAAACAAACAAAACAGAAAAGAAAAAAGTTTCTGTGGTGGAGTACGTGTGATCCCAGTCCTGTATTTTGTGTGTTTAGAAGATTTACTTGTCTACTTATCATGGATTTATAAGGTGGTTGGTTTGTTTACTTGGTTACTTTTTCATTTAATTGAAGGATGAGGAATGCTGGGAACTGGGACGGTGGTTGGTGATTTAGAATAAGGTGAACAAGAAAAGCCTCACAAAGGTGACAACTGGGCAGAGATCTGGAGGAAGTGAGAACAGAGCCATGGGGGGGAAGAGCATTCTAGGTAAAGGGGACTGTAAGAGCCTCTGGCAGGAGTTTGTTTGGACACCAGGAAAGCAGTATACACTGGAGGCCACATGATGGTACAGTACACAATCAGGGATGGTCCAGTTTTGAGCTCTTTTTGGTGAAACAGCTATAAAGCACCAGTGATGTGAGAAGTACGAGTAATGTCAGGTGCAATAGGGTAAACTGCGGTCCATTCCTGGCTTAAGCCTGTTTTTGAGGCAGGGCTCCATCAGGGACTGTGAGTAACGGAGAGCTCCTCTTTCTTTGCAGGCCACAGAGATGCTGGTTCACAATGCCCAGAACCTCATGCAGTCTGTGAAGGAGACTGTTCGAGAAGCAGAAGCAGCTTCAATCAAGATTCGAACGGATGCTGGATTTACACTGCGCTGGGTTAGAAAGACTCCCTGGTACCAGTAGACACCTGGTTGAATCTGGCTGACACAGAAATCCCTGCTAAGCAGAATGAAAATGATCTGAGTTTCAGGAGCTGCCCAGGATTTGCTAGGAGGGTTGAAAGCCACATCCTGGCCTGACATAACAGAAAGGAATGTGTCCTCTTCACGTTAGAAAACATTTATACTCTTGTCATGGACACTTTGAAACGTGTCTCCGTATAAAGCCTGTATCCTCAAACACGGTTATACTCGTGCACACTCTATCCCAGTAGACAGACTGGGTTTCTAGCCCATGGACTTCACATAAGCTCAGAATCCAGCAGTGAACACTAGCCAGACACCCTGCTCTGCCCTGCCCTTCCTTGTTCCTTAGAGGACAGTCACCTCTCTGCTTCATTTTCCCTGCACCTCTCCAACCCCCACCCCTCTCTCTGCCAGGCTCCCAAGATCCAGGGCCCAGGCAAGTCGGTTAAGAGGGAAATCACTGTGCCTCCAAAATTTGCTTTGGGCTTTCTATGTTGCTGCTGATCCTGCCTGCCTTCTCTGGGGGTGCTACCTGGGTCCTTTTCAGAAGTGAGCTTTGTTGCTGCAGGGGAAGGTGGCCACTAGGGAGCCCCAGCATATAGCGCCTGGATTCACTTCCTGTCCTCCCCCATTTAATCCTTCTGTTTCCACAGTGCAAAACCAAATTTCACTTTGTCAGGGGGAAATCACAGAATCACAGGATTCTGTCTTTACCATGCCCGAGAGCAATGTCTGTGCTAGGGAAACTTTCCGTCCCATATCCTGCCTCAGCCTGCCAAGGTTAGCCATCCCACAAACACACTGTGTGTCCTGGTGCTCTCTGCCAGAGAGGCAGAGTAGCCTGGGTGTGGCCCTGCCCATCCTCCCAGCAGGGCCACTCCCAGGCATTCCACGCTTTGTCACTGCCTGCAGAGGTCTGTGCTGAGGCCTTACCATTCATTCTTAGCTCTTACTGTTCTTTCTGAGCTGAAATGCTGCATTTAATTTTTAACCAAATCATGTCTCCTGTCCTGGCTTTTGTACTCTTCCCTCACACCCTTCCTAAACAAGATTTTAAAGATAAGTGTTTGTTTTATAATTTTGAAAGATCCTTTTTATCCTTTTGAAATTCAGTCCTAAGAATTGGTGCTTGCCCCCCAGGGGTGTTTAATGGAAAGGCAATCCTGTCTGAAGGACACTTTCTACCCAAGGGAAGTGGTACCTGCAGACAGGAATTCTGGCGCTGCTGGGGATAAATCAATGAGAAATAGTCCTTAGTAACTCCTACCTCCCTCAGCCAACCACCACCAAGCCCCTTGCATCCTCTCCTCCCTCCCAAGTACAGGTGGTCAAGAGTGATGCGTATAGTATATAATTATCACCACAGTAAGTTTCCTATTAGCAAAGTGACAGAGAAGGTAATTTTTCCTTTTCTGTACGTATCACTGCTGTCTAAGCATTCCCCAGCACATGAAACTGTATTTCTTCCCAAAGCCAGAACTGGATGAGTAAAGTAGTACGAACCCTTGCCTGAATGTTCTTCTTTCCCACCTCCAGTGTGTGTTAGATCCTAACATCGAATGTGTAAACCTTGTCTTAAGTTGGTACTGTACACTCAGGCTTCCTCTATTCCTTTTAACTGATGATTATTTTCAAGGCCCTCAGCATCTTTGTATAGTTGCTTACTTGATATAAATGCAATATTAATGCCTTTAAAGTATGAAAGTATGAGTCTATGCCAAAGATCACCTTTTGTTTTACTAAAGATTACTAAGAGGAAATAAGAAAAATCATGTTTGCTCTCCAAGTTCTTCCAGTGTTTTGAGACACTGGTTTACACTTTATGCCGATGTGCTTTTCTCTAATATCAGTGCTCAAGACACAGTGAAGCAAATTAAAAAAAAAAAAATCCCTGAATGCTGATTAGAGATATCACCACTAAAAAACTCCATTTATAAGCTAGGATTTGTTATATGCAAATATTTTCTGTCTCTTCTTTTGTTCTGTTTAAAACAATAAAATGCATTTGTATAAATAATGCTTTCAATGATGGGTATGTTATTTTAGCGAGAACTTTTAGATTAGGTTTCTCCTTTGTTCTGAGGAACAGCCAATGAAGTTAATCCTCACGATGTGGAAATTAGTTTTATTTAATCTAAATGCTGTACTGGAAGGAACTAGCAGTAATATATTTACTTGACAAGGATCTGGGTACTAGAGGATACTTTGGGGATTTTACACTAGCAGGAGCAGAAGGGACAAGGTTAACTTAACAGTGAGAGGAAAGCAGCGGATGTGGATCATCCCCTGGTTGAAGTAGTCTGTCCTCGTCATAGAAATGCTAGCTCTACTTGGAGGCCATCACCATGCCCTAAGAAGCTTTAAAGCTGTTACATGTGCAGCAGTATCGCAGGTCTATCTTTCATATTCCCAAACCCAGTACAGAACAATAGGGTGTCAGGGACCTACCAGAGCCATGAGGCAGAGCTACCTTTGGGGGACATTTTCCTCTTTGTGGTTGAGGAAGCTCTAAGAGTAGGAGCAGGTTCTTGGAGTAAAGCTGGGACATCACTGTTTTTGCCTGATTTTCTAGATCTAAAAGGGGTAAATTACTTTAAAGGATGACAGTGCTGCCTACTACATTTGTCACTGCTTTAACTCAGAAAAGTTGCTGACTAGGGATGCAGATCCCAGCTGTTTGAATTAAAGAGAAAAGTCCAAGGCTACTGAGTTGGCTCAGCAATATCTGAAAACAGTACTCATGGTCTCGTTTTTGCTACTTACCATATGTTCACTGGTGCTGCCTTCCTGCTGTATTATAGTTTGTTTTCTCAAATCAGATGGCTCTAAGAGAGACCACAGGACCAGTATCTTCCACGGGTTCTTCTGTAGTACCACTTACGGCATGAACCCATCACATGACTTCCCTTTGAATAAAATTATGCTGACTCCTTTTATGCAGAAAATGAGCTCTTGGAATGTACTCCTTTAAGAATTTAGAAAACAGAGTTATTCTTGGATTATATGGAATTCTTTGCTTGAAAAATATTTCACTACTACTAAGTATTCATGGATCTTTGTTATTCGTAGGTGGTGGTAGGGAAAGTAGCTTTGATCACTTACTGTTCTGTGGCTAGAAGGCAGATGCTTAGAGAAAGTATACAGGGCTGTTAACATAATGAGGCTAAGAGAAGAGCACTTTGGAGTGCTTTGCAGCAACTCACACACCTTCTGTGATGATGCAGAATAAAATGTGATCATGTTCAGCCTGCTCTAACACTGAAGCATGCCCATCTGAGAATGCTCAATCAACAGTCAAGCTAAAAAATCAGCTTGTTACTTTCATCTTTTTATTGACAGTATAGCCAGAAAGAGAAAAGGGCTTATTGGATTCAATTAAATTAATAAATACAATAATTTAATTGTAAAAGGGAATAATCTACTTGCAAGTTTTAGCAGAAAACTACTAGCGGCAAGGGACTCTTGGCATCCGCTTGCATATGAGAAGACAGCACAGAAAGGAAATTAGTCCAGATACGATGGTTGAGATTAGGGATTCTACAGAAAGGAAAGCAAATGTACTGACTGCTCTTCTGAGGTACGAACTCTGAGGAGGAAGACATTAAAAATGAAAAGCAACTGAACTGGGTAACCAACCTCAGGCAAAGAGAGTAAGTATTTGGCAACATCGTGATTTTTAGCTGCCAAGCTGATCTTGGTTACCCTAGAAACTGCAAGGTTTCAAGTGAACTCTCCTGTTAGATGAAAGGCAGGCTGGGCGCCCTAAGCAGGCAAAGGTAAGAATGCTGCTGTAGAGTGGACTCCCTGTACCAGCACCAACTGCAGCCCTTGGCAGCAGAATGGGGTGAGTGTAAGGGCTATCCTTAGCATGGTAAGGGAAAGGGAGTTATAAGCTGAGAAGAATTAAAAGAATGGAGTCACACATAAAAGAAAACTAATAGCATGAGTAAGAATAAGAAGGAAACATGAAGAATAAGCACTTACATTTAACTTTTCTCCATTCTTCATGTCTAATGGGACAAAATAACTCCGCAAGGACTTCTAAGCCAGTAAAATTAAATGAAATGGTGTGGCTGCAGACGGACTTGCCAACCAGGAAGATCAATACAGGTTTATCAGTGTTACTGAGGATTTTGTTTCTGCCTCATTATGACGTACTGCCTTCTACTGTGTCAGTACAGCAGACCTGTGCAGGCACTGCAGTGACAATTACAACAACAGGTTCAGGAAGGAATCTACTGACTATAGCCTTAAGAAGCACGCAAAATGAAAAGGGAGTTCCCCTGAAGACAAGCAATGTAGGCAGATTCAGACCCTTAAGAACAACAAAAAAGGATAAAGGATTAAAAAAAAAGTTGATGATAGTGAGGCAGGCACATTTTCCTCCTTTAGCTGAACTAGGGCATGAGGCCTTTAGGCGAACTATGGTTTAGGTGATGCTGAGTAAGCTTTATAAAATATGAAGATGGCAAAGGTTCACTGAAGTTTTTTTACTATGTTAATTTGCTTAAAATCTCAAATGCTTGTGCTTACAATAACTTCCTAAGAGCAGAAGTAGTGTTCCCTTTTATTACCTTAAACTATTCGCCCCTCTGATACATTGATTTTTACTGTGCTAGAAGCTGAACAAAATGGCACAAAACTGAGATGGTACTTACTGCAGCAAGGTCCCTGTAAATCAAAATCTGAGCTTTACATAAAAATCTTATTTATAAAAAATACAATACCAAGTACAGTGAGAATGGAGCAGGGAGCAGCAGTGCTGTCCCTGCCTGGGCCATGTGGAGTGGCTTCTGCTACAGTGCTTGCTTAATGGCACATGTGAAAAGCTGAATAAGGCAAACACTTGAAGAGGCAGTTTTTTGTAAACTTCTTGGGGTGGGGGGAACTCTTCCTTTGTTGGGACAGATACTGATTTGGGGTGGCTAAAATCAGGTATGACATTTGGCTGCACTTGATACATCACATTACATAATAAGACAGCTCCTGCTGATTGAGACCAGTTCACCTGTTTTAGGAAAGAGGTTATCGCTGTAGACTTTTGCCTTTACTGTTAAAATATGCAGCCTCGAGCTGGTGCCTTCCATATGGAGGAAGTCACCTCCAAATCTTTCTTAATAAGCTAAGACAAATAAGCTAAGTCATTCAAAAGTTTCCTTAGCTTAAAGCTCCTTGAACTCTACATTGATTCTAAGCAACTCTGTTAGCAGTGTGTGGCTCGACACAAATGCTTTAACTAGATTATGTATTCCCACCCAACTGGTACCTAATAGTAATAAACTGTAATGACACTTGGAAAACAAACAGATCTTGAGGAATTCTGGCCTCTTCTCATGTCCTCACTTGGAACTTTCCAGCTTTTGTGACATATTTGACTCCTTTAAATGGCTTGTATTTCTCTCCATACATGTCCAAGCGGTTTACTTTTAAGCCTATGTCAAAAAGAACAGGTAAGAAAAGGAATAAATTACTATCCTGGTTACACCAACCAACAGAAATATTTACTTAGCGAAGAGCACTACACAGCAAACCTGACATTAACCAGTGTCCCATCCACCATTTGGAAACAATGTTCCTTCTACCATTCAGATTATAGCACTGTGGGGATTTCGTTTTAGTTCAGATTCCCATGTGGGCAAGGAATATCTTTTAAGGATAATTCTACTTTCTGTGAGTATGAATATAGACTCCTTCCTTGGTGCCTGAATGGGGCTTGGGGTGAAGGGAAGCTGTCTGGATTAAGGTGCTCTCCAAAATCACTGTATCCACAGCACAGTGTGAAAGGCAAACTGCAGCTGCTGCTCTTTCTAGAGAAGGAACGTCAGTTACCCTTCTAACCTCTTAACAGCTGACCTCAGAGAAACTCAACTACCCTTAAACACAAATCAGATTTCTTCTTACCCGAAATAGCAAGCTGCTGGATTTTGAACTGTATGTTGAGGCTTGGATTCTCTTCTGGCTTGGGTGCTCCAGATTGTAAGTTTACCAGTCCTTTAAGACTTGGGAGCTTTTGTGGAGTAATTTTTCCCACATCCCATGTTAGTACCTTAGAAAGACATAAAAAACAGAAACAATCTGAACTATTTCTCAAAAACAAATGTTCAAAGACACTATATGCTTCTGTACAAAATGAAGCACAGTGTGTTAAAAACAAAGGACCTGGGATCTTCACTGAGTTTGACCCCTAGTTCATTCTGTGACTTTGAATGCAGAGTGAGGATGGAGAACCAACATTTGCTGAACATACACTTTTGGCTACAGCCCTGTGCTTAGCATTATCCATACATCATCTCATAGATGCCGGTGATGTGAATTTTGTCTTCTTTTTTCAAATGAGGGAAAAAGGCTCTGAGGTCAAATGACTTGCTCAAGGTCACACAGCTAGTTAGAGGCAAGGTTGGGATCTGAACCTAAGGCTATTTGGTATCAAAGTTCTTTCCACTATGCTACCTTTACTGTTTCTGGGCCTCAGTTTATTTTTCTGTTCTGTAAAATGAGATGATGGGCATAAATCAGTGTTTTCAAACTTTCAGTGATGGAATTATTTATTTAAATGAAATCTTCAGTGTGGGAGCTCAGTAACAGATAAGAAAGTGAAGCTGTTACGGTTGAAGTTGGGGTGAAGGTCCAAGGATCTGGAGCTCCCCCCTTCACTTCTCATCCCTGTGTAGTCCCTGGAGAGATTCTTCAAATCCTTAGGACTGGATTAGACAATCTAATTCAATGATTTTATTTTAAAAAGTATGCTTTTTCATTTACCAAGCAACTCAATGACTCTACTGTGGAAAAGAATCATTTTTCACCCAAGCAGGAAGCTGAGAGAAAATCATCTTTTATAGTTTCTCTGAAATCCCTCTGCTAGGGGCAGATATACGCAGGGTAAGAAGTCAGCTTCTCTAGCCAACATACCCTAGGAAGATTATGAAACAATGCTCTTAAATTAAAAAGGAAGAGAAAGGTCTTCATGATCAATGTCTACAGAAAATTTAACAATTAATAGATTATAATACCTTCTTATATCCACACAATGATTTTCTCTTTCTAAAAAGTTTTTATACCTTCTTCCTCATTAGAGTGAGTGAGTCTCTGGATTATCAATGGATTGAGTAAAGGCAGACTCTGAAGGAAGACAGAATGAATCTCACTTTTCTGTTCATCTGCTCAGACACAGGATTTTCTCCATAGCTAGTGGAAGATGCACAGCACAGGATGCATTCTAGGTTTTACTAGGAATTTTAGCTTTAACCAAGATATTAAACCCTTCTCTCTGCCCCTCACATCCCCGAATCACAAAATAAAGATTGCAGAAACACGTGCTCACTCTTGATCTGAGGTAGCTGTACCTTGGTAACTGGATCAAATGTATAGCTGCCTTGTGTTGGTGTCAGGTTCATATTCAACACAACCTTTGGCATGTGAACTGTCACTGTGATTCCTTCAATGGTTTTCCCCATGTTCTGCTTTGGTCCAATTGTAATATCAAATCTGCCACAAGAACTGTTCTCCTTGAAGCTGATGCTATGTTTCACATACACTGGTATTGCCACTAGACTAAAAAGAGAAAGACACAAGCACAAACACACAAAATTAATGGTATGAGCTCCAGAGGTGGCCTGAAGACCTGTCCAAAGTATGTTAAACCCTCAGAACTGCAAATTCGGTATCTGCACCAGGGCAGGTTTAGTATAGCACAGAGTTCTGGTACGATTGTGCTAGGACTAATATAATTTCTGAGAAGTAAGTATACAAATCAAGATAGAAATCTGAAGCTTAATTATAAACAACTGGGGCAAATAGCCCTAGTTTAAAGAAATGAATTAAGATCTCATAGAAAGATAATTTAAAATTATTTAAACTAAATAAAGCAGTTCCTATGTGGGAAGAGCCAAGAAACAATTCCTCTGCTTTAAGTCCTTTCCTGATGTTACCCAAAATACTTTGATACTTTTAAGGGACAAACCAGTTACAACTCACAATGCCAAATCACTCACTTAAATCTCAATGCAGAGAAAAATAACTTGAAGCTAGTTAGTTGAGGGACGTCCTGAGGAGATACAGGTAGGCCTGTCTCCTTCTATCAGCCATGGTGTTGACAGATCATAGTAATAACATGGCATGAGTTCATGGTTTTGCCCAGGTTATGCACGGTCCAAAATGCTTGCTCTCAGGTACATATTTTACTATAGTTTAATTTACTACTACTTGATAGTCTTAGACTCAAGATACACTGATTATTTTAGACACATATTTTCACCAGTTCTTCCTGGGTCTCAAGGTTAGCAATGGCTAAAGGGAGCAATGATGACTTTAAGTACTGAACTGTTAGAATGAAACAGAGAAAGGTAAGTTCTACCCAGTACACTGACATATGATTCTGGCTGATGCAGCAACATACTTTTGCGAGCTGACACGGTATGATATGAGTCGGAAATTTCCATCTGGAGGAATAAATGACAAAACCCTTTCAGATTCCCAACGCTTGAACCGGATGCAGGGGTGGAAGCTGACATCATCTAGAAGCCTTGGGTTCTGCCAGGCAAACAGAAGACAACCATAAGCATAAAGTATAATGACAACTCTATTCAGATATCATGAGAAATTAATATGCGCTCTACAGCAGTTACATAAGAGTTTGTTATTAAGATTGCATCAACACAACCTATGGTTTCACGATGCTTTAAAGTTTGCTAATATTTTATATACATTATTGTATTGAATTTTAGTAACTCCATGAGGTATAAAATGTGAGTGGTATCATTTCCATTTCATAGATGAAAAAACTGAGGTTCAAAGAACTCATGATCACAAGTTAGTGGCAGAGATAACACCAGAGCTCAGTTCTCTTGATTGTTCTTAGTAGCTTGTCATGCTGAATCTAAAATTATGCAAAAGATCAATGCCCTTTTGTGACAACAAAGCATATAATAATTCAGTAAAAGTGACATTGCAGACTTGCAGAAGCCAGCTAGCTATTTAAGCCACTTCTAGCATAGACAAAGGCAAAGACCCTCTCTTCAGTCTTTCTATAACAGTCATGCTCATCACGTAAGCTACTGTCTCTGGAAGCTGTGCTAGGAATACTTCTGAGATAATCCTTTGCAATCTAAGCTACAACATGTCTCAGTATTTATTATTTCATTTAGTATTTCACATGTATTAGTCATACAGGGAGCTACAAAATAGAAGAACAAAACTTACCATGAAAGAAAGGGAAAGGTCAGGCATTCCAGATAGCTTAATGCAAGCATCTATGACCCCTTGAATTTCTGCAAAGACTGTAGATCCTGAAGAAAGAAATAAAGATTTACTGGAATCTGCATCCTTACTAGGGCTATCACTATAAATGCAGTAACAGGTATCTCCTGGGTGTTAGACATAGTGAAGTTTTGCACATCTATTAAAAGGTTAGGGACAGAGGATCTATTACACCAGTTCAGACAGCTTCTTCACTGAGTGCCATGGCCTGAATGTATCTCTGGTCGGAATATGATAATTCTAAGGAAAATCAAATCTATCCCTATCTTTATAGAGTCAACCCTGTAAGACTGCTGGCTATGAAGTTGAAGAATTTTTAATAAAATTTAAAAATTAGCCAAGTTTCTAATGAAATGGACAAAGCTGCCTGTTAACTTTTAAGAAATAAGAGCCATTATTCTTTAATAATAGTTATTATTCCATACAATGGAATTTTATAATAAAAAGGGCACTTTATGAAAGATACTGTCTATAATTTACAGTAAGTCATCTTCACATAACAACCAGCTGTGTGACCTTGAACAGATTACCTAACCCTTCTAAGCCTTAGTTTCCTTATATATAAAATGTGAAAGTTGGACTAGATGTTTTAAATAAAATGTTATAATTCTAACAGAGTACTGTTGTTTTGTCTGAGGTTTTCACTAGAAGGACTGCATATAAAGTGGTAGCAAAAAGCATGGTGCATAGTAGATACATAATAAATATTAGACTGAATAAATGGCAAGAGAGAAAGGTATAAAGGGTCATAACCGGAGTAAAGTAAGGCAGCATGAGATCTGATTTACAAAGGTTTGGCATATCTCAACGACTTGTTATGAAAACTGTATATAACCTCTGGGCAAAATAAACAGATTTTAAACCATTAGAAGATGAATGCCTTTCCGCTGAAACCGTATTTGCCAAGGGATTTCAATTTGCTATTCAGCTTATGTCAGCTGAACTGTTTTTTCCCTGATAAGACAACATGCACACAATTACCTGATTTATCTATAATTGCATCTATTTCTTCAACGACATCAAAATAGGCTTCATTGTTTGTGTATTTTACCCCAGCCCGGCGCCATGGGATGTTGGACAGCTGCCCAGTGGGGAGTGTGTCCCCAACATTACTACTGCCTAATGGGAAAACGAGAAAGCAAAGCTAACGCATAAAATGGTCATCAGAAAAGCTATTAACAGAGGAAAAACAAAAAACCAAAAAACCACAACTCGAATACTTTGGCTGCTTCTTTAGTGTTTAGTTTTTTCTTCACTGAAGTTGTGGATGGTTTCCAAAATTGTCAGAGACATATCCATACCAACATGATCAAATTTCTAGAAGACAGAAATAGGCCATGTGGTCCTGTGTCTATCTGTAACCAGGTTAAATTCATTTACTTATCTTTTGCTTCCTGTGTGTTAACAGTAACCTAACCTAATGCCAGTGACTCAACAACAGAATTTTATCCTGCTGCTACTGATGAAAAAAAGAGGCTGGTTGTTTCAAAACCTTCTGCTGATAAAATGTCTCCACTGAGAATACAGAGTGATAACTAGGCCATATGGTATTCAGCTTAAATTCTATGCGATACTGCTAAGCAGGCCTCAGTGGAGTAACTACCTGAAAACATACTCTGGTCTTTTCCTATTTTAAGGTCAGCATATCCAAATGCAATACAGCTAATGTTCAAAATCTGGCTAATTTCCTGGTAAACTGATAAATGTCTGAAAATAATTCCAGCTGTCCAAAACATGTATCCTTGACCTGTGATGTATTTTAACATTTTGGTTAGTTTACATTTCAACTGCCTAACATGTGAAAAGTGCAGAAAAATAGCTGAAAATTACCTATCTTCCTATTACCTAAATACAACATTTTGGTATTATTTCTTTAAATATTTCCCTCATAAACATAAATATTTATTATTTTTTTCTATTTTGATAATTTTGCTTTTTTTTCTGACTGCACTTTAAAACACAGTCAACCCGTGAACAATGCAGGGGCTGGGGTGCTGACCCCCCATGCAGTTGAAAATCCACATATAATTTTACAGTTGGCCCTCTGTATATGCAGTTCTGCAATAAAAGATTCAACCAACTGTGGACTGTGTACTACTGCAGTACATATTTATTGAAAAAAATCCACATATAAATGGACTTGTGTAGTTCAAACTCACGTTGTTCAAGGGTTAACTGTAGTTGCAATCAAACTATATATACAACTTTGTGGTCCAATTACGGTTGGTGCTCCTGTTTCCAGCCTGTTGCCTTCCAGCATTTTCTAAAAACACTGCTTTAATTTTCCTGTCCAAAAACTTTAAATGTTTCCCTACTGGCTTTATGATAAAAGCTAAATATTTAGCCTAGCATTCAAAGATTTCCTCAACTCAATTTTTTATCTCTTAACTATCAACTGAAAAACAGCTTTGTTTCTGTTAAAATGGCTAATATAACTCAGGATTTTTCACTGTGTGTTTTTTTATCACACAGTTCCACCTATGAAGAATGCTCTTATTTGTCCCTCTCTTCATAAACTCTATTGATTCTCTAAGCCTTGCCCTTGGGCCACCCACCACAGTTCAGGAGGGATTACTTCATCCACTGAACCATTCCCTTGAACTTTATAATGTATTACCTTAATAATCTATGTTATATTTTTTTCATTCTATAGTTCAGTAATTTTTTTCTGACTAAAAAATACATGCTTATTTTTGGAAATCAAAGTATAAAGCAAAAATAAAGATAAAGTAGAGTTCCTCAGCTGAACACGATCATGATAAACTTTAGAACTTCTCTGTGTGAATATTTATGTGTAATTAAGAGTGACTTTTTATGGTTTTGTGCTTTTTTTCCCATTTAATATTATATCATGTGTACTCTCCAGTGTCACTACCTCGTCTATAAAGTATGAAACTGCTTTTCAAAATCTTACACTGTTATTTATGTGTTTTAATTTTTTTCCCCCAGTCTCCCATCCATAGTGCAAGTTTTAGGAGCACAGACACTTCATCTTATGTTTCCTTGAATTTCTCCTGACACTTAGCCTTGCCTAGAGGATGAATAAAGGAATAATCACTTTCTTATAGGCCTCTTATACACCATTTTTTAGGTCAGTGCATTTGCAAAGGGATTTATAATGGAGGCCAGTATAGTTAGAGTGGCATATAACATTTCATAGAAATCTTTCTCTAGAAGACTTTGATACTTTCAAAAGAATACTGTCACCTGGAGGTACATAATTTCCAGCTATACTCAAGAATTAAACCAAAAGCTGGTAACACAAGTACAAGGCCCACAAATGCACAAAATCTCACAAATAGATTATGTTAAGAGTGATGTTAAAATTCATGTGGAAAAGTGAAGGGACAAGACCAGATAAGGAAATTTTAAGGACAATACAGGAGCAAGGCTTTTTCAAACAGATACCAAGATATACAATAAAATTATAGCACTTAAGACAAAAGGATACTAGTGAGGCCAATGGAATAGAACAGAGAGCATCCAAAACAGATATATGCAATTCAACTACATTAAAATGAAAACCCTAAACTTTTATTCAACAAAAGACACCATCAATGAAGTGTCTTTGGGAACACTTTGAAAAAAAAATCTCACAAATAGACTAATTTTCTCTTTCTAATATATCTTTTGCATGTATAAAACAAAGACTTGGAGGAGAAAGTATGTATTCTATGGCTTAAATTTTCTATACTCTAGTAATTGTGGGGCATTCAGCATAATGCCAGTTTTATAATGCTATTTTTTAATTTTTATTTTTTCCCCAGCTTTATTGAGATATAATTACATATAACACTGTGTTAAGTTTAAGGTATACAATGCATTGATTTGATACACTTATATATTGCAAAATGATTACCACTATAAGTGTCAGTTAACACCTGCCTTACATCACATAAACAAATGCTATTTTAAAAACTAGAATGCCAGTCTATAAATGCACTTCTAAACAGCCTCATATATTGGCTTCTTGTTTATTTTTATTTTTTCCAGTTTTATTGAGATATAATGGACATACAACATTGTATCAGTTTAAAGTATATAACATAATGATTTGATATATGTCTATATTACAAAATGATTACCAAAATAAGTTTAGTAAACAGTAATCACCATATTGATTTCTTTATAATTAACTGGAATAATTTATTCAGTCCTACTGTTTAGTGTTAAACAATAGTAATAATATTGTTCTGGTCTTGTAGAAAAACCTGTAATAAAAAAAGTAATAACCAAAAGTTCTTTATCATTTAAGATCTTGCCTCTTTCCATGAAAAGAAATATATATCCATTTTAACAATAATGCTAACTTTAATTGTGGCCAAAATAGATTACCTTCATAATCTGCAAAATCATAAGCAAAAATGGGTTTTAAGTGCTCAATTCCTAATAGAGTATATTTTCACCTTACCTGTAATAGAGTTGACAACAGAACGTAGAATTGTTGGTGGTTTAATCAATTCTTTCAAAATGTTAGATTCAGTAGCCAGTGGAAATCCATTGTCTAACATTTCTTCCAAGAGTTCATATACGATGACCACATTATCCTTAATTGCAGCCTCCGAACACTCACCAAAGTAGTCCTAACAAAATACATAATATTGCACAATGAAAGGCATGAAGAAAATCTTGTTAAATACTTTTTGTTCTAAAGGATAAACTTACAGGAGCATAATTCATTGTTTCAGATGCTGAAAATATGTAACAAACAGGAAAAAAACCTACTGTTCTGTATGCTATTCCTTAATATTTCCTTAATATTTTTACATTGAATTGAATTCCTATTACATATTATGATAGAAAGTACACTGAAACATAAAACAGAATGTGAACTATAAACTTTATCTGCCCTGATTAGGTATCCCAAAATATGTTTATTTTTTTTTGTTTTTTTTTAGAGAAAATTTTGTTGCTCCTTTATTTTTATTTTTCTTATTTTGGGGGGAGGAAAATAGGTTTATTTATTTATTTATTCTTAGAGGAGGTACTGGGGATTGAACCCAGGACCTCATGCGTTCTACCATTTGAGCTATATACCCTCCTCTCCTGATAGGTTTTAAATTACAAAAACTTTGAGACCACTTAGAGAACTGTATGTGGAGGGCACTATTATTTTCTGATGACATAATTCATAACATATTAAAAAAAAATACAGCTTCCGTGATCATGAGATTGTTCTGTTCTCCTCAAACAGTAAATGGAGCAGCCACATGTACTACTTACTATACACCCCACAAAAAAGGTTTATGTTTATGAACTTATGCTTAGTTGAAAACAAGAGGGAGAGAGAGAGAGGCAGATAGACTACACATCAAAACCTGGGAAATTAAAGAATGTAACCGTGTCCCACCTCCAGCTAATTTGGATGATTTGAATTCAAAAGACTGATGAAAAACCAACCTGAAAAGTGTCAGCAACTCTATGTAGAAACTCAATTACAAAGAGAGGTGGCACTTCAGTCTGTATGACAGACACAAAGAAGAGCTTATCCCGGTAGATACTGATGAGGTAGTGATGAGGTGTTGAAATAACAGGTGGTACATTTTCAACATCAACAGCTTTCTCTTGAGCCTCAAAGAAATAATCACAGACAGACTGGCTCACAACGCTCTTCCAGTGCTTCTCTAGAAATATGTCACCGGAACAGTTTATGAGAAACAGACTGTGGATCATTTTCTGGAGGGGGAAAAGAAGTGTAAATTTAGTATACATCAAAAAAGGTATCCTTGTGTTATCTTGATAGCAAAACCAGACAAGGCAATACAAGAAATACAGGCCAATATCACTTAAGAATATAGATGCAAAAATCTTTAATAAATTACTAGCAAACCGAATTCAGCATTATAAAAACAATTATAATCCTGACCAAATGGGATTTACTCCATGAATGCAAGGTTAAACATGAAAATCAATCAACATAATATACAATATTCATTATAAGGCAAAGATATAATCATTTCAAAAGGTGCAGAAAAATCATTCAACAAAATCCAGCAACCTTTGGTGATTAAAGACATTTAAACTAAGAACAGAAAGTAACTTCCTTGACTTGATAAAGAACATCTATGAAATAGCTACTATATTTAATGCTAAAAGACGAAAAGCTTTTTCCCTTAATATCAAGAACAAACAGTAATTTTAACTTTCACCACTTCCGTTTAGCATGGTACTGAAAGTTCTAGCCAGGGCAACTAAGCAAGAAAATGAAACTGAAGGCTTCCAAATTCGAAAGGAAGACGCACTCACAGCGGAAAAAAAATGCGACAATGTATATATGTATGTTCATGTATAACTGAAAAATTGTGCTCTACACTGAAACTTGACACAACATTGTAAAAATGACTATAACTCAATAAAAAATGTTAAAAAAAAAAGAAAGGAAGAAGCAAAATTATCTATCTGCAGATGACACTATCTTGTATATAGAACTTTCTAAGGAATACACACACACACATACACATATAAACTATTAGAGCAATAAATCAGTTCAGCAAGGTTGTAGGATATAAAATTAATATAAAAATCAATTGTATTTCCACACATTAGCATGAATAATATGGAAATGAAATTGAGAATACAATTCCATTCATAGAAGCATAAAAAAGATTACAATACTCAGGATTAAATTTAACAAGTATAAGACCTAGACAGTGAATATTATAGAACATCACTGAAAGAAATTTAAAAGGCCTAAAAAATGAAAGACATTTCATGTTTATAGATTGGAAGACTTAATATTGTTAAGATGACAATACTTCCCAAATTGATCTACTGATCCAATGCAATCCCAATTAGAATGCCAGCTACTTTTTTTTTTTGATGGAAACTGAGAGGCTGATCCTAAAATTCACATAGAAATGAAAAAGCCCAAGAGTAGCCAAAACAATCTTGAAAAGGAAGAACAAATTTGGAGGACCCACACTTCCTGATTTAAAAACTTACTACTAAGGTACTGTATGGTACCGGCACAAAGATACACATAGATCAATAGAATAGAACTGAGAGTTCTTAAATTAATCCTTACATACTTTAGGAACTAAGAGTTTAATCCACAATATCCATGTGTTAAAGCTTGTGTCATGAGATAAAACCCTTGTTCTAAAGTATATTATCCAAGGGGAATCAGGAGCTAGAACTAGGAAGATATGCATGATTCTGATCATTTTTCCTTTCCCTTAATTTTGGGACATTCCCCCTCAGGTAAAGATCATAGTTTAAAATATACTAAACAAGACTTCTTTTCATTATTTCATAATTTCTGGTGACTGGCAAATGTGATCTGTTCTACTGCTCACACATTGAATTAGAGCAATCTTCTTTTGTCTTTTAATTTGGATTTGCTTATTGACTTCCTATATCTGCTCTAAAATAAAACAGTATCTTCTTCTTCTTCTTTTTTTTTTTTAAGTAGAAAGCTATCCCTCAAGGTTTACAGATTCCAGTAACTTGGATCTATTATAATGTATTTGCTTATACTGGTTAGGATTAACAAACAAACCTCTTAGAGAGTCGTATTTTCTATCAGGATTCCTACTGAGCAAAAAGCTTGGTAGACAGAGGTTAGGATCTAAAGAAAATAGATCTAAGAAAGAACCTATATTCTTTAAGTTGAGTACCTACCCTAAACTCAAGTTTAAGGCTCTATCTCACAAATACATATCAACTGATTTTGCACAACAGTGCCAAGACCACTCTATGGGGGAGAGAACAGTCTTTTTAAGAAATGTTGCTGGGACAACTGAATTTCTACATGAAGAAAAATGAAGCTGGACCTCTACCTCATATCATACACAAAAATCAACACAAAATGTATCAAAGACCCAAAGTGTAAGAGCTAAAAAATAACTCCTAGAAAAAATATACACATCAATCTTCATGACCCTGGATTAGAAAATGTTTTAAAGATATGACACCAAAAGCACAAGGAACAAAAGAAAAAACATACAACCTACACTAGAATTAAAACTTTTTGTGTTTCAAAGGACGTTATCAAGAAAGTAAAAAGACAACCCACAGAATGAGAAAATAATTGCAAGTCATATATCTTACAAGGGACTACTATTCAGAATATATAAAGAATTCTTACAACTCAATAATAAAAAAGACAAATAACTCAATAAAAAATGTGCAAACAATTTGACGTTTCTCCAAAAAAGATATACACACAAATGGTTGATAAGCACTAAAGAAGATGTTCAATATTTTTACAAAATATGAATCAAAATTATAATGAGATAGCATTTCATACACTTTAGGCTAGATGTAATCAAAAGATAGACAACAACAAGTGTAGACAAGAATGTGGGGAAACGGGAACCCTTATACATTGCTGGTAGGAATGTAAAACAGTGCAGCTGCTGTGGCAAACAGTCTTGAGTTTTCTGAAAGTTAAAGATAAGAGTTACTAAATGGCCCAACAATTTTATTCCTAGGTATACACCCAAGAGAACTAGAATATATGTTTACACAAAAATTTGTACACAAATGTTCCTAGTAACATTATTCATAATAACATTATTCATTCAAAAAGTGGAAACAACCCAAATGTCTATTAATTGATGAATGGATAAATAATAAACATCCAAAAATAAAACATTATTCTGCCATAAAAAAGAATGAAGTACCAACACATGCAACAACATAAATGAACCTTGAGAACATGCTAAGTGACAGAAGCTAGACACAAAAGATCAAAAACTGTAAGATTCCACTTACACGGAGTATCTATTATAGGCAAATTTACAGAGACAGAAAGTAGATTATTGGTTGCCAGGCACTGGGTAGAGGGGGAAGAATGGGCAGTTACTGGTTTCGGTATTTCTTTCTTAAGTGACAAAATCTTCTAGAATTAGCTAGAGATGATGGTTGTGCAACTCTGTGATTATACTAAAAACTCCTAAATTGCACAGCTTTAGAAAATTGAAATTTAGTAGTCTTTAGTTTAAAAAATGGTTAGTTTTATATGAATTATTATCTCAATTAACAAAAAGCATTCTTTAGCTTTGTGACAAACAAATCCACTCCCAGCTGGATTAACAGAAATAGGTATGAATGTGCACCAAAAAGATGTATAAAAAGATACTGTAATGGTGAAAACTATTATCACCTACTAATAGAACAATGGAAAAATAAACTAGTGTATTATTAAAGTGAAATATACAGCAATGAAAATGAATAAACAATTGCTACATGAAACAAATACGGATGAATCTTACACAATATTGAACAAAGCCAGACACAAAAAGATACATACAAAATAATTCTATTTATATGAAGTTTTAGAAGAAACAAAATGAATCCATGGTACTGAGAAATGAAATGGTTTCTTTTATGGAAGAGAGTAGTGGTGGTGACTGAGGGGGCAAAAAGGTGGTTTTCTAAGGTGCTGGTAATGTTTTATTTCTTGATCTAGATGATGGTTACAAGCAATGTTCATTTTGTGACAATTCACTGAGCTTTATGTTATGGCTTGTATACTTTTCTGAGTGTTAGTTATGCTTCAAATAGTTTATTGTCCTTGTAATATGAGAGACAGTGGAAAAATGTCTAATTACCTTAACTTGTTCCTTTCTTTAATATGGGTAACATCAGTATAAGGCATCTAGTGGCCCATTCATTCAAAATTATAGTACTGAATGGTAAATGTAGCCGGAGGAGAAAGAATATAAAATCTATGAATATAGTTTCTATGCATGAAAATAAATTCCGAAGAGGAAAGGAAGACTTTCCAGAATGAATTCGTTTAAATCTATTGACATAGAAAAAAATGACATCAAACTGACCACTTCTTTTTAGAGGAAATCATTTATTTTATGAAATAAAGACAATTGTGGTGATGATTTCTCCTTTCCATTTGGTGCATGTTCAACAATTAGCAAGTAAATAACATTAATCACTAAGATGTATTTTATTATTGTATTAATAAAGTATGAATGCTGTTAATAGTTTAGGGTTCCTGTTTATTAGAAATAAAAAATGTTTCTATGTTCAAAGCCATCTGTATTTAGCCAAGCAATCAATCTGAGTTGGGAGTAATAAACCCTGACTCCTCAGGCTTTGGACCTACTATATTCTTCCGAACTAGTATCTGGAACCTGCTACATTTTTCTACTTTATCTAATCAGATGCTTTGTTTAATAGGTTTGCTTTGTGTCAGTTTTTATTTGAGTGTTAAAATAGTGTCTCTGGAATACAGAGACTTGCTATTCAGAACCTGCTGACTTTTAACTATCTTTCTGATACACTTCTAAAAAATGGAACAGGAATACCCAGCAGTAAGATCTTCAAGTAAATTTGCATTATGATGTCTTTTCTTGGAATGAAATCTTCATCTAAAATATAAAGTATGGCTTAGAACATTGTAATCAACTCAATGAGACCCAGATTTGAGCACTTCAGGTGAGCCACCTATGGAATATGATATCCTTGCAATAATTAATTTTCAGCTTCATTCAAAGTGTTTTATTCATTAAAGATAAATGAATTAATAATATTTAAAATGTACTGAGTACTGCCTGTTGGCCAAACACTATCCTAGGCACTTTACTTACACTATCTTATTTCTCACAACTCAATGCTATAAATACTAATTTTATCCTCATTTTATAGATTAAAGTCTTGGAAACATTAAGTCAATTATCTAAAATCATACAGTAAGTATCAGAGCTAGGATTCAAACCCAGAGCTAGTTGAATCTTGAGCCCCTGTTCTTACTTGCCTCTTAGAAACTAATTATTAGGAACACATTAAAAAAAAATTGGGGGAGGTAATTAGGTTTTTATCTATTTATTTTAATGGAGGTACTAAGGATTGAATCCAGGACCTTGTGTGTGCTAAGCATGCACTCTATCACTGAGCTATATCTCCTTTGGAACACATTCTAATGCAGCACTGTCCAACAGGATTTCCTGCAATTATGGCCAGACATGTCCTCTATTTGTGTTGTCCAATATAGCAGCCACTAGTCATATGTGAGAAGCTGAAATGTGGCTAATACAAATGATGTATTTAAGTTTTAATTTTAATAAATTTAAATTATTACATGGAGCTAGTATAATATTGGATAATCATACTGGATTGGGCACCAAATGTTCTGTTTGAACTTATAATTTAAGAGAAAGAATTGAAGGCTATCCTTCTTGCTAAGTTAGAAGCCAAAATGTGTTCTAATAAATTATTTACAGCAGAAATTATATTTAAATTTAAGAGCTGACATAGGTTATCTTCTTAAACTATTCATCCCAGTGAAAGTGCAGTACACATAGATCTGTGGTACTACACTGCCACAAGAGAACCCCAAAAGAGCTGCTTGTTCTTGAACCAAGTAACTTCATAGTTTCTCTGTTTTAGGGGCCAGATTCCTACTCATCCTCTTGAGCTGGGGAAAAATTCTTTCCAGGAAAAGTTTCCACCAAAGTTGTTTTCACTGGCAGCAGTTCAGGTCTCAGAAGAATACAGTACATTAATCCCGCCATCTGGATTTATTGTTGTTATCCTTAGTGCTGAGATGAGAGTATAGCACTTGTAGTTTTCAACAGTGTTTACTTTTTTTTTTTTTTCCCCTACAGGAGGTACTGGGGATTGAACTCAGGACCTCATGCATGCTAAGCATGCACTCTACCACTGAGCTATACCCATCCCCAACAGTACTTAGCTTTAAAATCCATCTTAACCTTCTAGTATAGGAAAAGAGAGCCTATTTCATTTACCCATATTATGACCAAGGGCCTAAAGCAAAAAACAAAAAACAACAACAACAAAAAAAAACACATGCAGCAGTGTAAACTAGCCTGTTTCTTTAGCTACTTATCCTTTTGCTAGCTGTAGTTACTTCTTTCACTATTATAATAAATTTTCTGGGAAAGCTAGACACTTATGACCACCACAACTATCTTTTTGTTCTTAGTGACTTTTGAGTCAGAAAACAGAATTCTCTCAGCTTATTTTAAAGCCACTTAAGAAGCTGTTCAGAGGCAGTTCCATCAGAGCTTTGACTGCAGCTTAAATACTTAAATAAACCCTCACTACCCAATGTTGAGCACTCTCATCCTAATGTTTCACAAGCAATGTGATTACAACAGTCACAATATCCTTGGAAGAGAGTGTCTGAAAAAGAAAATATATTCCTTCTATACATAACAGAATGGAGGCATAGAAGGGCCTCCACTATAATAGGAGAGAAGGTGATTTGAAGAATGAGGGAGAAGGGCACAGAGAGAAGGAGTAGGGGAGAGGGGGGCAGATAGAGAGAATTCCTCTTTGCTACTCATGAAATATTATTGAGCTACTTAAAAATATCTAGTCTGCAGGGAACTCCAATAGTCTATTGTGTTGACTGTTCAGAAACATTGTAAAAATCGTTAAGATTCAGTAAGAAAAGCTAACCTTATTGCCAAGAGAGGGTTCCTACTAAAAGTATGTTAAGTTTCAGGTAATTTTTCATTCATCTCATTCCTCTACTCTTTCTATGGTCAACTGAAAGTGTCCTCTGTTCTTTATAACACTAATCCTTCCACTAGTAATTTTGATCCCATTCTCTTTCCTCTTTTCCCAGGTCTTATCTTCTCTTTCTTGAATTTCTTGTGTGTGAACCTTACACACTAGTTATTTGCTTTCTGCCTCCAAACATAATGTGTCTTGTATTCTCCAAAACAAGCCAACCCCGAACCTTTTAGAGTCCTTGCCACCTTCAACAATCTTTTGCTTCATGATCCAGATGAAGAAGGATTAGTCTACACGCAATCTCCCCTCTCAGTAACTGACTCTGCTAAAGCAGTTCTCTCAAATGACATAACTTCCTAATCATTAAATTCAACGAGCTACTCTCAGACTTCAACTTCCTCCTTCGGTCCTCGCAGCATTTCATGTCACTGATAAGTTTCCCCAAAACAAAGCAAATACTTCTTACCAAATTGTATGAAATTTCACCTGTTTTGGTTCTCACTTCGAAAGTTTCCTTCTGGCTTACTTCTTGGCCTTTTTTTTTTTTTTTTAACTCTTTCTATCATCTCCACCTAAACCACTGTTTCAAACTTGATATATCCTAAACGCCACAAGATTCCTCCTTCTAACGTGAGGACTCCAAATTTTATAGAGATACCACTTTTTTAACCAAGTTTCAGCTTCGGGTTCAATTCAAATCCAACCAACCACATTGTTCATACTTTTCCATACTCACTGTCACCTCATCAGTTTAGATTTCTACCAACTCACTTCGGTAGAACTGCAACACTCTCCTCAACGCATCCCCTACCCCAGGCTCATCCAGGCCCCACCCTCTAACAGGACGTCCGCTCAGGTCAGTCAGGGATTTTGTCCTCCACAGCAGAAGCCAGGGGCTGAGGTTCGAATGGTCGGTACTCCAGCTCACTGTGCGTGACAAGACCTTTCCCCCGCGCCGGAGTACGGTGAGGGACCCCAATGAGCCTGAACTTCTTGGGCTTGGGGCCGAAAAACACTGGGCCTCAGGTGTACCTCTCCTTTCCGCCCCGCGGGGAAGAAAGACCGGAAGGCAGGGAGGGAGGCGCGGTCCCGGCTCACAGCACCGCAGACGCTCCCGCATCCCAGGCTGGAGTCTGGAGCCCCAGCCATTCAGCCTACTCCCCGATTTTCGAGCTGTCCCCAGTCCGCAGACTCACCGCCCATCGCACTCACCCCAACACCTAAGCGCGTCAGTGATTCCAAGTGGGGTCCTCTTCGGACCCGAAGCAGAGGCAGCTAAAAAGGCCGTGAGGACCCGGCAATTGGAGTGCCCGGTAGATTGCCTGACTAACAGCTTCAAAGAAAATAAAGCATTGGAAAGACTAAATGAGCGGGAAGAAATTGAATGAAAAGAAAGAAGTCTTTTGATGTATAGAATATAATCTTCTAGATCATCCAGAATCTAGAAGAGTGATTTCGTACATTCTGGACTCAGGCGCTCGTTCGCAGCC
The DNA here is from genome assembly GCF_048773025.1 of Camelus bactrianus. Classification (NCBI taxonomy): domain Eukaryota; kingdom Metazoa; phylum Chordata; class Mammalia; order Artiodactyla; family Camelidae; genus Camelus; species Camelus bactrianus. The sequence continues at coordinate 69,289,994 of NC_133549.1, forward strand.
TAAATCGATCTGGGGTGTCCCTATAGCCGGGCGGGCGGGGTCAGGAGAAGCTGCGTATTAGCCAATGGGTGAGGCCGGAAGGTAGAGCCAATGGCCGTGGATGGCACGTACTGGGAGGAGGAGAGAGGGGCGAGGTCTTGAGAAAAGGAGGCGGTGATATGGTGAGGGGCGGAGCCAGACAGCCGAAGGGAGGGGGCGCGCGCTGGAGCTTAAGTAAGGTGGGAGTGCGAAGATGGCAGCAGCTGAGGAGGAGCCGAAGCCCAAAAAGCTGAAGGTGGAGGAGCCGCGAGCGCTGAGGTGAGCGCTCCCTGACGTAGGGTGGAGGGTGACGGCACCTGCTGCTAACTAGGGCCCACCTGGGGTTGCGCGGCCCCAGCGTTGGGTGGTACCCTCATCACCGGCATAGGGCCAACGCAGAGGACCGGCCGCTCGGGGAACTGACCCCCTGGCTGCGACCCTTTGCTTGGCGCCCGCCCAGTTTGGCTGAGTTGCCGCCTGCTCCGGAGAGGCTCCGCCCTCACTTGGCCAATCAGAGCCCCGGCCGGGGGTGCGAGGCGGCTGTGGGCAGGCTGCGGGCAGGCTGCGGGCGCCACGTGGGAGCCCGTCCCCACTGGGCTGGTGCGACCTGGGAGGACCGGACCCGACCTGAGCCGAGTCACACACGGCCACCTCCTCGTCCCTGGAGGAGGAGGACGAGGAGAATGCCCAGCAACTTCTCTACTCTGGGGCAAAGACAGAATTCTTGGGGATTTTTCGTAAAGATCGCGGAAGGGCACCTTGACCTTCCTTTGCGTACACCTAATCGGAGGCTGGTATCTTTGGAGACCATCTACCAAGGACCAAGAGCCCGCCTTCGAGTTTTTGCGGGGGTGGCATTTGCTAGAATGGTTCGGAAAGGTTGATTTTTCTTTTTTTCTTTGCACTTTTTTGCAGCAGTGGAGGTAGTTCTGCACTAACATTTGCTTCACATGCGATGTGATGTTGCAACTTTTACTTATAAAAAGTTGTTGGTTAAAATATTCCTTCTTAATAAGTATAAAAGTGCAGTATGCGCATTCCTTGAGGATTTTGAAATGTCCCTTGGAAGGTAATGATTTTTCTATCTAAAAATAGACCATGTCAAACTGACTTAAAAGTATTGGGACACTGCTGATTATACAAGACAAATCTCATATCTTCCAACATTATCCTTCTTCACCTCTGAAAGAACGAATCATTCATAAATGAAAAGATCGCTTAGGGTGTGTTCATGCTGTTTTGAATAGATGGTGACCAAATCCCAACCAGTGCCTTTAATATACCCCTCGGAGGGTTAGTGTGCCTGCCTTATAAGAAGAAAATAAACCTTTTTTAAAAACGACTCAGGATGTTCTACTTTTGTTTTAAACTTTCAAACTATAGACTAAAGCAAAGGCTTTTGAATCAGATCTACCTGGGTTCAAGGCATATGCTTTCCCATTGGTCCATTATTAGAGTACTTCCTTAGAAAGCACCTCCTTCACAAAGTTTCCTCTACCAAATTGGAAGACAGCTGCAACTTTCCCCTGCAGTCCTACTAAACATACAGCCCTTAGATTTTCTCTTATACCCATTTGCAAAGTGCTTTCCTATATTACAGATGAGGAAAGGGAAGCCTAAATGAAACAATTAGGGAACCGATGTATGAACCCAGAGTATATGGGTGCAGGTTCATTGTTGTTTTGACTTTACTGTGCCTACTTTTATATAGCCACCTAAGATAAGCTTCACTGTGCCTATGTAGCCTTAAAAGTCATGATAAATAATGATGTTTAATATGTGTTGTTTCAGCATTTACCTATTTTAACTCATTAAATCCCACAACAACCCTACAAGGTAGACACTGTAATTATATCCATTTTACCAAGGAGCAAACAGGTATAGAGAGGTTAAGTAACTTGATCAAGGTCACCTATCTAGTAAGTGATGGGTTTGGGATTTAAATCCAGGTAGTCTGATTCTAAGTCTGTGCTCCTAATTACCACACTCTGCTTAACTTCAAGCAATTTATACAAGAGCCCTAGTGAACTGTTAACTCAGATTTCTGTACTTTCCCTTTTGTGTTTTTTTTTTGTTAATATACATAATTTTTTATGTTGTTGCAAGTATATGATTCATAATAATTCTTAAACAGATACAATATATTTTACATGTCATTAGTGTCTGTTTAAAACTTATAGAAGTCCTTAGGCAGCTAAAAGTCATTTCATACAACATACACGTATTGCCACCTGTAGACATGAAGTTAAAAGATTAGACACTTGGGTATTGGGATAAATCTCTTAATTTTGTGTAAAGACTTTGGGATTGGCTGTTCCTACGTTCATTGTATTTGTCTTTAAGGGTCTCAGTGTGATATGTGCTGAGTGGTTAGACTGCATGCATTATCTCTGATGACTTACTTGATAGTTAAGGGGCTAGCTACTGGTTTTGGTTAGACAATGGCTTATAAAGTCTAAGCATAATTTATTGTGTATAATCAGTTACTGGGGAACAAATAAATTTATGATATATATTTATAGATGTCAGGGAAAGTATTTAGGGCTTTGTGAGAATTTCAGTTAGTTCTAGGGTAGCAGTTCTAAACCAGGGAAAATATTGCCCCCACAAGGGGCATTTAGCAATGTCTGAAGACATACTTGGTGGGGAGTGCTAATAGCACCGAGTGGGTGGAATTCAAGGATGCTGCTAAACTTACATCCTACAATTCAGAGGAAGCCCCCTACAACAAAAAATTATCCAGCCAAAACTGATAATAGTATGAGACTGAAAAAAACTCTTCTCCAGGGAGGGCCTCTGACAAGTCTAGCCTCCCTTTCTCAAATACACATTATTTTTCTAGCCTGGATTGCTTTTCAGGGTATAGCAGTTACTGAAGTTGCAAAGAAATAAGCTAGGTCTATCATGTTCTCACACTGGGTTGGGGAACAGAAGGGAACATTAATTGAGTGCCAGACATTATACTTTATATATGCTATCTCATTTAATCTTCCCAGAAACCTGTTAAGTAGGGGTAATGATCCCCATGTTACGGATGAGATATTTAGGGCTGAAAGAAGTCAAGAAGCATTTTTGGGAACTGCTTCCTGGATGAAGATGTTCTGTAATGATTACCTGTATTTAGGACCACTTAATTTTATTTTTCATTCTTTGGAAATAATCATCCAAGTTCATTTAGCAGTCACCTTTAAGAGGATAGAGTTCCTTCCAAGGCTTGTTGAGCACATGCCAAGTCTGTTCTTTCAGTTAGTCTTTCAAGTGCCGGCTATTTTAGGCATGCTGCTAAAAATTAGGTGCCTATCTATAGACAGAGCTAAAAGTCAGGTACCATCCTCCTGGTGGAAAATGAGTGGGATTTGGGAAAATGATACCTGATCATTCTGAAAGATGACAGCTAACCAGGTGTGAAGTAAAGTATCTGACCTTATAGAGAAGTTTGTTCGGTGGTAGACATGGGAGACAGCGGCCTCTGTTGGGGAACTACATTTGTTTGATCTGACTGAAGCAGAAGATATAGGCGTCCCGGCTTTGTACTGGACACATTCACGTGTATGCTCTTTCTATCTCTGTATCTTTCAGCTCTCAGACCCTAATTTTAACTGTTGGCTGAATATCTCCTTCTGAGTGTCTTGGTGACACTTTAAAGTCATATATATCAAACTAAATTCATCTGCTGTCCTAAATCTACACCTTCTTCCATGGTTCCTGCATCTATTAATGGCACCACTGACCTCTTACTCCAAAGTTTTGAACCTAGATCCTTTTCTTCTCCATCCCTGCTGCCACAACTCAAGTTTAGCCTTTATTTTGCTTAGATTTTGTATTGGCTTCCTAACTGGTCTCTCCACCTTCAGTTTCAAGTTCTGCCTACTTGTCTGCAGGTGCAGCTCTACTTACTTATCATAGCAAACACTTGTAAACTCTGAAGTTGATGTTAGGAAGAGTTGAATCCAAAGAGCCCATGTCATAACTCTCTCTGACATTAGGAATTATACATTATTCTGGGTCATGATAATTTTAATTTCTATTAAAGAAACAAACTGCAATTCTCCAGTCAGCAAATGTTGATCTTTTCTCAAATTATTGTTTCCTAACCATTTCACTTCCATGAACTAACTTTATTCTTTCCTTCTGTCTCCTACCTCACTAAAGACTCTGTGTTTTAAAATTGTGTGGTAAACCTAGAAAGAAAAGTCTGTATCTGAGGTGACCAAGCAGTAGTCTCAGTGACCTCTTCTTTTAAAACACTTTTTTTTTTCTGTTTCAGAAGATTCTCTGGAAAATTGCTTTATTTTTATAAACTGAGCATACTGTTCCCAGAATGGCCTCTTGTGAGGATTAAATGAGGAAAATATATGCAAACTAGAAAAAGAGAAAGGATGATCGATTGTGTGTCCTTAAAGTGTTGCTCAGTGCCTGGTCCTTAGCTGTTCAGTTAATGTTTGCTGAATGAATTATCAGCACTGCATAGTGTGGGACTGATAATCTTCACTTTTCTAGACCTTGTGTTTTTAACAGTGCAGCCTAAAATTTGTAAATTTGTAAACTGAAGAGATTACTTGGCCTATATTTGCTTTGTAGGGTCTAGGGACTTTAGTGCATCCCTAGTAGAACCATTTCTCAGTCTCTAAGAGATTCAGTTGACTAACATAGCAAGGAGTCTAGCCAAAAATCATTCATTCTTGGAGTGCATCTCTTGCCTTTATTGTCCTCTGCTATTGGATTTATTTCTCACACATGCCATTTTAATGTAATAAAAAGGTGGTATTTCTCATCCCTAAGCCAAAATCTCATAAGCCCAGAGAGACTTTCCGCATCTATGTATCAGTTTTCAGAATACTCTAATTGGACCTACCTGGGTTATCTACCCACCACTGAACCAATCACTGTATCAGAGGCAGGAATTTTAGCCAGCCTTAGATATATTTTCATTCCTTATCCTGTGTGTGTGTGTGTGTGTGTGTGTTCTCACGCCAGTGGTGTTTTAATTTATGGAGGAGTGGATGGGTATTGAGGGGGACACTCAAAAGTGGCCTGATTTCTTCTTTGTAAATTCAGAGGGCCTTTGGCTGGACCTTTGGCTCAAAGTCCAGCCAAAGTCTGTCTTCCCTGTAAAACTTTCCTAATCTGCGGCCCTAGAAATGGCTTCTTCTCTGATTGTACTGCATACTTTGCATTATTGCTGTGCACAGTATGTGCATGTTTTATCCCGTCTACTGCTACTTGAAGTAAGGAAGCTAGTTGAAAGCTTAATGCCTTATAACTAATTATGCCATTGCAATATAACAGGCTCTAAATTGTTGTTAAGTGAACTAATTCTTAATTCTTTAGAGGTGGTTTAAGGTTGTGTTTGTAGTACTCAGTGGTGCAAAATGGATTCATGTATTAGCTGTAAATTCTTATCCATTCAATAAGAGTTGATAGAACCCTTACCTGAAAACACCTCATGGTTCTTGGACCTTTCTTTTTTCTTGTTACATAGAGTGAGCTTGTGTGTGAAAGAAATCTGATACTGGAGGATAGAAGCAAGATAGATGCACTCCTAGATTGCATTTCTGTTCTTTCTGGTGACTGTAGTGAGCTTTGACTATAATAATCATTTCTTGCATTTGTCCATGGGGAAAATTCCCTTAGAATAAGTGTATTTCTCCTGTGTAAGCAGTGACATTTTATTAAGGCCCTTTGGTCAGTGTTTTCTTTCTTTTATTAAAAAAATATAGTAGAATGGCTTATTTGGTGGAGAAAGAAATTTTCTGAAAGAGTGAATTTACAAAGAATAAATCAGTGACCTATCAAAATGATGAATGTTTTCCCTCTGGGTTAGCAAGTCCTTAATTAGTGAGATTATTTTCATTATAATTAGAACTCCAAAAGCACTGAATGGCAATACCGTTCTTTTAAAAAAATTTTTTTTTAAATTGAAATATAGTTGATTTACAGTGTTGTGTTTAGTTTCGGGTGTACAGCAAAGTGATGCAGCTCTTTTTCAGATCCTTTTCCCTTATAGGTTATTGGAAGATAATGAATACGGTTTCTTGTGCTATACAATAGATCCTTGTGTATCTGTTTTATATGTAGTGGTGTGTATCTGTTAATCCCAGACTCCCAATTTATCCCTCCCTCCTTTTCCCTTTGGTAATCATAGTTTGTTTTCTATGTCTGTAAGTCTATTTCTGGTTTGTAAATAAGTTCATTTGTATAGTTTTTTTTTTTTTTTAGATTCCACATATAAGTGATACCATGTGATATTTGTCTTTGTCTGATTTACTACATTTAATAGGATAATCTCTAGGTCCATCCATGTTGATGCAAATAGCATTAATTTATTCTTTTTTATGGCTGAGTAGTAATCTATTGTGTAAATATACCACAACTGTTTTATCCAATCGTCTGTTGATGGACATTTAGGTTGCTTCCATGTCTTGGCTATTGTAAATAGTGCTGCTATGAACGTTGGGGTGCATGTGTCTTTTCAAATTAAGAGTTTTCTCCAGATATATGCCCAGGAGTGGGATTGCTGGATTATATGGTAACTGTATTTTTAGTTTTTTAAGGAAACTGCATACTATTCCCCATAGTGGTTGCACCAATTTACATTTCCACCCACAGTGTAGGAGGGTTCGCTTTTCTCCACATCCTTTAGCAATACTGTTCTTAATTGCATAGCATACTGTGTAACAGTGTACTATGTAACCAACAGATAATACCACAAAATGGTCTTTTTAAGAAATTTGTCTCTGTTGACTCATCCAGGAGGGGTCACTGGAAAACAAAATATAGCAGAAGAATCAAATTCAGATGTCTTTGGTTTCTCAAATTCCTCTAAGCTTAATATAGCAAAATAAACAGTTTTACTCTCTAAGCCCTGAGCTGAAGTCTGAAAAGCCATGTTAAGTTTTTGAGTAAACAAATTAAAGTAGAAGAAAATTATCTTCTTTAAAAATAAACGGTTCAAATGTGTTGTCTTTGAAGTTAACCACATTAGATATTTGAACATTTCCTTGTTTTACAGGCATGACTGAGGATGTCTTAGCTTCCTCCTAAAATAAGAGTTTTTCACAAATTGTTTTTCTTAAGCAGAGCTGAGACATTAGTTATCATTTTCAGTTCTTAGTTTTGGTGAAGGTTAAAGCTGTTAAACTGTAGAAGTGATGCAGATTTACACCCTATGTCTCTGTTGTCACATACCCAAGAGGAACTGATTATATTACATTTTAGCCAAGGATAGCTCGTTGATCACATTAAAGTATGTTGACATTTATACTTTGTCTTGTTTGTTTCACTTAGCACTTGCATATCCACATGTATAGAACTAGACTGTTTAGATTAGAAATATTATAATAAAACATAGTTATATTATTAAATTCAGTAAGTAGTACTAAAATGTTTATTATTAAAAATAATATTGTAGTAAAAAATAACTTAAAAATGTTTCTTTTTTTTTTTTGGAAGGTTGGAGATTTGGGTTCTTGTCTGCATGGTAGGTTTGACTTCTTTGAGTGTATTTATCCCTATGCTTGAATATTGTAAAGGTGCTCTGTAGAGAAATATATAAATTTCTAGACTCACACTCACAGATCCTTAGATTGGGAGGGATATTAAATTATCTTTGCCTCCTATCTCAGACAGGAATCCCTTCTTTAGCACCCCTCCTCTTCTATTTGTATAGCACTCCTCCCCTAGATTCAGCACAAATATGGGAAAAGGAGTACATTTTTCCACTAATGGAAAACACACGTACATACACATCAGAGACCTTCAACCTCAGTTCTGTGTGAAGCTTGAATAAACTACATTCCTAAGAAAACCTGTTAGTATCTTGTAGACATCAAGTCAGATTCATATCTCTTTAAGGAATTTCTTGTCCAAGATATTGCTTCTTTATATTCATAAAACAGGTTAAAGCAGACTCTCCTTGCCTTTCCCTTCTAGAAACTTCTTTGTTATTTCCAAAGACTGTTTGGGAATGCTGGTGGGAGTAGGAGCAGGAGCAGGGGTGGGAGGAGACAAATCCCCAGGTAGGGTGGAGCTGAAGTTTCCTGCAGATGATGGGGTCGAAGTGTGAAAACAACTCAAATCTCAGTATTAGCCAGATATGGCTTTGAAATGGTCATTTACAATTTTATATGATTTTTGAAAACTCTTTGAATATGTTTTAGACTCTTTAGATTGTTAGTGCCTGAGGGAGTACTTAAAATCAGAATCTAATATTTCCCTTGTGCTGTTTGGAGAATTGAAGCCCAGTGAGGTTTAATGGTATCAGTCAGGTAACACAGCTAATTAAAACTGTTGAACGTCTGAGGTGAAATTTGATCCTAAGTGTTATAACTTCTTCTGCTGCCTTCTGGAACAAGAAATGAAGTGTCAGTCTTTTTTTTTTTTTTTTTTTAAGATAAGGATAACATGTTTAAAGAATAAGTCAAGCACTTTAGAATGCCACCAGGTAACTGTCTTCAGCCGAGGAAATAGACCCAGAGAAGTTAAGGGCCCCTAAGTACTAAGCTCTCATTTCACACTCAGGACCAATGATTCACATTTCTTGCTGTTTATTTTACACTTTGAAGACACAGATTGAGACACTTGTCAAAGTGAATTCTGTATGTGCTAGATAAGCACACTAAAGAAATTCTGTGGCAGTGTGTTTAGTAACCTTGTTTAGATTTTTTTTTTTTCAGGTTTTCTTGCTCACATATATAGGTCTCCCCTGTCCTCCCCCCTGCCCAAGGATAAACATTCTCTTGTAGGATATACTTAATTGTATACTTTGCAAATGGATTAACTCATTGAACTTGAATTTTGAGCAGATTGTGTTTCCCATTAAAAACCTTGGGCTGGGGAAGGTATAGCTCAAGTGGCAGAGCACATGCTTAGCATGTACAAGGTCATGGGTTCAATTCCCAGTACTGCCTTGAAATATAAATAAACCTAACCCCCCTCCAATAGTTTGACTCCTTAAAAAAAAAAACAAGAACCTTTGGGCAAACCAATTTTGCTTATGTTTAACAGTTAAAATGTTCCAGTTAAGAAAATAATTTCTTTTTTGTTTTTTGGGTTTTTTGGGGGGTGTGGGTAATAGGTTTATTTATTTATTTTTAGAGAAGGTACTGGGACTGAACCCCCAAGAGTATAATTTCTGATAAGTTTTTACTTACTTCGGAGATTTTGCGCATTTCTCAATATTGATATTTATAATTTGAATCTTATGGCTTAGTATTATTAATTATTATATAATATGGGATAACCATTACAGTTACAGTTCAGAGAGTTTAATATGCCCAAGATTATACAATAAGTGGCAGAGATAGGATTCAAACCTGAATCTGTCTTATTTTTAGTAATTAACTAAAATAGTCAAGTATTGTATAAACAATAGAACAGAAATCAACAGTGATTTGTGTCATTAAAAAATAAGCAAGTCTTTTGCTTCATATTATTGTATATTAAACAATAACTAGTAATCTTTTAAAAAGCTGTTAATCCTTTAATATTATTAATAATTTCAAATTTTATTAAAATGTTCTATGAGATCTGAGATGACAGTGATGAGAATTCTTTTTTATTAAAAATGACCTACAGCCACAATTAGTCTTGGACCTTATACAAAGGAAATAAAGCAAAATTTTTAAAGAAATGATGAAATGTTCAGTTAGCCTACTTTTAAGAGTATGACTATAACATTTCATTAAATTCAACTGATATTTAAAAACCTGAATTTCGTAATGCTTGATAACCGAAGGAAGAGGAAGTAGGGGAGGGAACAGATCTGTGAAAAGAAGAGGGGAGGTAAAAGGAAGTGATAAAAAGGGAAAGGCTTAATTCCTCTTAGCTATTTCTGATTTCTGTGTTAACTTCCCACCTCAGACATCTCTGCTTTTCAGCTTTTCACTCAGCTCTGAGGTGCATATGCTAGTTTGTGAGAAACTTCTTGTTATGAACTGTTATACCTATGGGCTGGTGGCATGATGCAAGGAAAAGAGCTTTTGTATTAGGAATCAGAACACCTGGGTCCTATTAAGGTTTCTGTCTAGGTTTGTGTGTGTACCTGTGAAGTTAGTAGTGTAGACTAAAGTGCTTTTCACACTGGACCATGCATCAGTTTTGGTGCAGAACAAGTAGTATTTTATGAGGTAAATAAAAAAAATCAGTGCATTGAATATGGTAGCAGCAAGTGCTGCTTTGTGAAACATTGTTTCAGTTATGTATATGTATAGAATATTAGGTTGTAGTGCAAAATATATTTTTCACCATGAGTTTGACTTTTCTATCCCAAAATTTAGTGGCTTAAAAGAATAGCCATTTTATTAGAATTCATGGTTTTGTGGGTGGTGAATTCAGACATTTGGCTTGACTAGTTGATTCTTCTGAGTAGACCTCAGTAAATATTTATTGAGTTAATGAGTGATTGGTTCCTTAAAGTTTGTTTGTGCAGTATCAGATCTATGGTGAAATTGAAATAAGAAAATCGTTTATATAGAAAATATACTTCATAAGATTACCAACAATATTTTGGGCAGGGCTGTTTATTCTGTGATGTCCTTCATACATTTTTATGTTACAATGCCCTTTTATGAAATGATAGTGATATTTAATTGTATAGTTTAAAAATATATTCTTGGTAGCATAAGTGATTGGGAAGCACCATTGTCCTCTACTTTTAGATTGGAAGTTTTCTTTGAGTTTTAGAGATTTGTGGTTCACTGAAAATAAAGAAGCACTGTGTAAGTGTTCTTGGGAGGGAGTTTTGCTAAGGATTCTTTCTAAATAAAGCTCTATCAATCAAATGTTATATTCTTCAAATTCTCCTGGGAAATAAATTGTCAGGTTCCATTTGAAGATTATATTCTACTTGAATATGTAATGTTAAAGTGAAATGTGACATAAGAATCTACAGATAATAATTAAAGGAAGGAAAAATAGCGAACTTCTTATTGTGTCTTTTGGGGTAATACATTTAGCGATGTTTCTTTGAATAACCTTGTCAATGAAAGCTAAGTAAAATTGCATCATTGTAGTTGCATTAAAACTGATCAACTATAGAAAAGCAACCCAGTTTGTGTTGAGACACAAGTGGACAGTTTTCTTCCACTGTCCAGTAAGAACTGAAAAGGACCTGAGATGCCACCTATAACAAACTGCCTTGTGTTTCAGATAAGGAAACTTTTGGTCAAAGGGCATAAATTTTTTCGGTAGGCCTAGGATTAGAATTCCCATCTCCTTATTCCCAGGCTCCTGAACTGTACTATGTGGCAATACTTATTTGAGGGAGACAAATTATAAGAAATGTCTCTTTCTGGAGTATGGTATAGATTGCTTTAAAATATTACTTTATCAGTATTTTCATTCATATAAAATGAGGAGATGTATTTTTTTATTTTTTATATTATTTTTATTTATTTATTTTTATATCTCTAGCACATAACCAGCCCCAACACCTGTACCTGGTAATTGTCACTGGGTTGTGTGATTATAGGTGATTTTTATTTTTCTCTTTGTGTTTCTATTTATTTTTCATGAGGACTAAGGGGGAAATCATGTTTAATTAATCAGCAAAAAAAGGATAATTTTTTAAGGTATCTAAAACAGAAGGGGAATGGATGATGAAAAGTGTTTAGTCAAGTGTGGTAGCAAGTGGCAGTTAAGAATGAAAATGGTACTTGTAAATGGCTATGCAAGAGAAAGGATACATGGCAATTAACAAATATTAGCCTAGGATTTAATTTGATTTATTAAAAGCCTCAAATATTCTGGAATGTCCCTGTGACTGGACTAATTTAAAGAATTCTAAAACATAAACTACTTGGTCCAGAATACTTTTAGAAATTATTTTCAAAATGTTTATAGTTGATCCTAGGAAAAACACTGATTTATATTAGATGATTTGTATATGTATTTTAAAAAAGGCCCCGATGAAATCTGTAGGACATTAATCTAAGTCTGATTATTGGAAGGAAACTATTTGTTACTCTGTGCACTCTCAGGTGCTTTAATTTGATGGCCCTCTATGATAAAAAGCTCATTCTTGATCTGGGAAAAAAAAGCAGAGGAGATGTATTTTTAAGTAACATGCAAGGAAGACATTGCACATTCAGTGTTGACAGCTGGCCTCTAAAGCCTATGCAAAGCTTTAACAGCGATATTTATGCTTTTAATTTTTGTCAGGTGAAGATTTAAAATTAACCAGGGAAAATTAAAGACATTTTTGTCATCCCTGTCTTAAAGAATCTTTACACATGAAAAGGAGACATTTATAAAATAAACCCAATTCCTTTAAAAATAATTGTAGTTTTGATGGTTGTGATGTAAAAAAATACAGGTTTTAAAAAGAGCAGGAATCAGTTCTGTATTTTTAAAGCATTTTAGAAAGACAATTTAAATTTAATCACAGTTATAAAAATTTTATGCTAATTAAACCAATATATAGTAGAAAATTTATAAGCTAAATCAATATAAATAAGAGATTCAAAGTGACACGTAATTCTACTTTCCAGAGAAACCAGTAATAATATTTTGGTGTGTTTCTTTCCAGTCTTTTTTCTGTGTGTGTATGGCATGTATTTGTCTTTAACATAGTCAAGATTATACTCTACATTCCTTTTATTTGTTCTGCTTTTTTTCACTTAACATTATATCATGAATGTTTTCCTGTGTCCTTAAAAGTCTGTGAAAATATTTTATAGTAGCTCCATACATTTTCCTGTAACTTATGTAAATATTAATCTATTTTTACTTATTTAGGGATATAATAAATTTTTTCTGTTATTAATGCTGAAATGGATAAGGTATATAAGTTTTTGTTCACATTAGTTCTATTTAATTTATGATAGTTGCCTAAAAAATGGAATTGGTGACATACATTGCCAAAAAGCTTTCTAGAAATTTACCAATTTCTAGAAATACACTAATATATGAAAATGTTTGATTTATTGCACCCTTAACAACAAACTAATTGTGTTTGAAGAGAACTTTGCTACTATTTTGGGGCTTGAAGCATTTGTTGCAAAGGTGAGTGGGTGGGTCCACATATTTGTAATGCTATCCAGAGGCACTTTAACTATTTGGGGTTAGCTGTCTATTTGCTTTTATAGTAGCAGACTAACCACATGATTAGATAAAATAGGATACTTATCTGTCTTTCCAAGAGAAAACTATTTTGACCCACTGATCTTGATTCAACTATTGGAATTGGAAGAAGTTTAATGAAGGTTAAAAATTTCAGTTGATTGCTTTTTCCTAAAATGAAAAGAATAGGATTGAAATAAATTGCTTAAAAAATTGATTGAAAGAGTTTTAGTAGTTAATAGCTAATCGCTTGCAGGCGTGTGTGCTTGCGTGTGTGTGTGTGTGTGTCTGTGTTTTGAGAAAGACTGGGTGGAAGAGAGGGTGGGGAAAGATTAGAAAAAGAACATGAAAGGCTGAGGAAAAGAATGTACTGTGAATGAAATAAAAAGAACGTCTGCTTTACCTGGAAAAATATGTCTTTACTTTTATAGCTGCCTGATTTACTCTGAAAGAAAAATTGCACATGAGCCCTGTTTGCTGAAGTAACATTTTTGCAGCTGTATCTGTTGAACTGTTACCTAAATACATTTGAAATAATACACTTTCTGAAAGTTGTTTTGACTGCCTGAGTTAAAAAACCAAAGCTTTAATTTTTAGATGCAAAGTGTCAGTCATCAAAAATAAATTGTTTTTCTAAGTCTTTGAATGTGGTATGGTTTTAATCTGATGGAATATTTGAATATTGCCAACCTTTACCTTCCCTTAGTGACAAAGAATTTACTGTATTTGTTAAAAAAAATAAACTTTCACGTCTAGCTGTTTTGGTACCAGAATTAGCTTTTTTTGTAAAAAAACTTTATTTTTGAAAATCAAAAGTAGAAGTTAACAAAGTATGTTAAGCAAGAGTAAAGTGCATCTATTTTTTCCCAGGGTTTATGTTCATGTTAGCTTTCATATCATGCTTCCCAAGGATATAATTTTAAGTAGTGTGATAATAATAATGATAATACAAAGTAATAATCATGTCATGTGCTGAGGGCCCTATTAGGTACTTTACTAGAATTAATTAAGTTTTAATTTTACAATGCTCTGAAAAGCATGTAGTGGGTAAACTGAGGGACAGATAGGTTAAGAAACAGCCCAAGGCTGTGCAGCTAGTAGGAAGTCAAGCAAGGGTTGTTGAACATGATTTCTGCTTGCTTCCTTTACAGTCTTGCTACTTAGCATGGCCCACAGACGAGAAGCAATTGGCAAGATCTGGGAATATAAAGAAATGCAAAAACTTGACCACAGAGACCTGCCGAGTCAAACACTTATTTTCACAAGATCCCCTCAAGTGATGTGTATATATATACATTAAAGTTTGAAAAGCACCATTCTACATCCCATATTAAAAGTTATATTGAAGTTTTGAAGTCCGTTCTAAGGATTATTCCTGTTTTGACTTCAGTTCATGTGGGTTATCTATTAACATTTTCCACAAGAGGAGGAGGAGGTTGAATTAGTCAGTGTCTCCACCACTTCAAATTGCTATCCTGATGCTGCTTTGATTCAGATCCTATTTAATTCAGAGGAACAATTGACTAATTCTCCTTGTGGACATTTGGTCTAAGTCTCAATCAGCCAAGTATAGCTCTGCCTTTACTCATGGACTGAAAACATCAGATTTATAGTTCATGGCTTCGTTCTGGATAGCTATTTTGCAAACTAAAGAGAATAATACTAAAACTATTTTCGAAGGAAACTTGGAATCTTTGGAATATTTGATGTTTGAGATAATTACTAAGGAATCACAGATCTGTGTAAACTGGTCTCCTTACTAATTTCATTTTGGGAACATAATTATTCTGTCACAAGGGCGATGATAGGTAAGAAAAGAAGCAAGGCTAACTTTGGAGAACACTGTCAGGTAGGAATATAATGCAAGACATATAATTTAAAATTTTCCAGTAGTCACATTAAAAAAGTAAAAAGAAACAGTTTAAATTAATTTTAATGTATTTTATTTAACCCATGTAGGAAAATACTATTTCAACATGTAATCAATATAAAAATTGTTAGAGATATTTATATTTTTTGTACTAAGTCTTGAAAAATTCAGTATGTATTTTATATTTACAGTGTCTCAATTTGGATGCTAAATTTTCCACATTTAAAAGGTGAAATATAGTCCAATGAAAATAAAACTGAGTTTCATGCAAAAATACTTTACCTTGCTTTTGGTTTTAAAATTTAAACTAATTAAAATTAAATAAAAATTCAGTTCCTTCAGTCACAGTAGGCACATTTCAGTATCACATCACATGTTGGATTGTATTTCTAATGCAACTGATTCCAGATTTACGGAATTGATCACCGTCCAAATGGTCAGTAAATGAATGCCACTGTTGGTTGTGGTCTGTTATTATAAATATTTGTACAGAGACTAAACAGGGAATAAACAAAGCTGTTTAGGTCATAAGGCGTTTACTGACTCCTCTCCTCCTTTCTATACTTCCCAGTTGGAATTAATTTACCTGTCTTTTACTAGTAGTTCAGAATCAGTTCCTTAAATCCTTTAGCCCCACTAAATTATAAGGATAGCGCCAAGAGTTACGGTTCTTCTTATTTTTCCGCTGTAGCATTAGATGCTTGCCTCAGAGCGCTGCGTACTTTTCAGAGAAGTGAGGTAATCTTACAATTAAGTATGGCAAGTAGGATAGTCTTGAATAGGCTAGTTTGGCCCAGCGGTTTTAAAACTTTACATGTGTACTCGGATCACCCGGCAACTAGTTAAGAATACCAATGTCCGGGCCTCACCTTTCCAGGTTCTGATTCAAAAGTTTACAGTGAGACTCCAGACACTTCCATTTTAAATAAGCTGTTCTAAGTGTTCCTTAAGTCTAAGAACATTTGAGGACCTTCAGACTCAGCAGTTGACCCTTAAAGGCTGCGAGTTCCAATTTAACGTATCGTGCTGATGTTGCCACGCGACCGGTTTTCCTTGGGCTGAGGTTTCCCTGGGCGGTTGCGGCTTTTCTGCAGATGAGTTTTCAGGCTGTTAAATCCCATCCCCAAAGACTGCCCTGACGACGTCCCAGTCCCAAGCCCGGTTAAAGCGACCTGAGCTGGCCGAGGTAGACCGTGGCCATGTGACTGACAAACCTGGTGCCTTTCGGGGCGGCCATTTTTGAGGCGGGCACCCAACCTCATGCCCCGTAAGCCAGGAGTGGGGGGAATGCTGTTACCAGGACTCAAGATGGCCACCGCCCCCGCTAGCCAGCCCGCTAGCCCGCGCGCCAGCGAGCCGGCACGAGACACACGGGCCGCTTGCAGCTGCCCGCGGCCCCCAGGGCTGGTCTCCGGCCACCGATCGGGGGCGGAGCGCCCGCCCCTTCCGGGCGCGGCCAATCAGCGCGCGCGGTCGGCTCGGCGGGGGCCGCCCGCGCGCGGGGTGTGTGAGGACGCGCTCCCGGTCGCTGAGTGCCTGAGCCCAAGAGCGGCGGCTGTGGTACCTGCTGCTGCCGCCCGTGCGGACGCAGAGCATCGGACGCGAGCGCTGTTGCGTGGGGCAGGAAGGTGAAGCCATGACGTCCATCAGGTAATGAGACAGGGCGGCAGCCTAAAGTGCGCGCTTGCTGGGCGTTAGCCTCCCGGCCGCCTGAGCAATATCGCCCCTTCTCTGGGTGGTCTGGAGCCTGCCAGTGCCACCGGTCCCCCTCATGTTGGAGGCGCTCTCTGCACTTTTTACTTGGTCATTTCTGCCTTCCTCAGAAGTTTTGGGGGCTGTGGCACATGGCGGAGCCCTGTAAGTAGCTGCACCGCTGAGGTGACGCTCCTCCAGATTCCAGGATTTAAGGCTTCTGGGCTATGTAGTGGATTTCTCATGAAAAAATGTAGCTCTCTTTCCCCCGCCAGGGGTGGCCGGGGCCTGGGGAAGTGTGACGTGCACCGGGTGTGTCCATTCCCGCATGTCATGTCTCTGACAACTTCGTTGATGGCCCAGAGCAGACCTGCAAAGTTGACCCTTTTCTGATGCAGGTAGACTGCCCAAAAGTTGTGAAATTGTGTGTCCCCAAAATATTTGTTTATGATTGGAATTAGTAATCCGGTTCCCAAGGTGCCATTTGTTCACCTATTTTTATCAGAGTCACACGCGAAATGAGTTTTGTGAGATAGTAGGTATATAATGAAAGCAGTAAATGGGAGACTTCCCCTCAATTGCTCTTCCAGAGTTTGGAAGGTTCTTTTTTGTTGATGGCGACAGAATAATGGGCCCTTCCAATGTCTGGGTGTAACATTGACTGAATGTTTACCTTTTGCTAATGTAACTATTTATAAAAAGGGATAAATTGGCTTATTTACCCAGTGTTCTGAACTGCCTCTTGTAAATGGACCTTGGCCTTCATTGTCCCAGAGAAAGGGAGGCCCCAGCACAAATGTGAAGTGAATAAAATAAGTTAATTTTTGGTCTGTGAGCTTTCAGCAGCGAAAGTTCTGGTGATTTAATGGTTTCTCAGTGGTAATGTTGACTACACAATATTTAAGAAATGACTTAAGAACCTAACCCTCAGGTAAGTAAATTAAGGTAAGGTGTAACTGCTAAACTTGGATGTGGTTTCTCTTAAATTGCATGTTTCTGTTCTAACACAGACAGAGGATACTTACCTCATTATGCAGGAGAAATTCAGGTACTGAAATGTGGAGACTCACATGGAAAGATTTCACAGTAAATTATATTGGGACATATAAGTCTAGCCTTTAATACTGATAGTATTTTAGGATGGATTAGGATTATGCCGTTAAACTGAGTTAATCCTCCCTCTCTCCACTCCCACTCTCAATTCCCATCATTGTTGCTAATTAGGAGTGTGGGTCAAATATTTAAGGGTCACTTTTTAGGTGGACTCAATTTTATTCCATCATCGTATTGCTGGGTACTCTTCTGTGGAGAAGCACCCAAATCTAAAGCTTCTGCTCCTTGGCCAGTGACAACAAAATGTGTCTTTTGATGTAGAACTGAATGGTTGTTGTGTTCAAAAGATTGATTTAAAGATTGACATCAACCTTATTTGATTTATGGAAGGATAGATAACTCATAGTTATATTTATGCTTGTTTCTTAAGGTGTTATTCTGAATTTTGAATAGTCTTCAACTACAGTGACATGACTCAAAAAGATTTTTAGATGTTATCTAAACACAGCTACCGCATTTATACTTGACAAACTGAGACCAAGAAAAGTTGAGTGCCTTTTGCAGATCAGTCAGTGGCAGAGTTAGGAACTAAATCCAGTATCCATGATCTAGTGGTCTGGATGATACCTTCTTAGAAACGATATACTACTTAAATTTCCCGAAAAAGCAGCTTCTATGAACAAATTGTAAAATATTGTGAGACAACTCTAGTAACTCTTTTGCTATCTTCTAGTCCTCCAAGGAACTTGGTAACTTAGTTTTAGGAGTAGGGAGGGAGACTGCTGAAGTTGAGGCAACTCTGTGTATATGGTGACGATTTTAAATGAGTTGGTAATCTTACAGATACCAGCCCTTCCCAGTGAGGACTGCATCTAATGCAAATTTGTTACACCTTTAGTTTTCACAGTTACGATGTTAGGCATGTTTCCATTTTGTGCTCAGTTTAACAGTAGCCCAAAAGGTAGGTAATACTGACTTGCTTTTACTGATGAGGAGAATGATCAAGGTCACCAAGCTGTCAAAATCTGACTTTGTGTCTAATGTGGTTTTTTACACCACGCTTAAAATAATTGTTGCTAAGTATAGTAAATGTGACTCTTTGCATTGATTATGACAGAATATAGGATTGGAAACCAGTGACGGCCAGTGGTCAACATACCTGGGTTCTAACTGAGGGTCTTTTTCTCAGATACTGATCTTCCTTTTCTCTTTCCTTCTTTGGGCATTTATTTAATGAAATATTCAGTGATAATGATACTAATACGTACCCACAGTGTTGCTGGGTAGATAAGAACGTGTTTTTGTATTTCAAGGCATTTTATAAATAGAATATTCTCTGCTTGTTGAAAGCAATTTGAGCCCCTTAGAGAGTAGTGTCATTTGAAAGGAAATGTTTAAATTTTACATTTTTAAATGGGAAGAGAACTTACCTAATTCCCTCATTTTACAGTTGAAGAAACTGAAGCCACGGCATTATGATTTGTTCAGATTCACACAAGTAGTTGCATATCTTGAACCAGAACCCAGATCTCTAGACACCTGGTTCAGTGCCCTTTCCAGTGTAGCATTCAACTATTAGGAATTCCTAAATAGTGATGTATTTCTTTTTCTTTGGTGGGGGGGGGAGGTAATTAGATTTGTTTGTTTATTTTTAGAGGAGGTACTAAGGGATTGAACCCAGGACCTCGTGCATAGTGAGCATGTGCTCTGCCACTTGAGCTATACCTTCCTCCCACGAAATAGCGATTTAAATCAAAAGAATTAAAAAAAAAACAAAAAACCTTAAGATCTTTGAATAAGTTTGACTGGAGAATTTGACTCTCTTCTGACTTTTATTAATTGTATTCTACTCTGCTACACCATTACTAATGGAGAGTCTAAGTTTACAGTTTCTAAAGCTAATTATCCTTGAAGAACAACTTATCTTTTGTTATATATATCAGATTCCAGTTGTTCTTCATTTGAGAAATGGTAGAACATATTTGATAAGTTAATGGTTTTGTCATTTTTAATTGGCCCAATAGAAAAGTTGATGTTTGAGTTAAAATTCAGGAAATAGAGGAAAGGACTAGAAGAGAATCTTAGAGAGCATTTTACTCTTTTTGTTTCTTTATACTGGACCTTGAGGCCCAGGCTGAAGTGATATGTCCTAGTTACGCAGTGGTAGAGCCTAAGATAGAATTTAGGTCTCCTGACTCCTACTTTGTGCACTTTTCACTGTTCAGCACTGTTTCAAAATACTCCTATGAATATTGCCTTGTTTTCCTAACATGAATGTCTGGTCTGGTTTTGGACATTGCTTACAGCTTGAGTTTGTGCCAGGGAAGACTGGGAAAATGAGGTAGGGAGACAGGGAGAGAGTTTGCTGTAGAGCTGAGGAACTCTATTCTTTGGCCTGCCCAGACAGGTCAGATTTGGTTTAAGACTATTCTGGGACTCGACATGTCTGTGCTCTACATGATAATTCTGTAACCATTTCTGTGGGTCAGGCCTACGCTGGAAAATTTATGTGGGCTGTGGGTGGGGTCGTGGGGTATTTTTCTCCGAACACTCAAGTTTTTTTGAGGTATGTCCAGTAGGATCTGCCAAACCATTCAGATGGAGAATATTCATATGGAGGCTAAATTCTGGCTAAAATTGAAACTGCCTTTGTTGAGTTGATTTCTTTAGAGCCTTTAAACAATTTTCAAAGTCATTTCAGGACCTGTGTCTTTTATAAGAATTGCAAATTTCAGATTACTGCACAAACTTAAATGCTCTGAAACTTCTAAGTGAGGCAAGTGAGCTTTTAAAATAAAATGAAATCATTTCATTTGTGAAATACTTTGAAGAACTAAAATAGGAATCCTTTTTTCTTAGAGAACTGCAATGTTGTCAGCTGTTAATACTCATATTTATAAATAGGTCATCTTTGTTTGAAAAGGCATACAAGGTTTTCTAACTCCCAATCTTTCCAGCCACAGTATTGCTACATTAAGCAGAACTGTCAAAGATGAATTGGAACCAAAATGATTGTCTAGACTGTTTAAATGTTAACCCTTTCCTATAACATTGGTTAACAATCATGTCTGTTTACGTCTTCATACCTACTTGGTTTTAAGTTGTTACTTTAAAAAATACTGTAATAAAAGGTAAGTATGAATTCTTATTTTCACATATATCAATTTATACAGGACAGTCCTGGATCATGACTATTATCCTGACATAATTGTTAATAGCTCTTCCTGTACTCTCAGAAGTGTCCCATTTGGATAATGAATTACCTGGTCATGTACATACACACTATAATAATTTTGTTGTAGTAGATTTTGGTTGTTGAAGTCTTATTTGAAATAGGACTATAAGATAATGGAATATTAGATTATTTTGACTAGATATGGATATTTTTCTTTGGTTAGACATTTTTATTGCAGTAAGAGAGTTCTTATTGATTTGTTGTTTGACCTTTGGCAGATTGTAAAACCTTGCTGAACCTCTTGTTTCTGTTAGAGATAATAGAAATATCTACACTATGGGGTTATTGTGAGGATTTAAAGGCAATAACATAAAAATGCTTTGTAAGTTGAAAATTGCTATGTAAGTGTTAGTCATTAAAGTGTCACACGTATACTCCTGAAAATTAAATTTTAGATGAATAATTTTATCTAGTTTAGGGGAACTTGCTATTTATTAGCACAATCTTTTCGAAGTGTTTCTACTGTAATGGGGAGCAGGAAACTAATAGTTGGAGATGTATGTGGGGTTGAGGTTTTTTGGGAGGGAGGGGCAGAAATTTCAACATTTTTGTGCTGAAAAGAATAATTCAATAGAAAGTAAAAAAAAAATAGATGATGCTTTTCAGAGAGAAGAGATTATTGCCTTGAGTATGCAAGAAGGCGTGCTAGTATGCACAGGCATAAATGGAAGGACTGGTTTTACATAGCCTAAGGGGTACACATATTTTCCTAGCTTGTTAACTTTTTAAAAAATGCCAGTGCTGTAATTCACATACAGTAAAATCACAGATCCTAAGTTCACTGAAGTTTAGGGGAAAAAAATGCACTTATTTGTGTAAAACACCACTCAGGTCAGTGTACAAAACATGTTCATCTCCCGGAATACTCTCCACTGCGTCTTTTCAATCAATCCCATTACTTGCCCCATCTAGGCAATTATTTTCTGGCTTCTATTAGTAGAGATTAGTTTTGCTTTTTCTAGAACTTAATGTAAATGGAATCGTACAGTAAATACTATTTGTGTACGATTACTTTGATTGCTTTTGTTCAATAATAATTTTGAGATTCAGCCATTTTGATGTGTGTCAGTAGTTTGTCCCTTTTCACTGCTGAGTAATATTCCATTATATGGATATAGCAACAGTTCTCCTGTTGATGGACTTTGGCTTCTTTCCAGTTTTTGATTACTATAAATAAAACGGCTATGAACATTTGTGTATAAGCTTTTGTGTGGACTTGGATAAATACCTAGGTATGGAATGGCTGTGCTCCTAGTGTAGATGTCTTTATAACTTCAGAAACTAACAAACTGTTTTCCAAAGTGGAAAACTGAATGCATTTCACATTCAGTGTTATATGAGTTCCATTTATTCCATATTCTTGACAGTATTTGGCATTTTTGATTTTAGCCATTCTGCTGGATGTGTAGTTATGTTTCATTGTGGTTTTAGTTTATAGTTCCTTGATGGCTAATGATGTGGTTGTAAAACATTTGCTTATCTCTTCTTTTGAACTGTCAGTTCAATTCTTTTGCTCATATTTGTATTGGGTTGACCTTTTGTTGCTGATTTGTAATTCTTTTTGTATTCTGGATACAGGTTGTTTGTTACATTTTAAACACAAACATACATACCTCCAGATGTAGCAAATATGTTCTCCCTGAGCCATGCTTTCCCATTTTCTTAACAGTGTCTTTTGGGAGCAGAAGTATTAAATTTTGAAGTTGAATTCATTGATTTGATTTATTTAATGTTTACTAACTTTTGGGTTCTTAGAAATCATTTCTTCCCCTATCCCAAGGTTGTGAAACAATTCTCTTGTATTTTCTTCTAGAAGCTTTATAGTTTTAGGCTTCACAGTTAGGTCTATGATCCATCTTTAAATTTTTTCTGTGGTATAAGGGTTTCCTCAAAAGGATTCTCAGTCAGTAGATTAGATGAGTGTACATCTTTTCTTGGACTCACTATTCTGATCCATTGATCTATTTGTATACTGTTAATGCCAATACCACACTGTCTTAATTATTATAGCTTTGTAAGATTGGTATTGTTTGTTTACATTTTTGATACGATTCAGCAGTGAAGCCATCTGAGTCTGGAATGTTGTTTGGATGAAGGGATGAAAGGTTTTAAACTACAAATTTGGTTTCTTTAATAGAGAAATGATTATTCAGATTTACCATTTTCTCCTGTGTCAGTTTTGGTAAGTTGCATTTTTAAAGAAATTTATTGTAAATTGTTAAAAATTTACTCACAGTATGCTGTTATTGCCTGTAGGAACTATTTTATGTTCCCCTTTTCATTCCTGATATTGGTATCCCTCCTTTCGGGTCAATCTTGTTAGGGGTTTATCCAGTTGTATTAGTCTTTTCAAAACCCAGACTTTGGTTTTGTTGAACTTTTATATATATGTGCATTTATATATAAAATGTTCCCCTCTCAGTACTTCTATAACTGCATCATACAAATTTTGAAATGCATCTTCAGTTCAAATTTTCTAATTTCTATTGTGATTTACCTCATTCACAGTTCATTTAAAAATTTATTTCTTAATTTCTAAATATTTAGATATTTTAAAGTTATTTTTAAAAAATAGATTTTCAACTTAACTCCATGATGTTTGGAGAATATATTTTTTATACATTGTAAACACATATCTATAGTGGAGAGAGAGAGAATATATTGTTTATGATTTCAGTCCTTTGAAATCTACTGAGATTAGTTTTATGGCTTCACCTGTGGTTTTGGTGAATGTTACATGTGTTTTTTTTTTTTTAACATTTTTTTATTGAGTTATAGTCATTTTACAATGCTGTGTCAAATTCCAGTGTAGAGCACAATTTTTCTGTTATACATGAACGTGTATATATTGTCACTTTTTTTTCTCTGTGAGCTACCACAAGATCTTGTATATATTTCCCTGTGCTATACAGTATAATCTTGTTTATCTGTTCTACATTTTGAACTCCCAGTCTGTCCCTTCCCACCCCCTACCCCCTTGGCAACCTCAAGTTTGTATTCTATCTCTATCAGTCTGTTTCTGTTTTGTATTTATGTTCTTTTTTTTTAGATTCCACATATGAGTGATCTCAAATGGTATTTTTCTTTCTCTTTCTGGCTTACTTCACTTAGAATGACATTCTCCAGGAACATCTATGTTGCTGCAAATGGTGTTATGTTGTCAGTTTTTATGGCTGAATAGTATTCCATTTATAAATACACCACATCTTCTTTATCCAGTCTGTTACATGTGTTTTTAAAGTCTTTAATTTCACTCAGGAATATTTTGAGGTTTTCAGTGTAGAAATTTTAGATATCGTTAATTAAATGAATATTGCAGTTGTTAACTGTAGTGTTCTATAAATACCAATTGGGTCAAAGAGTTTAATTATTTTATTTACTTAACTATTAACTAATTACTGCATTCAAATATAATTCACATACCATAAAATCTGCCATTTAGTATATTCACAAGGTTGTGCATACATCACCACTAATTTCAGAACATTTTTTATCACCCGTAGGTGAAACCTCATACCTGTTAATAGTCCCTCTCCATTTCCCCTGCCATCTCCTGACAACACTAATCTCTTTTGTCTATGTGAATTTGCCATATTCTGGACATTTCATAAGTGGAATCATATATTTGGGCTTTTGTGCCTGGCTTCTTCCACTGAATATGATGTTTTCAAAGTTCATTTATGTTTGTTACATGTATCAGTATTTCATTCCTTCTTAGGGCCGAGTAATATTGCATTATATGTATGTACTGTGTTTTGTTAATCCATTCATCAGTTGACATATTTTTATTTCCACTATTTGGCTATTATGAATAATGCTGCCATAAACATTCATGTATAAATTTTTGTGTTGTCACGTATTTTCATTTCTCCTGATTATATCCTTAGGAATGAAATTGCTAGGTCATATGGTAATTTTATGTTTATTTTTTTGAGGAACTGCCAAACTTTTTTTCCAAGCCGGCTGCATCATTTTGTTTCCACCAGCAATGTATGAGGATTCTAATTTTTCTGTGTTCTTGCCAATACTTGTTATTGCCTCCCCGTCTTTGCTGAGAGGCTGTATGTGCTTACTGAGGCATACCTTCAGCTTTCAGCCAGGCTTATAACACTGCCACAGTGTTTGTTTCCTGCTTGTGTAGAGCCTCAAGCTCAGAGGTGATTACTTAGTACCTTTTCAGGTCTTTCTTGAGCATGCCCACGGGCCAGGGCACATGTTCCTGGTCTTCTAGACTCTCAGGAATATTCAGAACTTTTCAAAACCCCTTATGGACATCTCATGCCCCTGCTTTTCCTTTTAGGTTTTTTGGTTAGCGTGTTGTTTGCCCCAACTGCTTCAGATGGCTCGGGTGTTAAACAATTGCAGGTGATTGTTTTTGACAAATGCCCCTGGGGAAAAGGCTGTTAGCACTGGGCAAGCTCTGAGTCAGGTCAAAGAATGAGTAATCTTGCGAGTAGGGGTTTTTAAGGGAACTGCCAGTAAGCTCAAATAATAGCAGTTCTCTGAAAATGGGGCTTTGGAAAAGCTCCAATTCTGTTCCGACTCCTCCAGTGGCTGCTAGGCTCCTCATTTCCGCTATGTTTTTGAGCTGTTGCTTTTAAGGCTGCTGTGGAGCTGGGGAGGGGAAAAGAGAGTGGGGCAAGTTATAATGCCACAAACCTTGCTATTTTTACTGAAATTCAGTCTTTTTTCCCCCCTTGAATAAATGCTCCTTGAATGTTACAAGCCTTTCATTAATTTGTAGAGTTCTGAAAGTGTTGATTTTGACATATTTTGCTAGTGTTCTTGTTGCTTTTATGGAAGAGATGATTTTTGGAGGCCCTTATTCTGCCATTCCTCATGATATCACCCTAATTGTTTTTTAAACATTTTTTTCAATATCCCTACTTTCTCTTTCTTTTGAAATACTTTACAAGTTTTTTTTTTGGAAGACTCACAAGAAGTTGTAAAAAGAGTACAGAGAGTCCTGTGCAGCCTTTACGCAACTTCCCCCAATGATAAATCTTATGTAACCATAGTATATTACTAAAACCAAGAAATTGATGTTAGTATAGTACTATTAAGTTGACCACAGATGTTATTAGAATTTCACCAGTCTTTGCATACATTATTTTTTGTTGGTGGTGGTGTATAGATACATGAAATTTTATTATGTCCAGATTCCTGATTAACACAGTTAGGGTACTAAACTGTTGTGTCACCACAAAGAAACTCCTTTGTGTTATCCCTACATGGTCACACCCTCCCCCCAACCTTAACCCCTGGCTACTACTGATCTGTTCTTCCTCAATATAATTTTGTCACTTTGAGAGTGATAAGTAAATGGAACCATACATAGGTTCTATACACATACACATAGGTAAGATTTTATTTTCACTCAGTACAGTGCCTTTGAGATCCATCCAAGTTGTATCATAGTTCATTCCTTTTTATTGCTGAGTATTAGTCCTTTGTGTGGGTGTACCACAGTTTGTTCACCTAGTCATCTGTTGAAGGACATTTGGGTTGTTTCCCTTTTTTTTTTTTTTTTTTTTACTATTACCAGTAAAGCTGTTATGAAGAGTATCAAAATTTGTATGGTGCAATTAATGAAATACTGAGAAGGGAACACTTTATATAAAAAATGCATAAAAAAGTTCAACTAAACCAAAATCAGGGTTTTTGAAAAAATTAATACAACTGATAAACCCCGAACAAGATTGACCCCAAAAAGTTAAAGAAAGGAGGGATACCAATAATCAGGAATAAAAAGGGGGACATAAAACAGTTCCAACAGGCAATAACACCATACTATGAGCAAATTTTTAACAATTCAACTTACAATAAATTTTTTTAAAAATGCAACTTCCCAAAACTGACAGGAAAAAATGGTAAATCTGAATAATTATCAATTAAAGACATTGAATTTGTAATTTAAAACCTTTCACCCCCTTCACCCGAACAACATTCCAGGCCCAGATGGATGAAGTTATAAGTTTTCATTTCTCTGAGATAAATATCCAGTAGTACAATTCCTAACATATTTATTTATTTGGGGGGGGGGTTGTGTAATTAAGTTTATTTATTTTAATGGAGGTACCAGGGATTGAACTCAGGACCTTGTGCATGCTAAGCACTCTCTCTACCACTGAGCTACACCTCCCCAACTTATTTTTGCGTTGTCTGTTTTACTAATTACTAAAAGAGGGGTGTTACAATTACCTAAGATTGTGCATTTGTCTGTTTCTTTTGTTTCTCTCAAGTTTTTTTTCCACTGAGTATTATGAAGCATTTATTTTTTTGTGAGTTGACTTATTTATTTTTATGAAATCCTTATATATCTGGTGATACTCCTTATTTTAAAGCCTACCTTGTCTGATATTAATATGGCCACTGCAGATTTTTTCTGATTACTGTGTGCATGGTATTATTTTTATCCAGCTTTTTATTTTCAAACTGTCTATATCTTTGTATTTAGCATGTATCTCTAGTAAATGACATTTATTTTTTCTTTTAATCCAGTGTGACAGTCTTTATTTTTTAATTGGAGTGTTTAATCCATATACACTTAATGTAATTACTGATGTGGTTTCATTTAAGTACACCATCTTTTTGTTTTGCTTATCTTGTATGTTATTATGTTATTTCTGCCTTTTTTCCTAAATTGACTATATTTTAATTTTTCATTTTATATTTTTTGTTGGATTTTTTTTAGCTATACCTCATTGTGTTATCATTTTGTGATTGCTCTAGGAAATGCAATATTCATTTTTAACTTAAGACAAACTATCTTGAATTAGTGTTATATTATTTGACCTCAAGTATCTTTAAAATCTAACCTTACTGTAAACCCAGCCCTGATCTATGGGAGCCTGAGAGAAGCAGCAGTCTGTTGATCAAAAAAATCACAGTCTAGAATCGCAAAATCCCTCAAGGCCCGTGAGATTATCATATGCTAGCCATTGAGAATACAACTGTAATTAAGATTAAAAAAAATTTACCCTTTATATTGAGATAAGTTGATTGAGATAAAGTACAAAGAAACCCTTAAAAATCAATTAAAAAGTTCATCAAGGACTTAACAGAACCTAGAGGGAGGAAATGAGTAAAACTGGGAGGGAGAGCAGCAGTGTCTTACTTTATAGGAGCTATCTTTCACATTGTGAATAGAGCCCTCTGGAGTTGTGCAGGGGACAGCTTGTAATGTTTTACATGAGAACCCTTGGGTACGAGTTAGAGAAGATTTTTCTAAGACAGCTGGCTTATGAGACATTTTAAATAGATGAATGGGAGTTTGCTAGACAAAAGAACTAGGATAAAGTACTTTACAGTTAGGGTCTTTTTCAGGGAACAGTGAGGTATTGTGATTAGAAAATAGATTGTATGTATGAGTTAGAATGGTGAGAGATAAAGTTAAAGAGGCACTGTATTTCAATGATTGTAATATGCGTATTTCTTCACATTTTAACGTTTCTGAAAGTAGAATGCATCTCTCATCAGGGTTTATGTTACATACTTCTTGCAGCGAGGGGCAGTAGGCAGTGTATAAGTATTTCATCTTTTGTCCTTTAGACGGGGAGTTCTGAATCACATTTTACATGTTCTTGTCCAGTTATGTTCATAAGAAAAGGTTTTGTTGGACAAATAAATTTAGGAATGAGTTTAAACATGGTTATTGTGATTCAGTGTGCTCATTCCTCCCTGCCACCCCCCCCATAGTTCTTTAACTGTAGAAGCCATAGGCCCAGAGAGGTTGCATTAATTTGGTAACATTATTTTTACTAAATTTTCAAATAGAGTGTAAGGAACTATTTTGAGAATGCAGGAGATGCGCAAAGGACTGACTTCTTAAGAAGAAGTCACAGTTATATTCTTTTTAATTGTATTCCTTAAAACCAAGAGGAGACCAGTTGGGGATGGAGAGACTGACAAGGGGACAGGATGGTTTTTTTGTGTGGTGATGGAAGTGTTTCATATTTTGATTTTGGTTGTGGTTACATGACTATTTATAATGAACTGAACACTTAAAAGGGGTGAATAAAAGGAAACAGCCAGGCAGCTCAGTTGTATTTCCCCTGTACTTTTCTTTTTAAATAAGTTCTAGGAATTTTTATTGTTAGACTAACAATACATAAATCACGGAGAGATGTCCCTAATGAAATGATGATCAAGTGTTACTGTATCTGCCTGCTGATCCTTCATTTTCTAAGGACTTAAAGTATTTTCTTTTTGTATTAGACTTTTTTTTTTATAAATGTCAGTGTGAATAAATCAATGAATTATCTTTTCACCATCAGCTTTCTTTAAATAGAAAAAGGGACAAATTTCTTTTTTATTGCATACTTAACTGTAGTTGCACAATCTGTGATTTTATTAAGAGAAATTCATCTAAATATAATTTGTTCTTCTAAATCATTATAGACTATTATTGTAGGCTGTGCCTCATTCTCCTAAAGCAGCTTTGGGGTATTGATCCTGTTAATATTATTGGTAACCTCCAAATGAGGAGGATGGTCACCAGTTTGGAGGCAACTGGAAGAGAGCTTGAGCAAACTAGAGATCAGTGGGAAATTACACAGAGGTAAATTTTACTGCATAAACTAGCGGGATGCCTTCCATGGAGGCTGACCCAGTTATGGCCACTGGTCCATTTCTTGCTTTCAGTTGGGCTGGAAGGTATCACTTGGGTGGAGTTCTGTCTTTTCCTCAGTATTGAGCCATATTGTGATCCATTTTGGAAAACAGACTTCCTCAAAGCCTGTTAAATGTAATTGAAAATTACAGTATCTATGATACCCATTGTGAAGGTCCCACCCCAGTCATTCACAGATATTTAGGGATAAGGCTCTTGACTGGACTCCTCCAGGACTTGCTGTATGCTCCCTAAAAACTTTCATTTGTTCAGTATTTCACTTGTTAGAGAGAGTTAATTGTCTATCATGCTGGTTGGGTGCAGAACTTTGTTATGATAGACCTTAAAAAAAAAAGAACATTGAAATTAATTAGCTGCAGTCATTGGCTGTTAAATACTGTGGGAAGAAAATCACATGATCTGATTTCTTCTGTTATATTTTAGTTCCTCCAACTTAAAAGTCATTCTCCTTTCTGAATGTACTCGTCCTACCTCTAAAATGTTGCCCTACATATAATAGGCAAATCAAAGGTTTAATAAACTAGTATGTTACATGTATTTTCAAGGTAAAGTGAAGATATTTTTATATTTGTGTGCATTTTACATATCACTTATTTTCAGAAGTATTTCTCACTTGTGCTTGTATTTTGTTTCTGTTTTTTTAGTGAAAATATTCTCTTTGGAATGGGAAATCCTCTTCTTGACATCACTGCTGTAGTGGATAAGGATTTCCTTGATAAGTAAGTATTAAACTTTTTTATATGTACAATGTGAAACTTAAAGAAAAACTGATGAGAACTTTAGAATTTACTTTCTTAACATCTTCAACTGGAGGAAAACTCCAGAAATATAAACCTGCCATTAGCAAGTAGAATATTATTACTTATTAAATAATTGACCATACTTTTCCCTGGGAAAACTTAGGTACGTTTGTTCATTCCTATTGCTATTTTCACTTGAAATTTATTTTTAATTTTTTCAAGGAAGAAGTATGTGGTTTACTTCATGATTTAATTTCCACATTTAAAAATTACTATCAATGAACTACATCTATAGTGGTACCATAATAACATGAATGGGAGAAGGAATAGGATTAGAAAGGGCAAGAAGAGTATCAGGACATAACCCAAATGCCATGAATTTCCACTATTTTCCCCTAATAGTAACTTACAGTGTTGTTAATTTAGCTGAGAAATCATTTTGTGTTTATTTATTCTGACTGTCTGAGATTATTTGGTACAAGAAAAAAATTAAGTACTAAAAAAGGATTAATAATGAGAAATCAAGGTCCTTCTACTTGATCACCCCAAGTTCTATGTCCAGGGGCAACCACTTTTAAAAAAATATTGTTGAGGTATAATTTACTTGAAATTCATAATTTTAACCATTTTAAAGTGTATAATTCAGTGACTGCCAGGACATTTGCAGTGTTGTGCAACCATCACCACTACCTAATTCCAGAACATTTCATCACCCCAAAAAGAAACTAGTACTCTTTTAGTGGTCATTTCAGTATTTTCAACCTGCCCTCCCCACCTTGCCCCAATCTCCAGGGAACTGCCAGTCTGCTTTCTGTTTCTATGGATTTGCCTATTCTGGACATTTTATTTCATATAAATAGAGACATACAATATGTGGCCTTTTGTGTCTGGCTTATTTTACTTAGCATGATGTTTTTCAAGGTTCTTCATGTTGTAGCATGTATCAGTACTTCATTGCTTCTTAAGGCAGAATAATAATCCATTGTATACATACCACATTTTATTTGTCCATTCATCCATTGATGGACACACTGATGATGGATGCTTTGGGTGGTTTCATTTTGGGGCTATTATGAACAAAGCCGCTGTGAATATTTGTGTACAAGTTTTTGCATGGACATATATTTTCATATGTCTAGAGTATACATTTTGGAGTGGAATTGCTAAGTCACATGGTAATTCTGTGTTTAGCTTTTTTAGGAACCATTTGACTGTTTAAAACACTGGCTGTACCATTTTACATTCCGACTAGTTACAGGTGAGGGTTCTATTTTCTCCACATCCTCAGCAAGACTTGTTCTTTTCCCTTTTTAAAATTATAGCCATCCTAGTGGGTATAAAGTCATATTGTGGTTTTGATTTACATTTTTCTAATCACTGATGATGTTGAACATCTTTTCATGTGCTTATTGGCCATTTGTATATCTTTGGAAAAATGTGTATTGGAATTCTTCACCCATTTTTTAATTTGTTTTTTGTTGTTGAGTTGTAAGATATATTATATTATATATAATATAATATATATTATATTATTCTTAATACTAGAACCTTATCAGATGCATGATTTGCAAACACCTTCTTCCATTCTGTGGGGTTTTTTTCCCCACTTTTTTGGAAGTGTCCTCTAAAGCAATAAAGTTTTTAAATTTTGATGAAGTTCAGTTTATCTGTTTTTCCTTTTGTACCCTGTGCTTTTGCTATCATATCTGAAACCCATTCTAAATCTAAGATCATGATGATTTGTGCCTATTTTCTCCTAAGAGTTTTAGTTTTAACTCTTAAATTTAGATCTTTGATCCATTTTGAGTTAGTTTTTGTATAAGATGTATCTTAAGGGTTCACTTCATTCTTTTGCATGTGAAAATCTAGTTGTCCCAGCATCATTTATTGAAGAGACTGTACTTTTCCACACTGAATGGTGGTTTTGGCATGCTTGATGAAAATCAGTTGACCAGGGGTGTTTGGGTTAATTTCTGGATTCTCAGTTCTATTACATCAGTCTGTATGATTTTCCTTATTCCAGTACCACACTGTTTTGATTACTGTAGCTTTGTAGTGAGTTCTTAATTCAGGAAGTGTGAGCTCTTCAACTTCGTTGTTGTCTTTCAGGGTTGTTTTGGCTATTTGAAGTCCCTTGCAATTCCATATTAATTTTAGGATCCTCTTGTCTGTTCCTGCAAAAAAGGCAGTTGAAAGTTTGAATGGGATTGCATTTAATTTGTAGGCTGGTTTTAGAAATATTGCCATTTTAACAATATTAAGTCTTCTAGTTCATGAACAGGGGATGTCCTTCCATTTATTTAGGTTGTCTTTAAGTTGTTTCAACAGTTTTTAGTAGTTTTACGTTCACAAGTCTCACAGTTCCTTGGTTAAATCTAATCCTAAGTATTTAATTATTTTTGATGCTATTGTAAGTGGGATTTTTTTTTTTTAATATTGTTTTTGGATTGTTCATTGCTGGTACATAGAAATACAACTGATTTGGTGGGGAGACAACCATTTGTAACAAGTTTTGGTTTTTTTAAATGTCTTAGAGATTACCTCCATAACTCTTTATTTGGATAAATTCAAATGTCGAAGGATCAGGCAAGAATTTATAAGTGTGTAAATTTGGCCTGTTGTAATATAATAGGAAATGGGTTGGGGGGTGTAGGACAAACTGGAGGATGTCTTATCCTATGAAATTCAGATACAAATTTAAAAAATATACTTTGCTAATCAGAAACATGCCTGCAAACAATTGTGTTAATGGTTTTATTTCTTCTGATTATCTTGTGCTTTTAAGTAACATACATACATTAAATTTTTTTCTTACATCAACTTTTGATAGAATCCCTTGACTTCTCACTATATAGAATGAAGTTAGCAGTGCCCCTACTCTTCCCTCTGCCACTTCTCCCTTATTTTCTAAATTCTGTTAACTTTCTGCTTCTACTTCTAACTGTAACTTTCTACTTTCTAACTACTGTTTATATTTTTAATATTCAGATTGATGTTTTCATTCTGTTATCTATCTATAATTGTCTTACCAACTTTGAATGCAAAGTGATAATGAAGGTTGAAAATCTTTTATCTACATGTATACTAGCATCACTGTATTAATCACTTTGCAGAATTAAATGGCATCCTAGGAATATAGAGTAGGTTTAACGTTTGGCATGTAGTTAGAGTACATCACCATATTAACAAACTAAAAAAAGAAATCATATAATCATCTCAGTAGTCACAGAAAAAGTGTTAGCCAAAATCCAATGTATTTTCCTGATAAAATTTCTTATAGCAGTTGTGGAATAGAAGGGACCTTTTTTAACTTCATGAAATTTAAGTTGGGGAAAAGCCTACTGATAATGTAATTTTTACTGGTGAAAGTCTGAATAATTTCCCCGAAGATCAGAAACAGTTCAAGGATGTCGGCTTTCACCACGTCAGAATGTATGCAGTGGTCCTGGAGAATCCAGTCAAGGCAATTAGACAAGAAGAAAGAAAAGACATCCAGATGGCATAAGAAGAAATAATTTTTTTATTTCCAAAAGGCATTGTCATTTATGTAGGATAACTGATGGAATCTATAAAAAAGGATACTACCTGATTTCAGTAATTATTATAAAACTATAGTAATCAAAACAATGATACCAGTGTAAAGTTTGATGGCACAGAAAATCCAGAAATAGATTCACACATAAATAGACAGCTGATTTTCGACAAAGGTGAAAGGAAGTTTGGAGGAGAAAGGATTGTCTTTTCAACAAATGGTGCTGGCACAATTGGACATCCACGTACATAACAGTGAATTTGGATCTGTATTTTGTACCATATTCAAAATTAACTGATAGAACTAAATATCAAGACTAAAACTATAGAAATTCTATACAGTAATATAGGACAAAATCTTTGTGATTGATTTAAGGCAGAATTCCTTATATACAGAATACAGAAGTATGTTCTATAAAAGAAAATATTGATGAATTGGACTTTATCAAAATGAAAAAATTTTGCTGTTGGAAAGACACTGTTTTGAGAATGAAAGGACAAACCACAGGTTGGAAGAAAATCTTTGCAAAGCATTTGTTTAATTCAGTTAGAATATATAAAGAACTCTCAAAATTCAATCAGAAAAGAAGCAACCCAACAAAAAATGGGTTTTTGGGCGAGTGATTTGAACATTTACCAAAGATACATGGATGGCGAATAAGCACAGGTAAAGATACTCTCTTTAGTTATCAGAGAAATGTAAATTGAAGACACAGTGAAATATTACCATACATTTGTAAATTGCTAAAATTTAAAAACATATCAAATGTTTGGCCAGATTATGGAGGAAGTGCAGTTTTCTTCTCATGGGAATGTAAAATGTTGCACTGATTTTCAGTCTTAGAAAGTTAAACACACATATGCTATTTGGTCCAGCCATTCCTTTCTTAGGTATTTACCCAAGAGAAGTGAAAGCATATGTCCATACAAAGACTTGTTCACTAATGTTCATGGTAACTTTGTTTTTAATAGCTAAAACCTAGTAACTTCTAGGTCTATCAGCAGGTGAATCAAACAGATTGCTTACCCATGGAGTGGAATACTAGTCAGAAATGAAAAAGGATTGGAATACTGATTGGATGAAACTCATAATAATTGTGTTCATTGAAAGAAGCCTGACAAGAAGTATATACTGTACAATTCCATTTATATTGAGAATATAGGAAATTCAATTTAATCTATGGTAACAAAGCAGATCATTAGTTTTATGTGCATTTGCCAGGGTGTGACAGAGTGCAGGAAGGAGAGATTACAAAAAAACTGGAGGGAGCTTTTAGGGGTGTGTTCATTAATCTTGATTGTGTAGTGATTTCATGAGTATATGTATGTATCAGAACTTATCAAATTATATACTTTAAATATATACAGTTTAATGTATCTCAATTATACATTGAAAGGTTTATAAACAAAATAGAACCAACTGAACATGAATTTATGGGTTTGAAGTTAGATCTCCTTTGTTTGCTTAGTGCGAGATGTTTTGTCCAGGAAATCAACTAACTGATGGTCACTAAAAAAAATTCACATAGCGTATAAAAATCCAAAGAGAAAGTAACAAATTGGAAATTTTATGACGTGTGTAACCAGCGTTAAACTGTTGATGAACATGCTTTCAGAACATGCTTTCAGACATTTCTTAGGCATGTGTAACCCAGAGATAAATGTTTGTGTTTATGGGATAATACTATGGGTAGTCTTAGGTAATTAGCTTTTTTTTCACTCTATACTATGTTTTGAATGTTTGTTTTTAAAAGTTTGTGCAAATGTGAACAGAATGATTATGATCTGGCAGCTGTGTGCTGACACTACTGGGAGCTCAAGTAGCTTCTTTGTTTCACTAGCAGCTGGTCCTAAATGGCCAGCTGAAGTCTGATTTTTTTTTTCTGGGTGGCGGTGAGGGTTTTAATGTAACCTTTACTTTTGAAATAAGTATGTAGAGATAAAAAGCAAGTTTTGGTCGTAAAAGGTAGAGAATTTCCTTGTTTATATCTCTGGCCATTTCTTCCAAAATATATTTTAAAGGTCCTTATTATTTCAATAGACTGTGTTTAACTTGTATTTCAGACCATATTTACATAAGTGTTTTATATTTGAACTGTGTGAAAATAAACTATCCTGGAATAGTCTGTTAGGTACTCTAACTAATGATTAAATATATACTTATTAGTATCTTATGCTATAAAAGTGAGTCAACTGTCAAAATTCTTCTGATAAAGTATTTGTTTTTGTGATTCTGATTTTTAAAAAAGAAGTATGTGATCTTTTCAATAAAAAAAATACTTATCATTGTAAAACTAGTACTAGTTAAAAACTAGTTAAACTGGTACTGAATGTTTTTAAGGAAAAATATCAGTTCTTTGCGACTTCTTCCGTCTCTCTCCTTGCTTTTACCCTTCTCCCCATAAATGCTGTTTTTCCAGACGAAACCATTTAAAATTCTGTTAGCTGTTTTTTTCCCCCTAGTATCTGTCTGTGTCTAAACAATAGGCTAATATTGCTATGTGTGATTTTCATAAGGATGATTGATTGGATAGGCAAAGGATAAAAGTTCCTTTAATGTAAGGAAAGGATACAAGAAATTGATTCGATTAGGATGGATTCCAGAATAGAGGATACAGTGGCACTCCATGTGGAGAGGCACACTTGGTCTGCAGATTGTTAGGAGAGTAAATGACCAAATCGTGTTTTGGGGCGATGGTGGAGAGGATTCCCTCTGACCTTCTGAGAACTTTGCTTTTGCCATTCTCAACAGGATTTTTATATTTTCTTGATTTAAAAAAATTGTTGAAGAGTCTGATTACTTCCTTCCTTGCTGATCAGGTTGTAGTAACTTGGGAAAACCCCTGTGCATTCTTGGATTTTTACTGGGAGACTAAGAGAATTGAACGTTAATTTCTCATGCTTACCCATCTACCTAGCAATTCTAAGCTTAGGGGCTTTCTGAGGTCTGTATTTCTAGCTGTTTCTTGATTTGTCAATTTTAGATTTTGCATGTTGACTCTCTCTTATGATAGCTAAGGATTTATCTCTCTTATATGAACACCATTTCCTCTTTTTCATCTTCCCCACTTTGTTATATTACATTAAATCATGAACAAAATTACAGACTTTGATTACTTATAAAGCTTTTCATTTTTCTTGCCATGATTTATTGCATTCTGTGTTCATTTGTACCATTTTCTGTACACTTATTCAAATTTTCAGTAGCCACTCAATATATTAAGTCTGTTGTGTGCCTATTAACCACTCTCCCCACCACTCCTCCTCCTCAAAGTCAGTAAGTCTATCAACCTCTTTTCCTCTGTGACCTCCCTTCTGGAGTTCACCATCGTTGTGCTTCAAACTGAACTAGTTGTGTTGCTATACCTGTCTCATTTTTTTGTCCTTTTAAATAGTACTCTACCTGAACTTTTGACTATCTCCTTTTAGATTTCTTGTTTCCTGTGTCTCGTATTTTCTTCATTGATTTCTTGTGTGTGTGTGTGGTGTGTGTGTGTATAGCATATCCTTCAGTAGCTTCCTAAGAGAAAGAGTGCATGTGTACATGTATGGTAATTTTTTTAATCTTTGTGTATGTCTGATGATCTTTTACATTTTTTTTTCCCTTCAGTCTTATTAACTGGTTAATACAGAGTTTTTGTTGAGAATTTTGAAGGCCATTGTCTTCCAGCATCTCATATATCTCTTTTTTATATTACCAATTTTTTCTCTATAGAAGCCTTTAGGATTTTTTTTTTTTGGTCCTTGATGTTAGAAAACTATTATTATGTAACATTTTGTTCTTGTGTTATGAATGTAGATTTTTTTCCCTTGTCTGTCTAAGCATAATAATTAGAGTTGCTTTTGTTTGGGTTTTGAAGGTTTCACTTTTCTTCCCTGCTTTATCTGTGGATTGTCCTCTTCTGATTGCTTATTGTGATGTTTCTCCTTCACAGTGGAGACTTTCCTTCAATATTTGGTGACTGTTGGCTGTCTGTAGTTAAATGTAAGACATTAAAAAGCTTATTCTGTTTATTTGCATAGGAATAAGAAAAACTCTGGACGAATATTTTCTAAACTCTAACATTCATGGTAGGGTACCTGTATTTCAGCATTCTGTACAGTTAAATATTTTTGTAACAGTCCTGAATTGCTTTTATGAGTTTTTTTATACTTTAATAGTTTTTTTATTGCTGTGTAGTAATAATTATCTATTGCCGTGTACTACATTACCCCAAAACTTGGCTGCTTGCAATAACAAACATGTAGTATCTCCCAGCTTCTGAGGGTTTAGGAGTGTGACATAGCTGGGTGGTTCTGGCTTAGGGTCTCTGATGAAGTTGCAGTCAGTCTGTTGGCCAGTGTGGCAATCATTGCAAGGTTCAAATGTGGCTGAAGGATTTGCTTCCAAGCTCACTTATGTCGTTGGCTGGCCTCAGTTTCTTAAGAGCTATTGGACTGAGGGCCTCAGTTCCTCACCTGATAAGCATTTGAGTGTCCTAAAAAATGGCAGCTGTTTGCCCTATTGCCAGTCATTTGAGAGAGAGTTGATTTTCCATAAATATAAAAAGCTGCAGTCTTTTTATAATCTATTCTTGGATGTGATGTGACATCATTTTTTCCATATGCTTGCTATTGGTCATACAGACCAAACTGGGTGTAATGTGGGAGGGCACTACACACGGATTTGAAAACCAGGAGGCAGAGATCCTTGGGGACCAGAAGGCAGACTGGGATAGCCTGCCTCCAGGGTGGCTCCCGATGATCCCCTCCTGCTGGCATTCCTGTGAGTTATTCCCTCCCATATTGCACCATGGCTGATCCACGTAACCAGCTGCGTATGGCAGAAGTGATGGTGTGTTGCTTCAAAGATTAGGTTGTTAAAGACTGTGTCTTCCATCGTGGGTGCTGTCTTACTTGCTTGTGCTTGCTTGCATGTTCTCTCTCTCTCTCCCTCTGTCTCTCCCTCTGTCTCTGTCTCTTATTTTTGGATTACTCATTCTGGAAGAAGCTAGCCACCATGTCTTGAGGACATTCAGACACCTTGTGAGAAGCATAAATGGCTGGAGAGAAGAGGCCTCACGCCTACAGCCAGTGGGGAACTGAGACTTGCCAACAACCGTGTAAAGGAGCTGAGAAGTGGGTTCTCCATCCTCTGTTGAGCTCTGAGATTATTGCAGCCCTGGCTGACAGACAGCTTGACTGAAACCACATGAGAGACCTCGAGCCAGAGAAACTCAGCTAAGCCACTTCTGGATTCCTGACTCTCAGAATCTGTGGGATAATAACTACTGTTTTAATTTGCCAAGTTTTGGGTGAATTTGTTATATAGCCAAGAGCACTAATAAATAATGCAAAGAAAATTTGTTTTTCAAAAACCCCTCCCCCCAGTACCCCTCATTTGAAACCTCATTAGCAGATTGGTATGTGTGGGTTGGACTTGTTGACTGGTGGGACTTTATTGTGGCCTAATTATGCTAAAAGCCTGTTTTTTTTTTGGAGAGGGGAGATGACCCTTAATGTTAGTATCTGGAAGTCTGTTTTGAGAATCTTTTCAGTTTCTTTATAGAAAAGTCTTCATTTTCCTTCCTGAAGGTATAAAGCTGCTTTATTGTTAGAGTTGGCCAGAGAAAGGGGGCCAGAGTTACCATAATTAGGCAGTTTCATCTGTCCCTCCCTACTTCTGGCTTGCCAGCTGTCCCTCCGTTCAGAGATGCTTCTCTTTGGTTTCTCAAGGGAATAAACCTCTAATTTATCTCTGATTTATCTTAGGAGTTGTAAATTGTGAGGGTGAGATGGTAGACTGTTCCCCTAATTTGAGCTCCATGCCTTATCCGTGTCTTCTGAGATTTAGGGCTTCTGCAGGTGTTCTGGGCTTGCTTATCATATATAGACTCTTTCCGTTGGAATTGAGATTTTAGTTTCTTTGGTGCTGCTGAGTTCCTCATCTGCTTTCCTTTTTCTGGAAATTTGTGGAAACCTTTTTGACTTTCAATGCTTATATTACTGTTCTTTTTGATCCTATTTAAGTCTTTCTGCCATATTTATGAAGTCCAAGGGGTGTGAGTGTGTGTATTTCACTATTATTATATGTGCTATAATAGCAGGAAATATGTGACTACAGTTGCATAGAATTTTTGAGATACATTGAAATTTGGAGATGTTTTAATCCTCTTTATTGTTTTTACAACAGAAAAAAACCAGGTTCAGTGAAGTTAAATGTTTTCCCTTGATTACAATTAGCAGTGCAAGCCTGAGAGAGAATCTGTATCTCCTGACCCTGTATGTTTCCTTTTCTACCATGTCACACTATCTTTATTTATTAACTAGATTATTAAATTTTTGGTAATTTAAACCTATGTACAAACTAAGAATTGATAACTACATGGCAGATTTGGGGGATTCAGAATGAGTAAGCCTGTTTCCTGTGTCAGAGCAATCCCTGGATAAATCAAAATGGTTTTCTTACTTTCCTTTAGTTGAAGCTTTTTGTTGATTTCTGGTCTCATCTTTTGTTTTAAGTATTTAAAATTTTGTGTAATTTATGTGATAATCTTAATTTCTCAAATAGGTAGTGTTTTGAATAAGAGAGGCTTTTTTTTTCTTTAATTTAAAATTTCCTTTGACTTTCTTGGTTCTGATTTGCTTACTCTCTTCTGGTTTCTGATCTCTTGAGAGGAAGCTCAACATTCTTTTTTGTACAAGGTATATAAGTAAATATCCATAGTATAAGCCTTGCATGCAGCATTTATAAACATTGGTGGGGAGAAAAACAATTAAGAAAAGTTTCTTAGTAAATCCTTTCTGTGTGCAGTGAGCTCTGGACACCAAGGAACTGCACTATGCTTTTTTGTCATGTGACTGTTAGCATAGTGCTGAATACGCGTTAGGCACTTGGTAACTATATCTGACTGAAAAGCCTTTTTTAAGTGGAATTTTAAGTGTTAAAAGTTAATGAGGATATTGATACTTTTTTCACATATATTTTTGTGAAGTTATATTTTCCACATGCTATGTCACGCTTTTCAGAGCAGTTTTTAAAAGAACAAGAACCATTATATCCTAATGGTCTTTGCACGTTGGAGTGGTGTGCAAAAAAGGGTTGAATCTAAAGAAGTGCCATGGAAAATTCTTCTGAAAAACTTTCAAGAGTGAGGAGAAAAATAAAAGTATAATAATTTTTAGTAATTATCTGATAATAATAGCATTTATTCAGCATATATTAGCTGTGTTTTTATATGGTATTATTTTAGCTCTTATGACAATTTTCTGAGGTAGTTATCCTCATAAAGAATAACTTAGCGTCTAAGGCATTTGTTCATGACCAAAAAAATGTATCAGTCATTGTGCAGAGTATTTGTTTTACTTGTAGGCTTGTATTCTTTATTTTCCACTATCTTA
Organism: Camelus bactrianus; assembly: GCF_048773025.1. Lineage (NCBI taxonomy): Eukaryota > Metazoa > Chordata > Mammalia > Artiodactyla > Camelidae > Camelus > Camelus bactrianus. The sequence continues at coordinate 69,331,204 of NC_133549.1, forward strand.
CTATAGAAGTATTAATTTGAAAGTGGAAAACTCTATATCCAGATTTTTTGAGTATAAATTAAGTAGATACGTAAAGGTTTATAAACTTAATGAAATTCTGTTCTTCAGTTACAGGTATAATGTAAGTGAGAAAAATGTGTGTAATTTGCTCTAAAAATTGTTAGCATTCAGTTTTAATTAATGCCTTTGAGTAGATTACTGATTTCTTTGTGAGAGGTTGAAAGACTCAAAAATTCTCATCTTGACTAAGCTTTCAAAACAGTGCACTTCTTGTGTTGGGAGGATGGTATGTTGCCTACAATTGACCTGTTTCCAGAATACAGCAAGCATTGACATGATTCAGAAATATAGATACTCATTTGATATTAAAAAATTAAAATTTCTTCTAGAGTATCCTATTGTTTATTTGAAGATTTTAAAGCTAGTTTTCCCCTTGAATAAGAAAAAATTAAGATCTTTATCTAATTAAAAGAAAAAGCAGAGTCAAGTTAGTCAGTTTTAATGTATCCAATTTGCCAAATATAACAACTGAAAATAAGTAGGAACACTTGTGGCAGGAAGTAAGCTATTGAAAATAATCTTTTTCAGCATATTGAAGAGACACAGTGGGTGTGAGGGGAGAAGGAAATATGGAACATGTAAATACTTCCCAGATGAGTTTGGTCTAATTATGGAGAGTAAAGAAAGAGGTATGTATTAATAGGAATGGAAAACGGAGGGAAGGAATGCATAAGACAGATTTGCCTTAATTATTTCTGACACCAGATAAATATCGCAGAAGTTAAGAGGAATGAGAGAATTAATGAAATGATAATTGGGAAATAAAAATCATCATCAGAAGTGAAAATACAGTTTTAAAAAGAGAAGCTAGAGTAGTTTAGAAACTATGTTTTTCTCAGTGATGTAAATCTTTAGTGGTAGAATGATGTGAACCCTAGGTAAATCTTGATTAATGTAAGCATGCATGAAAGATATTACTTTAATGTCCACTACAGAAATACTGAGAGTAATAGTAGTTGGTCATAAATTTCAATGCTCATTACTCAATGCCAAAAATTTACAGCTGAATTATTTTTATGAACTAAGATGAATTACTTCGATAAATGAGTGTATATTAGGTGGATATTAACACTCCTAACAGTATTTAGAGTGTATGTTAAACTCCAAACGGTATATTTAGAATGTACATTAACACTCCAAACAGTATTTTTGGAGTGTTGTGATACTCTGTATATAAGGTTAAAAACTATTATTGTTTTGTTTTACAAATTCTGAAATGTCCTGACACTTGTAGTTAAGTCTTTATACAGCTATTTTGCAGTGTTTTTCTTCTATAAGTTATAACATTATGTTTTATATATTTAGGTCTTTAATTGAGCCTGAATTGATTTTGTATATGATATGAAGTAGGGATACCGTTTTTAGAAAGTTTTTCTTATAGGAATCAGCTGCTTTATAACTGTATTTTGAATAGTCCAGCCTTTACTCACTGATCCGCAGTGCCGATTTTTATTTACCTCTAGTTTGGTTTCTTAATTCTATTTTTTTTCCCCTCCTGGTCTGTCTGTCTGTCCTTGAACTAATGCCAGCCCTATCTTTATTTTATTACTAAAGTTTTACGGTATGTCTTGATGTCGGATAGAGCAAGTCCCTACATTTGGTTCTTATTCAAGAGTTTTCTTAGTTGTTCTTGGCTCTTTTCTTTTGTCCATAGATTTTAAAATAAGTTTGTTGATTCCTATGAAAATTCTTTCTGAGATGTTGTTTGGGATTGCATTACATTTATAGATTAATTTGGAAAAACGAGCTCTTCACCATATGGGTTTTTCTGTCTCTACATATATTTCTCCATTTAGCTTATGTATTCTATTATATATTTCAGTGACACATAGGTTCTAAGTACATTAAATACAGGGTTACAAAATTAATAGTATTTTTTAAACTTATACATCTTGTGGTAGTGATCATTGCTAAATTTGTTATAAAAATAAATGATTTTTGGAAAACATTCAAACCATTCAGAAGCAATTAAAAGTAACAGTGAAATCTGGGGTAATTTACTATATCTGCAACAGTGCTGTCCACTGGAACTTTCTGTGATGCTGAAAATGTTATATAGTGTTGTCCAGTATGGTAACCAGCAGTCACATTTATTTAGCTTTGAACATTTGAAGTATGATTAGTGCAACTGATGAATAGAATTTTAAAATTTTATTTAATTTTAGTTAAATTTAGTCATGTGAGTAGTGGTTATAATATTAGACAGTGCCACTTAGGTTTTACTGCAGAATTTTACAGTTTTCTTTATAAAAGTACTTTTTTTAGGTTTATTCTAGGTATTTTAAAAATATGGTTGTTGCTATTGTGAGTAGAATATTTTTTCAATAACACTTTTTAGATTATTACTGGTATTTGGAAATGCTACTGAATTTTGAGTATTTCCTTTAACTTGGTTACCTTTGACCTTCATTAAAAGAAAGATGAGCTTTGACTATTTTGATTCTTTCTTTTAGAATTTGAAATAAACTGGTATTTAATTCTGAATCTTTATATTTCATATTATGGAATTGGACTTGAGTTGCTCTGGAGTTTCTTCAGTTAAGACTTAAATTATGAATACTAAATGAACATGGACTCATTTATGAAGACCTCATTTTGCTCCAGATATTTTTAATAGTGTTCTTTGTAGCTTCTCTGATGTTCAGACCTTACTTTGAATATTGAGGGAAATGGTATTCCTAAGGCTTACCTAAACATGGATTTATTTTTAACAGTTCACTTGAGCTCATAGAAATTTTTTGGAGCACCTGAATTTTCATCAGCATTTTTCAAGTACTGGGACTACAATGTTAAATAAATTTCTTGCCTTTAACAGCTCGTCTAATTGAGGAGAGACAGATGTAGAAAGAAATTGCTTCATCACCGTAGTTAAGATTGTGCTCTGGAACAACTTGTAGTTGTGTGACTTTGGTTATATTTCTTAATCTAAGGAAGCTCAGTTTCCTTGTGAGTCAAATAGGAATATTAGAATAGGAATATTATAATGTAAGGGTTGAATGAGATAATTTATGTATTTGCCATATGTTAGCTAATACTATTGGCTACTAAGAAGCTCGAAATGTCTCTTATCTCTGTTACAAACAATGGAGACAACTTGAGGGGGTTTAATAACCAGGGGGATGACATGATCAGATTTACATATAGAATTACATAAATCACTGTGTCTGCAGTAGACCAGGGGATTTGAGGAGATAAATTAGGGAAGGCTATAGTGTTAGACCTGTTGAGAGATGGTGACCTGGTTGTTATAGTTAGGAGAGGATAGTTGGGAGAAAGTTCATTAATACTGTAGTGTTATAAAGGTAAGACTTGATTAATGAAAAGGACAAAGGAGTCAGGGGTGACATTTCAGTTTTAGTTTTGGGGAGTGACTAGATTGTTGTTATTTATAACTGAGTTAGTATGAGAGGGAGTAGAGAGATTGAGTTCAGTTTTGTTCATGCATGAAATGAATATGTGATATCCAGGTGGGCATACTCAGAAGAGAGTCTGATTTATGTTTCTGGTGGGTAGAGGATTCATGACTGAAGAGCTCTATCATAAGTAAATGTTATATTTAATTGTGCTTTGACACAATGCCATTCAGTAAATATTAGCTGTTATTACCATTATCATCATCATCGTTAGCATCATCATCATCATAACTACTACCACGATTATTATATAGGTGATATTTAAGCAACCAGTAGACGAGCCTTTCTAGAGAAAGAGCATAAAGTAAAAGGAGAAGTGGTTGGAAGATAGAATATTTCATGGATGAATAGATGAAGAAGGATTACCGAAGGAGATAGAGAAGAAATGGTGAGCTTTTAGCAGGAGAGCTGAGACAGGGTCTCACAAAGTACAGTGAGTTTGTATGACAAAATGGTTAATAATGTCAGTTATAACATCTCTGGCAACATAAAGCCTGCAAAAGTCCACTGAATTTGACAATAGCATATCAGTGGTAACCTCAGCTAGGTAAATAACAGTGGAGTGACAGATAGGGACAGAAGTCCGATTAGAATGTACTTAGAAATAAATAGGAAATGTGATATAAAGTGTGCTGATTTTGTTGATGTGGCCCAAGAGCCAAGTGGAGACAACTTACAAGTACCAAATTTTAAAAATGTCTATTAATGAAAATATGTGGCTAGTCACTATGAATAATTATCAACAATTTTAAAAAAAGAATATAGTTTGGTGTGTTTAGCTTTAAATCTAGTTTAATTATTTTTCCTCCAGCCTTCTCCAGTTGAGTTTTAATCTTCATCTAGTTTACTAATGAGAATTTAAAATACTATTTTCATAAACCTTGTAACTTTTTGCTATTATTTGCATTCTAACCCCATGGTTTACTCTTAATCTATTACTTTATAAGCCTCTTAAATTTTACCTTTAGTGATTAGTGGTGGTTAATATGTTTGGTCTCTCTTTTTCTTTCTTTCCAGTGTGTTTTAATTAACTTTTATTTTTCAATTGCAAGAGCCAGTTAAACATGTGAAGTTGTTTAAAATCTTTGCAATATCCAGACTGTCTACCTGATTGATTCTGTCAGATTTATTAAACTACAGGATACCATTAGGGTTCTTTGGTCTGTGAATTCTTTGCAGATTTCTGGAATTTTACTTGTTTATTTCTCAGAAGGCAATCTTAATTGCAAGTATTTATAGAATATTTTATTGTCATCCTGCTATGTAGCAAGTCTTGGTTTGGCATAAAGTATCTATGAAATGGGGTAGGGCATTTCATTTATGATTGGGCTGTTTGTGGGCTTCACTTTCTCTTCAAGGATCTTTTTGAGCCTGAAATTCTGTTATGCTAATCTTCTTCAGGGAAAGAGCATACTTGAATAAATAATGTTTGTTTCTGTCTCTTACAAAAGGCCCAAACTTCGTTTTATTACTGTTCGTAGCACATTACTGCTGTTCTAGCATATCTCAATAGTTACCTATAATGTATTAATGCATTTTACTTATGTATTATGATATTTAATTATAAATCTGAAATAACAATACCATTTTCTCATTGCCCATGGTGGGAATGGCATTAGTGGGTTTTATTCGTTGTTTTTTTGTTTGTTTGTTTGCTTCAGGTGTGTCTTCCTTAAACAGCTCAGAGTGAGGAAAGAACTCCTTCTTCTCCTCTCCCTTCCGTGTTCCCTCTTTCTCCCTCCTTTCCCTCTCCCCTCCTTCCTACTTATTTGTTACCTGTTGCTCTCAATATTTATACAATAAAATATTTAAATTTATTTAAATTTTTAAAATACAAGATAAGTTTTGAACTAATCTTTGGAGGTTTACAGATTCATTTGTTGAGAAGTTTAAGTGAAAGCTACATCCAGATGAGTATCATAACCACATTCTAAAGTGTTATATGTATTTTTTAAAATATTTTTTTCTAATTTCAAAAAAATATTATTTACATTTTGAAAGAGCATGAAGAATATATAATATTTTGACATACATGTTTCCACCTCTTTTTGGGAGTATTTACAATCTTCTTTTTTTTTTAAACTTAATATTGTACCATTTCCCTGTGGTTGAACTATACTTTATTGATGCAGTTGGCTCCTTTTTGGATGGCATAATTGTTTGCAGTTTTACTTTTTCATAAATAATGCTCTAGTTGACATCCTTGTACAGAGCTCTCTGATATTTCCTTAATGGAAATCTGTAGTCATGCAGTTGTTTCAAAATATGTGAAACACTTTAATATCCTCCCCACTTTCACTTATGAGCTTATTGAATTATTCATTTTATAGAGGTGCAGGCACCTCTAATAAAGAGGGGAGGGGTATTTATTACGTGTTAAATAATGTGCTGGGCCTTTTGCATGTATTATCATTTTTAATCCACATAGCAAAACTGTCACATAGGTAGTTTTGTCCTCTTCAGAGAAATTAAATGGCTTGTCTACTTAATGGCAGAATCAGGTCTTAGACTTTCAATCTAATGTTCTTTCACTGGCTCAGAGGCTCTCTTTGTAGGGGCTTGTGGCAGGAATAAAGAGGTTCCCTTCCCTGCTCTCTCTCCTGCTTCCTCATCTTCTGCTGACTGGAGTGTATGTCTCTTCCCTCTGGTAAATTCAGGTAGAAAAAAGGCTGGAATACCTTTTGCTGTCTCTGGCATTTTAAGAGACTATGTTCATGTTTGAATCTAAGAAATGGATATAAAACCAGAACATTTTAAAATCATGTCTTTAGGAAACAAAACCCAACTGAAAAATAGGCTCTGCTTTGGTATCATTCTGGAAAAGACATAGTAGAAAGTTGAAGTATATGTGGCTCTCTACTTTCACTAAGTTGAATTTTCTCTTTGAAGTTTATTAATTTAAAGTGTCAAATATTCAGATAATAAGTTAAATGTAATAGAAAGATTCAAAAGGCTGTGTATCTTTTGTTCTACCAACAGCATTTAGGTTGGCAGAACAGGACATACAAATGAAAATGAGAACTGCCTGTAATTATAGCCCCACATTTAAATAAACATTGACATTAAATGATTCAGTGAGAAATAGCCCCGTTTATTATTCCCTCTTTGTATGAACATTATACATTGTACCTAACGTTATTGTAATACCACATTATGAGCAGTTACTTTTATTCTGATTTGTCTTCTGAATTGTGAGGTCCTTAAGGGCAAGAAACGTTTTTTATTTCTCTATCACTAGCCAGCTAGAGAAAGAGGGAAAGTAGCATTGATTGAGTTCCTATTTTATATGTACCAAGCACTTTGCTAAGACACAGATGTCGAATCCACTGATTTCAAACTTTATAACTTCCATAAAAAAGTTTTGATAAAAAGTATTTCACTTGTTAATATTTGTGATTTTTATATTATAATGTTAAATAAAACTGATAAATCACAATTTTAGTGGACTAAATACCATAGTGGTTTGATACTTACCATTATTCATTTATAAAAAGACACAAATAAGCTTTTTTTTAACATTTAAAATTTTTATATTCCTTTCTCTGTTTAAATTTATGTATCTATTACACTTTTCCCCACCAGATTTTATCCTTGTGTGATGATTTTTTATGCATGAATTATGTTTTGCATGTAATATATTATGCATACATTATGAAGGCAATGTATTTTTATGCATTAAAACCTTTCATGCATGTTGATCACCCTTTCATATGTCTCTACAACTAATATATGTGTGAAGTCAAGTTTTTAAAAAAAAATCTCCTAGTCATTAAATTGTGATTAGTATATAGTTAGTAAAACAGCATAAATATGTTAAAATGTTGTTAAATCATTATTATACACAAGAAAATTAAGTTATTGGACTTGCATCTTTTAATGAGATGGGTGGAGCTGATCTTTAATTTTTTTCAATTAATTCAACCTTTGTGCATAAATAATACTCAGTGCTGCAATAAGACCATGTTCAACATCAATTTTATTGCCTCTTTCTTTTAGTGGTATAAGTGCTGAGAGATCTGTTCACATAATTAATTGATAACAGACAGAGTTTTGTTTCAGCAGTTGTCACTCAATTATTTGAACTCTTCTAGCATCAAATGATTTATCATCAAAAATTATTTTTATTTATCTGCCAGCTGATAATTTGATTAGGTCCTTGAGTTTTGTTGGAAGCAAATAATAGAAACCACTTGACTTGCCAGTTATTAGAGTCATTAGAGACTTGCAATTCTGGGAAGTATACCAAAAAAGCTTTATTAAGTCTTCTTAAATAACTAGTAATTATATCTGTTAGTGTTTTACTTAATAGGCATGCTTTTACTTCAGCATTTTAGGAGGTGCTGAGAGAAGTTAAATATTGTTTATTTCGATATACCTATGTCAAAAATGTGTTCTTTTGATAAAATATTTTTATCAAGTCCTTTAAACATGTTTTAGCGAAAGCCATTTGTTCAGTTTAAAGCCATTGTCTGCCTTGGAATCTTGTTGGCAAAACTGCTTTTCATTGTCAAACCAATCAGTTTTAATTTCTGATAGAAAAAGTCTGGCTTTATTTTTCAATTCAAATAAATAATTTCATTGTATTCCTGTGACAATCATCTTCTCCTTGGTAGATAAATGGAAGGCAGGGAGCCTTGTTTAAGTATGTTGCTTGGAAGAAATAAATTGACACTGTCTTTCTTGTTCATTTTTAGAAACTCGCTTAGCTTTGCTTCAGCAGGTTCTCCCTGAAAAGCAACATCTTCTTTAACGATGAACGTGGGATGGAAATGATAAACTTTTTAAGTGAAAATTGTGACCAGCTTCTGCCCCATTCCATAATATATCTGAAACTGGAATGTCATATCACAATTCCTCCTTTTTAATTTCTAGCGTCATTCTTTATAGTAACAATGTATAAAACAGGAAACCCTATAGTCAATTTGTCATACTTTAAGTAAGGAAGGGTTTTCAGACAAAATATTATGAATCATTCCTTGTTTAATACTTCAGAGGTTTTTATACCCAGGTAATGCAGTACAGTTCCATTCAGGATGAGTGAGAGGTTTGCCACTCTTTTTATAAAGTGAGTAAAGGCATTTGTAGAAGGGGAGTCAAGAAAAGAGAATTTATTAATATATTAAATTTTGGGGGGAGGGAGTAATTAGGTTTATTTATTTTAGTAAAGGTACTGGGGATTGAACTCAGAACCTTGTGCATGCCAAGCATGCACTGTACCACTGAGCTATACTCTCCCCCCAAGAAAAGAGAATTTAGATGACTTCTCCGCTTGGACCCTGGACCTCTCTGATCCATTGTCCGACAGATTAGTTTTAGAAAAGGGATAAATGCAAGTGGAAACTGAAGCCCTGTCTTTTGTTGTTTATCTATTTCTCTGTACTCCTCAGAAAGTCTGTTTTATCTTCAGCAGTATAAATATATGTTATTGGAAGATCTTTGTTCTGATAGTTATGGTAGCTTCTATTTTACAGCCAGGGAAACTTAGACTTAAAGAGGTGAAATAATTGCCTATGATCATTAAGCTAGTCAATGATTTAGTCGAGAACTCCAGAATATATTTTTCCTCCTGTGTCACACTACCTAGTAAGTTTACTATGTATTTAACAAATGAATAACTGCATATTGTTTTGTGAATTCTTAAATTATTAACATTGTAGTAGTTTCTTCAGTTTTGAACTGCTGGATGATTAGAACATTACAGATGATTTCACTACAGAAGAATATTGAAGATACCTAATGTTTTCAAAGCATGGTCAAGTTGATCCAGCTTCAGCTCTTGAGATGGTGTCTATAGAAGTGACTAATAGAGCATCAGAGAAGTTGAGCATTTTTTAATATTTTATCAATTAAGACAGACCTGTTAACCATGTAATAATGCTTATTTGATAGGGGTAAACTGACTGTATATTGATACCACAATCAGATGTCTATGAGGCAAACATACTTACATGTTTATATGACCAGCATATTTCTGTTTCTGTGTTATAGGTATTCTCTTAAACCAAATGACCAAATCTTGGCTGAAGACAAACACAAGGAACTGTGAGTGCATTGAACCCTAGATTGTACATAATTTACTCTGTCTATGGCGTTGATATGTATAATTTAAAAAATTTCAAAAAGTATAAAATGTAAAGATGTAATAAATACTATGATCTTAATCCTAATAGGATTAGGATAATTTATACTACATAAGGTTAACATGGGAAATAATTGTTCCTGTGTGCACATTAAAATGTGTAGTATTGTATTCCATCATGTAGACTAAGGGTATTTTGGGAAATTTGTCATTTCATTTTCTTTCCCTAGATAAAGTGTTAAATTGTCATTGTTAATTTTGGTTCTTGCTCAGTGGACTTTCACCTTATGCTTAAGATGGAGAAATATAATTTTCTTTCTTTTGTTGCCTTATGAAAAAGTAAATGCCTAACTATGTTTAGCACAAGGTAAAACACTTTAAATATAAAGTTTTAAATGTGAGTGAAATTTTGTTTCTTTTTAAAAATTTAATGTTCTTAGGGTTCTATTATTCAGATAAAAGTAACTGTACACAGGATTCTGGGACATCTCTGTTGCTAATTTTCTGCCCTATGGTAGTATCTAAAAATATTACTACCTCACAGGAACTATGAGGTTTTTGGTTAAAAATTATAGATTTGGGACTTGCAAAAATTCATCTTCTTGCTTTGCAGTATCATAAGATTGTCCAAAGAGGGAAGCCCCCCACAAAATATATATGCTTTTATTTTCTAATAGTCTAGGTTTTTTCTATCACAGAGCAATAAGAAAGTTCTGATAACCTTAATTATTATGCAAATACCTAATGTCAGATAATATTCTAGAATTAAGAATTAGGAATTTGAGGCTGACTATACCTTCACATTGGACCACCCTTGTTCTTGATAATAATTAAGGTTCTATCCTGTTTATAAATACATTGGTGAATTTTACAAACTTCCTTGGAAGTTTCCCTAATGTTTGACATTCCCTTATGTTAACAATATTTTAACTTCTGATTCAATGCTCTCATGGTTTAGTTTAATATAATCCTCAGTTGTGTATGGAGAATAACTTTTTTTTTGTAGATAGAGTGCTTCAAGACTGTTATTTTATTTTTAAGATTAAGTAATGATTTTTCCAAGTACTTTTTAAGCTGCTTTTTAAAAACTCTGTCCTGAATATTTTCCAAATTATATTTTCTTTCTTCTCTCTTATTGAAGAGATTGTAATAAGTGTTAATCATAAAATGGTAGGCTTGATGTGCAGAGGAAGGATTTCTTTAAGAGTTCTTACAGTTCTTACATCCCATTGTTATGCTGGCCTTTCATCAGTATTTTTATATTTGTTCTGTCTTCATTGGATTATACTCTCCGTAATGGGTTCTCAAATATATTGTCCAGATAATTTATACAGTTTCTTTATTGCCAAGTATGGTCAGTGAGGGTAGGTGATTGTCACTGGACCATTGGTTGATTGCTTATTACTTATAAGCCTGGTAACAACTTTTTTTGGTTTGGGAATTAGGTAATTAGTCAACCTAGAGTTTCCTTTGGGCCTTCTAAACTGTGACCAATATTAAAAATACTGAAAAACTGCAATAATATGAATATTTTCATTTTATTTAATATGTAACTCATATTAATGTGTTAATTCATTTACAGTTTCTTTAGCTGTCTGTGATATAGTTCACCCTTATGGGTAGACTGATTTTTTTTCTTACATTTTATTATGAAAAATTTTAAATAGGATCCATATATTCATAATCCATAATCCATATATTCATAACCTAGATTTTATCATTAACATTTTACTATACTTTATCACCTGTCTGTTCATTCTTTTGTCTGTCCATCACTTCATTTGGTTTTTGAATGCATTTAAAAGTAAACTGCAGACATCAGTGTTTCCCCATAAATATTTCAACATGCATACCACCAACTAGAGTTCAGTATTTTAAGAGTTTTTTATCTTTACATATAAAGTTTTCATACAGTGAAATGCACATATCTTAAGTGCATATTTGCTGAGTCTTGATGAATGCATAAATGTTTGTAACTCAGTCCTCTGTCAAGATATAGAACATTACTGTCACTCTAGGAAATTCCTTTATGCCTTTTTGTAGTCACTCTGCTCCTGCCCTCCCAGAGGTAACCATTATTACAGGATTTTTTTCTACTATAGGTTAAAATTTTCCTGTTCTGGAATTTCTTATTAATGGAATCATATGTATGTTCTGTTTTATATAATACTTCTTTCACTCAGTATAATATTTTTTATATTCGTTCATGTTACTGCACATATCAGATAATTTCTTATTACTGTGGATTAACATTAATTGTTTATCTGTTCTCTTATTGGTGGTGGGCATCTAGGCTGTTTCCTTTAGTTTTTGGCTACTATGAATAAAGTTGCTATTAATATTTTTGTACAAGTCTTTTTGTGAACATGTTTTTATTTCTCATGGATAATTACTCAGGAGTTGATTTGGCTGAGTCAAAAGGGGAACAGTATATTCAGTTCTATAAGGAGCTACTAGATTTGCTTCTAGTAGTGTCATTTTACATTCCTACCAGCAATATATGAGAATTCTAGTTGCTCTACATCCTCACCATCTTTTGGCATTTGTTGGTTTTTCTAATTTTTGCTGTTCTGGTAGATGAGTAGTGGTATCTCATTGTGGTTTAATTTTATATTTCCATGATGACTAATGATATTGAGCACTTTGTCATTTGTTCATTGGCCATGTATATTTTCTTTGAAGAGTGTTTAGATCTTTTGCTGATGAAAGAAATTGGGTTGTTTTGTCTTTTTATTGATGAGTTGTGAAATTCCTTATATATTCTGGATACCAGTCTATCAGATGTATGTTAAAAAAATTTTTTTTTCCTCCAGTCCCAGTCTTACCTTTTTTCTTACTGGTATCTTTTGATAAGCAAGTTTTAATTTTTTATAGAGTCTCATTTATCAAATTTTGCCTGTATGTTTATTGCTTTCTGTGATTGTCTAGAAAACCCTTACCTATCCTCAGTTTATGACAGTACTCTTATTTTTTTTTTTTCTTTAAAAACTGTGTGAATGGTTTGAGCTTTTTTGTTTAGGTCTGTGATCTATTATGCATTAGTATTTGTATTTGGTGTGAGGTAGACGCTGAGGTTCATTTTTCTTTACCTATATGGATATCTAGTTATTTTAGGTCCATTTACTGAATAGACTTCACTTGTTGATTGAACTGTTTTGGTGCCTTTGTTGAAAATCAGATAACTGTAGAAATACGGGTTTATTCTGTTCCATTGATTTACTTGTCACTCTTTATGCCAGTAATACAGTATAGTAAGTATTGAAGTCAGTTACTATAAATCCTCCAACTTTGTTCTTCATTTACGAGATGGCTTTGGATGTACTAGATCCTTTATATTGGCCTATATTTTAGAATCAGTTTATCAATTTCCTCAGGAAAAATCTTTTGGGATTATCATGGAGATGTTGAATCTATCTGGGAGAGAACTGACACCTTAACAATACTTAGTCCTTCTTTAATTTTTCTCAGCAGTGCTTTGTATTTTTTAGTGAGAAAGTTTTGCATGTTGTTTGGCTAAATGAATTTTAATACCAGCCTTGCTTTATGACTATGAATTTAGAAACTAAAATTTGAGGGTTTCAAATTATATTTTCACATAAAGTGTATTAAGTTTGAATAGATGATCTTTTCTTCTCACAGTGCCTAATAGCTCTTCTGGATATACCATAACAGACCTTTGGTAGGGCGATCCTATCTTGTTAACAGTATCAGGTGTAAAATATTCTGGCTGAGTGTAAATTTCCAGAATTTTCTTTCTTTTTTTTTTTAGGCCACTTGGAACATCCTCTGAATTTGATTGTTGCATACTTTTTAAATTACTCTTCTTACAGATTTCTATTCCTTTTGAATATATTACATAGTAATTCTTTTATAAGTTAACTAACATTCATCACTAAAAGTGTATTGCAGTTATTATTTTTATGCCACATAGACATATTCAACTGTGTAGGAAAATGAATGATGTCCTTAATCTTTGCTAACTGTGGTTAAAATGAATGTCATAGGCCATGCCAGAGACTGGAAAAGAAAGGTAGATACTTAGCTCAAATCTGTCATGATTATTAGAGAAACTCTTTAAGGTATGTAGTATGATGGTAGGTTAATAGCTCAAATTTTTAATCTAATGGAAGTGCTCTGGAAAAAAGTTGTATGGCATTATGACAGGAAAAGTAAATTTTATTGATTGGAGTAGATTTTCAGGTGAGACTTTTTCTTTTGTCATTACTTACATTAACAATTTACATCTTTTCTAGGTTACCTTTTGTTTTGCTTACTTTATTTCAATTAAAAAATATGTTGGAAAGGAGTCCAGAATCTTACTAGGAGCTGTATGACTTACATCTTAATACTTAATGTGTACTCATTTTATAGAAAACATAAATTTCGTCAACCATTTTAAAATCAAGTGCCCTACCACTGGATTAATCTTAAATGACCCATTCTCTTTTTCCAGTGCAATTAAGTAAATTAACTCTGAGGACTATTATGCAATTATTAAAATGTTTTTAGGAAGATATTTAATATTGTGACATTTAGGTAGTTGAAAAGCTTCCTTGTACATATTCTAGAAGAGAATTGTAGTAGAATAGTAGTTTTGTGGATGATGGGGTTATAGGTGAAATTTTTTTCCTTCTTTGTACTTTTGTGTGTATTTAAAGTCTTTAATGGATTGTGTTATTCTATAACCAGAAAAAAGAATGCAATGAAAGAAATTCTAAATTCCCTAAACTTAAATTGGTAATTTAGTATGCTTATCTATTACAAGATGAACTTTTTCAACTTTATAATCATAATTGGTAAACTAAGTTAGCAAACATAATGATCTAAAGGTTGAGAGGACACAATTTAATTTTTTTTTCTGGTATAACATGAATTCTTTCTTTTTTTTAAACTTTTTTTTATTGAGTTATAGTCATTTTACATTGTGTGTCAAATTCCAGTGTAGAGCACAATTTTTCGGTTATACATGAACATACGTTTATTCATTGTCACAGTTTTTTTTTTTTTTTGCTGTGAGCTACGAATTCTTTCGTAATAACTAGTGCTTATGTAATAAGGATCTTATAATTGTGAGTATATGCTTGATTGATTTGGCATTGATTATCTTAATTCTTTTGGCTGCTGACTCTCTGCCTTGTAGTTTTTAACCTATACACTAAAGAACACTCTCAATTGAATGTTCCACCATCAAAGCAGGATATTAATTAAAACAAATTCACCAGCCCTTCATGAAAGCTGCTCATAAATAATCTCATTTGTGTCTTTACACTTTAAATAGACAAGATCTCTTTGTGCTCAAGATGAAGCTTTTAAAAATATCATATGAGGTGTAGATATAAACAACAGTAATTATCCAATTAATAATACCATGCTTTAATCTCATAAAACATTATTATTACTTCTTAATTCTAATCTGCTGAAGATAATCTTGATTCATCATGATACTGTAAAAATGCGTTGGCATCATCACATTAGCCGGGTTTTTTAAAATGTACCTCAAGAAACGTAAAAGCATAATATAAAGTAGAAAGTTTTGAATGAAGTTATTGATGTTGTATCTTTCCTACTCCATTGAAAGCTACCAAAAAAAAAAAAGATTGTCTTTTATATAACAGAGACTTAGCAAATACTTGAATAATTGAATGACCTTGCATTCCCACAAATGATACTTAATGCATAGAAAAATATAACTTAAAAGTTTTATGATTTTTGTTCATAGTAATTAATTTATATTCTTCTCCTGACTGCTACACACTCAAGGAAAGATATCTCATTTGTTCTTGTATCTTTAGTACTTCATGCCTGCTATGGCGTTCAAAAAATGACATAATTTTGGTACAAGTCCTCCATATATAACTCAGAAAACACATATCTAAGCTGTATATAAAGATTTAGGTTTTACTCCCAATCCTGCTAAGATACTTAGGATTAACATATTTTGAATTTTTGTCATTTTTCTGAATGGTGGTATAAAACACACTTAAAAAAAAAAGCAAAAAAAAAAAAAGGTACCTCAATTCTTTGTATATGTATTGGAGAGTACAGTCTTTTTTATTTATTTTATTATATTTATTTATTTTTTGGTTTGTTCTTTTGGGGGGGAGGGAATTAGGATTTATTTATTTATTTATTTATTTATTTTTTAATGGAGATATTGGGGATTGAACTCAGGACCTTGTGCATGCTAAGCACACCCTCTACACACTCTACCATTGAACTGTACCCTCCCCCAGGAGAGTACAATCTTAACTTTAATTATTTTGATGTTACTTTATGTGGTAAATATTAACTTTTTTTGTTTTTTGTTTTTTTTTAATTTTATTGAAATGTAGTTGATTTACAGTGTTGTTTCATGTGTACAGCAAAGCGATTCAGTTATATGTATACATACATATATATATTTTTCAGATTCTTTTCCATATATTACAAGAAATTGAATATAGTTCCCTGTGCTACAGTATTAGCTATACTTATATTTAAAATATTCTTCGTTGCCTAATTGTGATTCAGATTCCATATACACTTAATCACTAAGGTTTCACGGATATTCTTGTTATTTCCCTATCTGGGGAAGACTGACATGCAAGAAAACAGGGAAGATTGATCAGCAATGAAAATGACACTTGCTTTTTTAAGCATAATCGTTTTTCTCAAGTTCCTGTTTTCTGAACTCTGGTCATGGATTAGTTGAGAATGTACTGAAGATTCTGGGGGGTGATTTTAACTAGGGAAGGTGAATAAATTAAAATTGTATCTGATTAACCCAAAACTTCGGAATTGATACTTTACTCTCTATGTGGTCCAGTAATGAACTGGTTTTATTAGTCTATAGATTTTTCTCAATCAGAGTTTTTGTTTTTTTAAGTGGAATAATTTAAAATAAATTAGAAAAATATCACTATTTCATTGAATAATTTTTTTTCAGCTGCTTACCAGTCATTATGCCAGGCACTATTGAAAGGAAGGATACTGACTTTATAAATGAGTCTTACTCTTCTGTTTAATATTATTTCATATTTCAAAACAGTTTCATAACTGGAGATTTTGTAATAGGGTTTCTTATTGTTAGACATATCTGCAAGCTATAGAAGATAGAACCCTTTTGTTTTCATTTATGAATATCTAAATTTTGTGTCACACTGAATAGAACACTAAGATTAGATCATAAAGATTCAGATAAGGAAAAAAAGCTGGGTGGAGTAAGAGACAAATTCCAAAGGCAAATATAAGTACATTTAAAAGTATCCATGCCACTTAACATAGATAGAAGTAACTTCATAGATGAGAATTTTTTTCAGTTTGCTGTGCTATAGAAAGCATGGGGAAAGCTATTTTTAAAAAAAGAGATTCTCTTTTATTTACTTGGCTTTTCAAGATAGCTGCCAAGATAAAGGCTGAAATTTTACAAGTAGTGTTTGCTGTTCTAAAGCATATTTTCCCTTTTATTATTGAATGAATTCTCCTTAATGACTGTTTCTTATGTCAAAAATTGAATTATTTTGTCAATTATGCCTTGAAGTTAAAAGTTTTATCTTGTAATAATTATACTGAAGTTTTTATCTGTTTAGTATTATGATGAAATAGGAGAATATGAATTATGTAAGAGGTATGAAGCAAGAGTATTGGAAAGGACACTGTTAAACCTTAATCTTTGGTTTGGTGTAAAATATTATAATCTCTTAAAGAATAATTCCCAATTTTTAAACCAGCAGGGGAGATTTTTAAGTATTTAAGTGGCATGTTTAAAAACATGTTCAGAGCCCTTAGAGACAATGAGTAACATCTGATATGCTTTTAAATTCATTACTGTTGTTGTGGTTTAGTAATTCTTTGAAAATGATCAATACTGTTTTGTAAGAGTAATATAAGAACTGATTGCCTGTAAAGCTGATATTTTTTGTTCATGGCAAATGTATTTGCTTAATGCCTTAGAGAAAAAAAACCCTGGCAAGTGAAAAGTCAAAACTGAAATAAAGACTATCTAGGACCATCAATAAGGTTAATGGATACTATTTTTTCAGTATTCACAAATAAGCTGCAGTATTTTAAATATCATGAACATTTTTATTGTCCCTTTCTCAGGTCCCACTTTCTTTTACATATTTTAAATTATAGAAGTTAGATTCTAGAAATGAACCCTGGAACTAATTATCCATGATTTATAATGAATTGAATGAGATCCACATAACAAACTGACTTGCTGTGAGTTACACTGATATTTAATGACAGTGCTGAACCAGAATCCAAGTCTCCTGCTTCCCATTTAAGTGCTTTTTCTATCACACCAAGCAGCTCCCTAAGTATACAATAATTTTTTTTTAAATAAAAGGGCTTGATACCCATTGCAAGATTCAGTAACTGATTATAATGAAATCATTAGCTATCCAGACTCAATAGCTGGTTAATTTCACAGTATTATGGTTTTAGAAACTACCTCAGACTCTTCGCATGAGTTGAGGAGAGTCAATCAAATAAATACTGTGTATACCTAAATTTCAAATGCAAGGCACTTCTCATTCTTCCAAGGAGAGGTTATAATACAAATTCAGCCAACTTGATTCTAAAAGCTTTTTGAGATGCTTCTGAAATAAGTCAAATTTATACTTATTATTTAGTTTAGTTAATGTCATACCTTTTACAACCACATATTATGTGAAATAAATTAAATATTTTTTTATTTTATACTTCTCATTTGTTTGAACATTGAGAATTTTCCTCATCTTTGTTCACTAGGATTCCTTTCTCCAGGACAACAGTCTTCTTTGATTTTTTAAATTGTTTTAATCCATGTCTAATCCTTTCTTTAGACATTTTATCCTAAACTACAAATGCCTCTTACATAGGGAACATTTTTTAATTGATTTTTTTATGGATAATCATGATCTTTATAAAGTAACTGTTTACTATGTTGCTTTTTAAATTGATCTTTAAAAAACTCTGTATAATAACATTCACCATTTGTGCTCAGGAAGCTGTGCCTCCAGGAATAAATACTAAATGTGTGTTCAAATTCTATGCTCCTTTTTTTAAACTAATACCATCAGATGACTTCTGTAAGAATCCCAAGCTAGGATTGATTGAATTCTTTTCAGTCAAGCACAGATGGTTCTCAACTAATCTGTGACCAGATTTCACCCTTTTGGGTGAACTGTGCTCTCACTTTAAAATTCTAGAATTTCATAGTTTCTTCTTACCTGTTGTTATATCTGGATTGTGAAACTTCTGAAAGATTTGTGTAAATGTTTATTGTTTAAGAGAAAATTATTAACCCTGTCATAAATGAGAAGAACTCATTACAACAGATAATTTTAGTATTAAGCTTGGTCTTATATTCATGCATGAATGATAGATGAATGAAAATTGTATGTTATTAGTGGTAAAATCTTTCAAGCCTTAAAGGATTTATCCTAAATTGCCACCTGCTGCTTTTGAAGACATTTATGGTGCCCTGGACTTAGCATTAGAAGAAACTTAGTTTATGTATGAGTTTTGCCATAGACTGTAACCTTGGTGTATCAGTTAAGATTCAATTCCAGTATGAGTATTAAGAAATAAGAACCTTATTCATTGTCGGGAAAACTAGGGAAGTAAAGGTCCAAAAGGATTAGAGAAATGTCACTAACCAGTCCTTGTGTAGGTTAATGAATTGGAGCTTTCAAGAAGCAGCTAAGCATGTCTAGCTGCTGAAATGAACTGGGAAGGGAGCTGGTGGGTTGTTGGCTCTTGCAGTTTTCAATAGAGCATTTGGTGATGGGCTTGGACTTGGTTTGAAAGATGAGCTGGAGGTGGAGTGGGGATAAAGTAGGACAAATTGGAACTCCGCCCTGTACCTTTCTGTCTGTTTTTCACTGCTGCTTACCAGTAACTACCCTTTATAGTGAAATGGCTGCTGCTTCATGTGCATCTCACAAATTGTATACAGATTTCTCTTGTTGCTAATACTAACCTGAAATCACATAGGGAAGGAAATTCTGGGAAATGTAGTTTTAGTTGACACAGTATAAAACTACTACACTTGGATTAATCACTTAATCTCCTGCATTTAACATCCTTACTGTAAAATAGTGATAATTTCACTTTATCTTGTTAGATTTAATGAGGATTAGATGAAATTATATATATGGAAAAGTTTTGAACTACAAAGAACCGTAAAGGTCAATTGTGATGTAGGTTTTTGTGAGTATGATGATGCTCATGAAAACCCTCTTGCTCTTAGAGGAGCTGTCTGTCATATATCATTGTGGGGTTAGATTAATGCTTTGCTATTTTATTACTATCCATTAAGTAAATGATTTCTTTAACTAGGTGCTTCTTTTTTGGTCTATTTCCATAATCCCTTTGAATGTAGTTTTTTGAGTTTCTGGCATAAAATTGTTCAGAAGAAAATGATAATGGCCTTTTTTGCTTTCTACCTCTATTTTCAGGGGGAAGGGTAAGCTGTTTCCTGAAGCTTTAACTAGGGCTTTTCAGTCCAAGTGTACTGCATTGATCTTTTGCTATAAATAATTTACTTGACAGTATTGTACTATGTAATATCTATGACGTGAATTTTTTTAGGGTCAACGTGGGATAGAGAGAGTAGAAACTGCTAATATGTTGAATTCTTTTTTCATCTTGGTCTACAACAGACAAGAATATTTTGAAAGTGAAGCTATGACAAATATCTATCTGAAAAATAATTTCAGGGGTGTGCCAACATGGTCTATATTCCCGTAAATATTGAGTCAGATTTTTTGGGAACTATATAAATTTAGGAGTTTGGGGGAACTTTTATGGCTTAATATTAGCAGCTATTCTAATTCTTGAAAACATTTTCTCTACTAACTAATTAATGGTTTCTTTTTGGAAGTGTTGAAATAACACTTATGTGTTAAAGAGGATTTAAAAAATTTTAATTACTTTTATGCTCTAATTTAATCCTCATAGTAAGCCTCTGAGGTAGATATAATTATTCCCATTTTACAGGGAACTGAGGCTTGGAGAGATTCCATAGCCTGTTTTATAGTAGAAAAGACTGCAATTTTATTTCAGATCTTTTGTATTGCTTTTTACTTTAGCTAAATTTAGTGACTTAGGAAAAAGAATATTAAAACAAATTTTTTAGAAGAATGATTTATTTAAAACAAACATTTACTTCACAGACTTATTTTGGGTTTTTTTTCTTTTGATTTTTTTTTTTTCAGTTGACGTATAATCAGTTTACAATGTCGTCAATTTCTGGTGTATAGCATAGTATTTCAGTCATACATATATATTCATTTATTATTTTTCATTGTAGGCTACTATGAGATATTAAATATAGTTCCCTGTGCTGTACAGTGTAAACTTGTTTATCTATTTTATATATGGTAGTTAGTTCTGCAAATCTCGAACTCCCAATTCATCCCTTCTCACCCACAAACTTTGTGATAGATGTTTTATTTCATTAGTTTTAATATGACTAGAAAAATGCCATAGTTTGTAGGTAATACTGTGGGTTTTTTGGTTGGCTGATGGCTCAGGTATAAAACCTTAGAGGATAATCTGAGCTTAATGTTGATGAATAGAAATCCAACATTTCCAACAGACTAGGTCTTTTCTTGAAGCTCTGTGTGTTATAAATTTATTTCTTGTGATGCTAGCTCCCTCTGTAGAACTTCATTAAGATTGCAACTTAATTTTTTCAAGCATTTAGCAAAGTGATTGAAACTTTGTCTATCTAGAACAGATTTAAACTTTCTCTTATAAAAAACACTTCCAAGTGTTTTCTCTTGTGAAAATGTTACCTTTATAAAAATGTCTCACATGAATATACTAAATTTTAGTAGCATATACGAAGAGAAACCATCTTCCTCAAATATTCTTACTACTTTAATGCTTAAAAATTTTTTTTTAATTTTTTATTAAATTTTTTTTTTAATGCAGGTACTGAGAATTGAACCCAGGACCTCATACATACTAAGCATGCACTCTACCACTGAGCTATACCTCTACCCAGTTTAAATGCTTTTTTGTTTCTGAAGGCCAGAGACACTTGTGATTTCTAGGTCTATAAGTATGTGCTGGGTAAGACCAGAGAATATAGAAGAAACCTGTTAGAAAATTTGAAAAAAGAATTTTTTTTGGAAGTTTAACTGATTTTCCATCTATCATATTTGAAATTATCTTTTTTAAAGAATTTTTTCAGTCTTGAATGAGAAAATGGTCATTAAGGGAATTTTCTTTTTTTTTTCAGTCTCGCAGAAAGACATCATTTATGCATGCTAGAATGATTCATTTCCTTTTAAATTGAATTCAACAAAAAATTCAACAAAGAAATGTAGAAAATATGCTTCATATACACAGTTTCCATAAATTTATGTTCTTGTAGGAAAGTCCTTTATTATCAAGTCCTATCACCAGTTTCCCTTTGTGGGAAAACTACTTTTTCTCCTTTCTCTCTTTTCTTTCCCAGATTTTATATTTAAGTATTAAATTGTGTAATTAGCTCTTCAAGGATGTTTTCCCTACTGAAATGAGGACAGGGAAATGTGACTGGCTTCCAAGATGGAATTTAGAAAAATGAGTAAACTGATGTCAACTTTAAAGCTAGGGACTAAAACATAATATCAAGATAGGAAAGAACTAAATTATATATGCTCTTTCAATTCAAAAAATAACTATACTCTCTTCTAAGTAGGATTGAGGGACGTTGTTAGGATGATGCATGAGTTGGCTTTTAAACAATTTTGAAGGATAATTATCTTTGAACCTTTTGTTAATTCTAAACATATTTATTATGTTAAAGTATAATATTGCTTACACAAACATGGAGATGCATTATGATGATACAAAGAACGTCAAGGATAATTTTTTTTTATATTTGTTGACTTTGAATTTGCTATCAGAATTGTTTGAAAGAATAGAACTGAACTATTTTAATATAACAATATCCTTCATTATCTTTTTTAAAAAGTGGTATATATTTGACATATAACATTGTATTAATTTCAGGTGTACAAGATAATGATTTGATATATGTTTATATTGTAAAATGGTCACCACAATAAGTCTAGTTAATATCCATCAGCACACATAATCACAGATCTTTAAAATCTACTCTCTCAGCAACTTTCACATATACAGTTGACCCCTGAACAACAGCAGGGGATTAGGGACATGCACCCTCCACATGGTGGAAAATCCACTTAAAATTTAGTCTGCACATATGATTCCTCTGTATTTGCAATTCTCTATCTGTAATTTCAATCAACCTTGAATTGTATAGTATTGTAATGCATAGTGGACCAATGCAGTTCAGACCCATGTTGTCCAAGGGACAACTGGACAATACAGTATTACTAACTATAATTACCATGCTATATATTATATCCCCAGGACTTATTTATTTTATAACTGTAAATTTGTACCTTCTGACCACCATCATTATCTTTAAAGCATATATTATGCCTTGAAATAGTACTGTTGTTTCTTTTATTAGTAAGCAGTTTGTATTGCTATATATGTACTTTGCTAGGAGTCCTAATAGTTTTTGTTTTTCCTCTAATTATTAATGGCTGCTTAAGTCCATGTCATTTCGAATTTGTTTTGTGTTGTGTATCACGTGTATAGGAGCACTTCCCAATGTTAGTACCTAAATTGTTTATTTAAATTTTTCTTTATATTAACTGGAAAAGATTAGCCTCATCTTATATCAGTGAAATCCTGAATTTTACACATTTATTTGCACATTTATTGATTTATTTGAATATATTACTATTAAGGTGAAAAATGTTTGCCACTTAAAATTGTCTCACATACAAGTTGACATCATTTGTTTCTTGATATGATGCACTGAGGAAAGAATATCACATGTGTAGTATTCCTACAAAAAGCTGGCCGGTACTCAAGAGTCACTTGTTACGAAAGATAAAGGACTGGGAAATTTGCAGAGAAACCAAAGAAATATAAAAACTAAATGTAATGCGTGATCCTGGATTATATCCTGGGAGGAAAGAAGGAAATATTATAAAGGACGTTGGGGCGGTTGGCAGAATTGAATATGGACTGTACATTAAATAATGGTATTGTAGCACTGTCAATATTCTGAATTAATAAATGTACTGTGGTTATGAAAAACAGTAGTCTTGTTTTTAGTAAATAACACAGTCAAGTATTTGGGAGTAAAGGATGTTGATGTCTGCAATGTACTCACATGGTTCAGTGATAACTATGAATAATAAATAGTTATATATATATTTATATAAATTAGGGAGAGAGAGGTCAAATTCTGGCATGATATTAATATTAAGTAAATGTAGGTGAAGAGTATGCAAGTGTTATTTGTATAGTTCTTTCAGTTTTTGTTATGTTTGAAATTATTTCAAAATAAGAGGTTAAAAAAATCTTGTCTCAAGTATGATCAGTGGTACACGTACTATACTTTGGAATGACTTGACCCTATGGGTCAGCAGTGGCTGTGGTAGGTGTTTTTAAATAGGCAGAACATTTTAAAAAGAAAACCATGGAACTTCCTTTATCCTACTGGACTAACTCCTCCTCATCTCTTAAGGCTTAACACAGCTATGAATTCTTCAGGATATCATTCTCTATTGCATAGCCTACCTGTACTCTGGGATTAGTTTGGTGTAAACCATCAGATAGACCAGGATTAGTTTTGACCCTTACTAGTTGTGTGACTTTGGGTTAGTTACTTATTCCTTAAATGTTTCTTCATCTAAATTATGAGAATGATAAATATAGAATTATTGTGAGGATTAAGTAATAATAATGCATATAGACAATTCCAGGATGCCTAATATGTGAATAACTACTCTCCCTACTACTTTTATTTATTTATTCTTTGTTTATCTTCCTTCCAGACTAAATACTTTGATCATAGGGTTCACATTTTATTCATATTTCTACCCCCAGTGCCTGGCACATGGGAGATGGTTTTTAAATATTTGTGAATAACTGAAGACTATTTTAAAAGATAGTTTGCAGAATATCTATGTTTTTCAATTCACATATTTATATGTACATTTTACCAATATGTGGGTTTATTCCCAATAAATAGTTTTGGTTGTTCTTGGTTTTGCTACAAGGTTGTTGGCTAATAAGCAGACTTGTTTTTATAACTGTCTTTATGAATGTCATCAAATTTAATAACAGGCTCCTTTAAGAAAATCAAATAGGTGCCTAAGATACAATTAGATGCTTCTCATTATTCCCTAAATATTACCAATTTAAGTTTCTTAGAAGAGAACAAAATCTTTCTGTTTTTTCCTCCAACATTTGGATTGACTTTATTTGGAATGATTTCTGTGACTGCCCTCTTAAATCTGGATTCTGAGAGAATTTTTTATGCCCATTTTGGTTTTCTTTAATTAGAATTCTTTTCTTTCAAAGTATGTGGTAGATGAGAACATAAGCTTTTTCAGTACTGGTTCCCTTTAAAGACAGGAGATTGTGTATTTCCTACATTGTGATGCCTGTGATCGTGAGTAACAGACACTCAAAGCAAAATGACTTTATACTTGGAAAATTTTGTTATTTAACCCAATAAATTTGGAGGTAGAGGTTGCTTAATTCAGTGCTTCAGGAACATCATCAGGGAGCGCTGGGCCCTTTGTGCTTTTCTATTTACCATCCGAGTTGTAAAGGCTGGTTACTCCTCAAGGTTACAAATGGGTCTTACAGTTCCGGAGCTCAGATGTTAGTTGGTAATGTCTAAAGACTCTTAGGAAAATCTTCGTGTTATTTTTTTGAGAGTAAGAAGAGTTTTGCCAGAATTATCCCGGCAGACTTCTTAATTTATCATTGATTTCCATTGCATCATATACTCATTCCTAAACCACTGACTGGCAAAGAAAATAGAACTATCATGAATGGCTTACTCTAATCAAGAGTCATTCTGTGGGTCAAAGCACAAGGCTCCCTAAATAAGTGAACAGAATTTGGGGTTCACTGGAAAAAGGAACAGCTGTTGGTTTGGGAACTAAAAATACACTGCTCACAATGTTTAAATAAAATGGTTATGTCAGATTTCCCTGGGAACTCAGCAGCCAGGGCCAGACTTAGAGACTGCCTCAGTGCGAGATTTCCTAAAGCTATGTTGACTGAAATAAAATCACACAATGTGAGAGTTGTGGGTTAAGTTTTTATCTTGGGCAAAATGGGGGCCATAGCTCAGGAGACAACATTTCAGATAGCCCTGAGAAACTATTCCAAAGAGGCAGGGAGAAAACTCAGTATTGTATATGATTTCAGCGAAGGAGGTACGTACAGTCAAGCACACATTTAGGTAGAGGCTGCTGCTAGTCATGAGGAGCAGATGTCACTGTTAATGACTTTAGTGCTTTTCTAGATGCGAGGGGATGCAAGAATTTGGCTCATAAAATCTTCTCCTGAAAATATCTAACTTTCTGATGTCCTGTTCAGCCAGTTTTCCCAGAGCACAGAATGCCTCATTCCTGATCTCCATCCTGAACTCCTTTCAGGGTGTGTTGGAGGTCAGCGGCTGCAGTGGCTCAAGATTTAATCCAAGCAGAGTTAGATGACAAATGCCAACGTGATCCAATCCTTGTAGAGGCAGATGGCAAGTGCCCTTTTTTAGTTAGCAGCTATTTCAATCTTTCTTCCTTATTACTGTGCACATTGAAGAAATTTAAAATTTTTAAAAATTGAAAATTTAAACCCATTCCCTGATAGTAACCAAGATGTAAAAATATGAGGAATTGAGTGAATATTTTTTAAAGCATGAGAGTTTTGTGTTATACTCAGACTTGGAAGGGGGTGTGCACACTTATGTAGCCTCATGGGAAATACTGCTCCCTTTTGTCATGACTTAATTTTCAGCCTCTTTGATTTCATCCTCAGCAACCTAGAAGGACATAATAAACAAGTTAAAAATAAACAAAATTATTTACTGTCTCTAAACTTGGAAAGGTTGAGAAACACATTGAGAATTATGGTATGCAGTGTAAAGTGCTGCTTTGATGAGTGCTCTGTATTTGAGAAGAGAAACTGTGTATTTTGAGGGGATCATAATGGGGAAGTTGGTCTTATTTCCCCTGCTTCCTGAAACAATCATTATAGTTTCTTTGTTTTGATTTGTTTGTTTTTGTTTAAAGTCCTAGTAGTTTGGGGAATTTTATTCCAGGCTGTTATAAATGACTACTCAGTAACTTGTTTTAGAATTATTTTACTTAGTCACCTGACAAAGGTAGAATTCTAACTTCACTATAAAATGAAGAGTATTACCTCCTCTGCAAAGAAGTATAGATTAGCCATGGGTGAAAGCAGCGGCTGTTGGTTCAATACACCTTGAAGAAAGAATAAATAGAATTGAATAATCTCTGGAAAAAGCAAGATGGACTGTTACATTCTAGTACTTACTTACTATGTGTAAGAGTGTTTAATGTTGTAGGTGATTTTATAATTCAAAGTATTCTAATTTAGATATGTTTGAATCATTTTGTAATCACTAAACCACAAAAATTCAATTTGCTTTGCACCTTTAAAGGAAGTTCTGTCTTAATCTCTGTAATACTTCTATATATTTATGCTTTTCATTTCTCTTTAAAGCCTTTTTTATTAATACGTGAGATTTGGAAAATAGTAATAATGCTGCAATTCCTTAAAGATTATAGTAGTATATAACATGACAATGTTTCTCAAAAGTGGATAATTTTCAGCCTCTCTTCAAGGCTTCCTGATTATTTTTAGCTGTATTTGTTAACTTTTTCCTCTTTCTTATTTGTTTCCTTGAAAGTATAGGTCTGTTAACTATCTTCTTTGTTCTGTCTGGAATGATTTGTTAATAATGGAAATACAAAATTTATCAGTAAGACTGTAGGATTCTGGGGATCATCTCATTGACTTTGTGACAGAATGATCACTGTTGTTAATCATTATCCTTTGAATTTACACATTTGTAAGGCGGAGTAAGCAAAGCCATTATACAGATTGGGAATTGTGGACAGAAGGTTGCCTGCCTTTCTGGTAAAGTAGCCATCAGCCACTGCAGCTGCCCTTGATGGTGCGCCGTGAGGGGAGTTCAGGATGGAGAAACATAGAATACTGGCCCTAGATAGTTATGATGCATATCAGAGGAAAAAAAGGAAATGAGCCCAGACTCCTGCATCTTCCTATACAAAGAAAAGCACTAAAACTATAAATTTGAGAGTCTCTTTTTGTGATTAGCAGTAATCTTTTTGACTTCCCCCCAGCAAAACTCCTATTCAGACTCTTCCCTTACATTTTTTGAAACTATTCTTCAGAGCAATCTTTAGAAAGGCTGTCTCCTGGGCTGTCATACTCAGTAATGTCCCCGAATTAAACATAATCTCAACTTTTAGGTTGTGCCTTTTTTTTTTTTTTTTCTAGTTAACTGAATGATTCCAGGAATAATTTAGCATATTATTTAGTGTGAATCTGTAGGAATTTTATTTAAAACCTTTTCTTCCCCCCTTAGTATATTATGGTTTTAAGGCCCCCTGCTTGTGGCCATTTTGTGTGCAAAATTTTTGGTGGTAAAAATTGTGTTTTATCAGCTTAAAATGAATCCAATTCCCATATATAAAATATTCATGAGGTATTACTTAAAATGCTTAATTTGTGCCTTTCTCTTATAGCAGTAGTGAAAATGTCACTTAGGTTCCTGAATATTTTCAGCTGTAGACAACATTTAGTACCATTCCTTTAATTTTACAAATGCATAAACTGAAGCATAGAAATCTTAATTGGCCATGAAAAGACTGTTACTCAGGTCTTCTTTTTAGTTCCTTGTTCTTTTTATTTTACCAAATCATATTCATTTTCCCAATATATGCATTATAGAAGTATATAGGAATTTGAATCAATGCCCTTTCAGAAAAGAAACAGATTTGTTCTTTATTTTCCAACCATAGATTTTTAGTTTGAATGCAGGTTGAGAGAGCTCATTTCAAATAGAACTATCTAGTGATTAAGTATTCTATCCTTCATTGTCATGACCTCTTTGAAGGAGTAGTAATATTTCCTCCTATGAAGAGTAGGGGAATAGAAACTTCACATACTTATTCAACGTCACGGTGTGTGTGTTGAATTGAGAGTACTCTTAAATCAACTGTAGCTCTTTGGTTCCTGTCACCATTAGCTTTTGTATTGTTAATATAAGGTAAAGCATGTGAATTACCAAACTAGTTCCCATGCATGGGGACACTCAAATATGCACATTAGTTACATTTGGACTATTATAATTTTTCTGAACTGAAAGTCTGGTCTTGTTTCTTCTAGGTTTAAAACCTTGTAATGATTACTCTTTATTGGCAAGGTAAAGCCCAGAGAACTTCCTTTGCTTTTTATTCCTTAGTTCTGGCATCTATTTGTGAAATTGAGCAGGATCCTTTGGGGCCCTCCTGGGTACAAAAGCCTTTTCATGTACCTCTTGTTTGTAGGAAAAAGGCTTCAGCCTCCCAGACCCTCCCTGAATCTGTAGGGCAGATTCAGTTACTAATAAGAGGAGGGAGGGGATGCAGAAACAAAGGAAGGGCAGTCAAGAAACTGTAATGCGTGATAAAGCTGGGTCCTGGTTCCTCCTCAAGGAATAAACATAACAATATATTTTTGAGTTCTTCTGCAGGGACTGAGGCCCTCACCTAGCTGGAGGATGGTGACTTCCGGTTGAGCACGAGATTCCTGGAATACCACCCTGTTAACCTTACCACCATCCAGTCCCAAGAGAGTCACACATCCTGCAGCCCTCACCTCAAATTTTGCCTATAAAACTCTTCCCTGAAAACAATCAGGGAGTTTGGGTTATTTTGAGCGTGAGCCACTCGTTCGTGCATGGCCCTGCATAAACCTATATCTACTATGAACTGCGATGTTTGGTTTGTTTTTCCTCACTGTACACTGGGCACACAAACTTCTGTTAGGCAGCATTTGCGGGTCATTGAACATGCCCCTCTTGTCCATGTACATACCACTCCTCCTAAAAACCTCCTCCTTATAGATCTCCTCTCACCTTCTACATCTTTTTCAAGCTTCAGATCTTTATTTATCTGGAAAACTATCTTGACTTCCTAAATCTGGGTTGTACCCATGAAGGAGGGGTGGATTTCCCTTCTTCCCTTCTAGGTTCATTGGCTGGTCTGATAATGAAATTGATGAAGGGTGGATTAACAGAAGACAACACAAATTTAATTTTGTGTGTACAGCACCTCCGTAAAAATGTGAGACCTAAAAGACAGCCAGGTAGTTGAAGCTTATTTGATATCCAAAACTGAGGAAAGGGTTAAGGGTTTCAAGATAGAAACAGACGAAAGGCCATTCACAGGAAGGCACAGAGAAAACCAAGACTGCCCTGTGTAGATAAGTTTCTTAGGTAAAAAAGTATCTCTGGTAATGACTCTCTTCCTGTTATAGGCCCCCTTTTCATATAAATGTAGGCAGTTAGGGGGAAGGGGAAGAGCTTTTCTTGACTTTGCTGGGTTTTGATTGCTTTTAGCTCAAAATAATCCTCATGCCAAAGTGTGGCATATTTTGGAGTGACGGATTTTGTTCCAGATTTTATGTTGTAGGAGTTAGTAGATTGTTTTGTATTTCCCTGCTTACTTTTTCTTTGTTTCCTCTACATTATGAGATATCCAAAAGCAGGGATACTTTTATCTTTGTATCCTTAGGGCTTGGCACTATGCCAGACATGTTCTAGGCCCTTAATACATTTTTAATGAATAAATATCATGCTTAAATGTCTCCAACTCTCTCTCTTTCTTTTCATAGTTCTTGCCCTGGAAAGTTACAGTAGCACCTGCCTTTATTCTCACTCCTTTTCTGTACTTCACATTCTTTGTTTAATGTTTGTTGTACTTTTAAATTTGTTTCTGTCCTATTGATTTATCCACCTTTCTAAGACAATAGTTTGTCCCATCACTTGACCAAGTTATTAAAACACATTAATAGTTCTCCTTTGCCTACTGGATGAATTTCAAGTTATTATGAATGACTTGGAAGCAGCTGATCTGAAACTTTTTCCCCCTTTAGTGCTATCCCCTGCCAACAGCTTTCTTCTCTCCAGTAAGATCGAATTGCTTGTTTTTGTATCTGTGTCTTTGCATGTACTGTTCTACCCTTTCCCAGTCTGATCTAACTGATAACTTCAAAATTTAGCTGCTTCTTCCAGAAAGCTCCCTCTTCACTTGTAATGAATTTGCTTCTGTTGTTGTACTATAATTTAAGTGTTGTCTTCCATATTAGATTGAACTTTTTGAGGCTTGTGACTATTTCATATCCACTTCTGCTTTGTGTAGTATATAGGTCTGCTTCTGAAATGCTGTTGAATCTAATTAAATGCCTGTGGGTTATGGAATAAGTATTAGTGGAATTCTAAGTGAAATTTAAGAAAATGATGCTTTAGGAATTTAGGAAAATGTTGTTAGTTTGTGAAGCATGATCCAAAGTGATAGTATTTTTATTTTTATTTATAGAAGGATTTTTAGACAAGTTAAAATGATTCTGTTTCTTTGTATTGAATGTTCTAGGAAAATATAAAAAAGGTTTCAATCCATAATTTAATCATTTCAAAATAGAGTTAGTTATCAGAACATTTCTAGAGCGTAACTGTATTCCTGTGCTGACTTACTTAATCCTGCAACCTTATTTGTAGTCAAATAAAGAAGAGAATGCGTGGAAGGGGGACGGAAGAGAGGAAAGGGTAGGGAATGCAGCAGGGAGGGGGAGAGATGGGTGTGTGTATGGGAGGGTGCGTTTGTGGGTGAGAGAGAGAGATAGAGAGGTAGACTAGGTTTATTTTACCATTCAATGTATAGACTTTTAATCTCTTAATCTCTTCTTTTTCATATGGATGCATAACCCCTGTCTCCAAAAATTTCTGAGTCTGGGGATTCTGCAAGTAAATCGACTTGCTTGTTATGTCTCTCTTCTCTTCTTCCTCCTCAGGCTTTGGTTTTAGATTTTGCCTGGTGTTCTGCTTCATCTGTCAATATTTCTGTTACTTTAAAGGCTTCAACATACTATGGACATTTTTCACCAAAAATATTGTTCTTGTGAGCTTCTTGTCAATTTAGTGCAAGTAGCAAAGATGACCTTTAAGTCTTTTGTGTTGAAGCAAAAGTTTATGATGGTCAGCATATTTTTAATATGAAGGTTGTATAAATTGAGATGTTCAATTCCTTTACATTAGAAAACAACAGGGTAAATTAAAGGGAGAAGAATTGCTGCACCTGGAATATGCTCAGACAGTGCAGAAAGATAGCTTCATTGTAAGCTCCACAAGAGAATGGGTTTACATCCTTGTTTGTGTGTGTTTGTGTTTGCTTTCCATTGTATACATAGTGCCTAGCTGAGTGTAATGTAGTGTGTGGTTAACCAATAGTTATTGGAAGAAAATAATATGTAGTTTTATCATTTTAGATAAAAAGTACATCAAGAAATATGCTACCTTTTGGGAGGTTTTGGTACTTTGATCCTGCTCTCATCCTCCATTTCACCTTTAAAAGTCTAATGTGGAAATTATCAAAATAAATAACCTCCCCATATTCCTGATTTTGTCTTTAGTTTGTTATATTCTTTTCCATAGTTGTTACATGTCTATTTTAGCTCATAAAATTATGACCTAATTTATGTTTTGACCATTACCAGCACAGTTAGTGTTTAGAAAGCTTTTTATTGTTAATCAGCCTTACCAATTGCAGTTGATTTAGACACACCTACTTTTTCAAAAAGTCTTAAAATAGAAACAACAGACAATCCTATCTTTTCTGAAAATTATTATATTCACAACTTATCCTCTTCATTGAATAGTATAGATGTATTATATCAAAAATAAAAATTATTTTTGAATTAAAAATTGACACTTTGTTTTTTTAGTTAAGACCACAAGGTTCTGAGATTTTATCTTTAGTAGCCTTACAATGATGGTTAGCTTCTCAGTAATTAAAAAACAAAACAACTACAACCTTGGTTCAGTTTTCAGGTATACTTTTGCTTACTAGTCAAGCCACTTTTTATTATTCATTCGTGGTACTTTATAATGATTCCCTATTATGCAGTTTTTCAAAGATAGTATTAATAAGGTACATGTAGAAATTTATTTTAAAGCTAAAGTGGTACCCACCAGATGGTGCTATTTCGCCTTTGTAAAAAAAAGACGAATATAGAACTTTTTAAGAGTGTATGGGAGATCTCCTAATATTTTGGGGATAGAACAGCTCAGTGAAAAGAAATATTCAAATATTGTCACCTTAGAGAATATGGAATAAGTTTACATATATAAGTTATACTAATATGTTTATCTTCATAAAGATAGAGACTATTGCTAGAGTTAACATGGCAGAGAACCTTCTATTTAGTCTAAAAATATTAAGTAGGTATTCTTAAGGTTTACATAATACAAATTGCTATTAGCTGTTGTCACCCCATAAGCATGAATAATGTAATTATTTATAAAAGGAGGTGTGCATTACCAAAATTTATATTTCAGTTTTCTTTACATTTTCAGTTAAATAGTATTACTGTCCAACAGAGTTACATAGTTATTTACAAGTAAGGGAAACATTTTGATTAGTTTATGTGTTCTTGAACATTTCCCAAATCAAAGAGAGAAAATTAGACTTGGATTCATTATTTTTACAAAGGAAAAAGATGACTGTTTTAATTTGTTTATTAGGAAGAAAGCAGCCACACAGCACACTAGTCATTTAGATGCTACAGTTGAATGGTTGGCTATCTGTTATAGTTAAAATGACTAGCTAGTGAAATATTCTTTTCAGTGAAGTATGAGAGATTCAGCCAGTGTTTCTAAGATTTTAATATACTTAAATTAACTTTCTCTGGCCTTAGTGTCACTCTGTTTGTATTTGGCCATGAGATTAAAGCATAAAGGTATATAGGTGCTGTTATAAGTATTTGCCAAAGTCATTGTTGATGATGCCAACAGTGATTTTATCGGCATTTGTGAAATTAGAGGTTAAACTTGCTTTTATTTCTTACATTTGAATTTTTCCTCTGGAAAGGTGTGTGTATTACTTTGTAGGGTTGGAAAAATTTTTCCTCTACTCTTCTAGGTTCTTTGGGCTGCTCTATTAATTCAGTTGACATAAGATAGATTAAAAGGAGGAAAACAAATTTAATTATGTATGTGAAGGAGCCCCATAAAAATATGAAACCCAAGGGCAAGTGTGACAGTTGAGGCTTGTATGCCATCTTGAGCTAAGGAATGGGTTAGGGGTCTGGGGCTTTAAAGAGGAGGAGGGTAATTCACAGGAAAAGAAGAAGAGCAAATGTTTGATAAGTAGGTGCCATACAGATAGGTCATTTAGATAAATGTTATCTCTGGTAGCTCTTTCTTTGAGCCAGGCCCCTACCTAGATTGTTTTAGGTACTTAAGGGAGGTAAAAAGCTCAAAATAATCCAAATGCCAGAGTGGCATATTTTGGGGAGGCTTGTTCTGAACCCCTTCAACTTTGAATTCAGTAAAAGAAACATATCTTTATAGGTTAAAATATATAGACAGTAGTTTTTCTTGTATTTCTAGATTTTGTGAATGAATAGTTAATCATAATTTTATTAACATTGTTGATATCATTCTCAGAATAACCTGGAGATTATTAACCACCATACTGCTTTATCTTAACTAGTTTTATAGCTTTTTTTTAATATATTTAAAATTTTTTTTTAAACTTCATATTATAGTTTTGGAGTATACCTCAGATCTGTCCTATAAGAGTATAAAGTCCTTCCTGATTAGATTTCTTCTCTCTACTTAGCACAGTGCTTGACGTATAGTAGATGATCTATATATATTTGTTACTTAAGAGTTAATTTTGTCATGCCTAGTATTACTAGTAGCAGTATAATACAAAGTAAATTATTTAGATAGAGCTTTTCCTCCTAGTAGAAATTTCCATACTAACAGTATACTAAATTCTGTTGTTTTTACTTTTATACTTCTTTCCTGATAGGGCTTTTTACAGTTGGTTTTAAAAAGACCATCTCACTGAAATCTCTTAAAATCGTTTTAGTGAGGCATCCTATCATGGTAAGGCTTTTCAATTTTTTTCAATTTTTTCGATTTTTTAAAAAATAAAAAATCTTATCTGCCTAGTTTCATGTGGATCTTGAGAATTAAAGATGATCTAGTCCAACAGTTCTCAAAGTGTGGTTCAGGGCCTCTTGGGAGGGTTCCTAAGATCTTTTCCAGGGAGTCAATGAGGGCAGAGCTATTTTCAAAATGATAGCAAGACATTGTTTGCTTTTTCATACTCATTCTCTCATGAATGTAAGTAGTTTTCCAGAGGTTACATGACATGCAATATTGATTGAATGCATAAGCATATGAGAATGAAGCTGTCTTCTATTAAGCCAGACATTAAAGAGATTTGCAAAAATTATAAAGAGATTTAACTCTTCTTACTAAATTTTTTTAGTTTGGAAATAGTTTTTTTCCCCCCGTAAAATGTTACTTGTATTGACATTTAATGCTTTGAACATTTAGAAATCTATGTTTTAATTTCTAATATGGTAACCAGAGATAGACATAAAAGCTCTTTGATGTACTCAATGCTTTTTTTTTTAAAGTATAAAGAGGTCCTGAGATCAAAGTGTATGAGAACTTCTGATCCTAATTCTTTATCTTCATTTCACAGATGAGGGTACTTGGAGGCCCAGAAAGGTGAAGTGGTTTAATCAAGTACACCCAGCCAGTTTTTGGCATAGCTGAAACTTGTGTCACTGACTTCTGACTGATTTGATTTATTTTATTAGCTTTTTTTGTTTTTTTTGCTATGTTTAGATATTCTCCAGCCTAATACCAAGGCGGAGTTCCTTAAACTGTTTTTGTTTGATATTTTAACTTTGTAAGTATATGAGTAAATTGGAAATATTGACCTGATTTTTCAGGTACAATGAAAAAATGATTTTTGACACATAAAATGTCTGATATAACCTTGCTATAAAGTATGAACTTTCAGGCAGGAAAAGGGAATGGATAGATGAAAAAGTATAGCCTTAGTGTCAAAAAAAATAAAGTTGAGGGCAAAGAGGTAGCCTCTTGTGCTTTAGAGACTCTTTTACTATCTTTTTTACTTTTTTTTCTTTTCTCTCATCAACAATAAAACATTGTTTACAAGCTTTCCTGAACATTTATGGCTGTTCATTTGTAGTAGAATGAGCTGTTCTACTATTAGGTTTCAAAAATTAAGAGGGATAATAATTCCATTTTGCTCTTTTGGTGGATATGTATTATTTCTCATGTTACATTTCATGTTTGGGAGGATGAATTCTAAAACATTCTCGGTTTTTTGGAATTTTTGAAGGAATTTAAAACCATATTATGAAGATGGATTGAAAACCTGGATTGTTTTAGCTTGAAGAAAGAGAATCAGGAGATATGTATGATAGTCCTCTTCGTTTGAAGGACGTCCTTCATGTGGAAATGAGATTAGATTTATTGATTTATTTGTGAAATCTCAAGGATAGAAGAACCAGTGAGGTGGATGAAATTTCTAATAGTAAAGAAATACAAAAATAGAGTCAGCTTGTTTTGTAGGTAATAAGCTCCCTGTGTCAGGAGGTGTTAAAGTATAGACTGGATTGCTTAGTAGGAATGTTGAGAAATGTTGTTGGCAAATGAATCAAGGAGTTGTGGTTAATTGGGTTAGATGACCTTTAATAAAATTCTTTCTATTATGTGTTTGGGTGTACTTGTTGAAAATAACTTGTATTAATGATAAAGAGTTTATTTTTGAAAAGGCAGTTGGTTTAGCAGATATATTCTACTTTTGTGTCAACTAGTCAATACACTTTATGGATCTGCAGTCTTGCCATGAGCAGTATAATTGATTCTCCTAGAAGGAGTATGTGTTTTGTTTGTTTCTTTTATTGCAAGCCATTTGAAGAGATGATGGATTGGTAGCAGAAATTTAGAAAAGAAAGGAATGATAAACATTCTAAAGGAAGATGAAAGCCATTTTGAAGATATACATTGAATTGATATTTTGAGATATGTTTTCTAATTTGCCTGTGATCACAAGCATTTTCTGCCTCTTACTACCAGTTTTTCCTGTCAATTCCTTTCCAAATATTCCAACAAGGTAAAATAGTCCATAACCAATATTCATGTGAAATTCTCTCACTTGTTGATGATTTTATAAGTTGTATATAATCAAAATGATGACTGCATTAAAACATATTACTTCTTAATTGAACGGAGTATGAGTAGGGGGAGGATCTAGTCTAATATTTTTAACTTTTTTCTTGGCATACTAGCAGAAAATACATGTTCTAACTGTAACTAGAAGTAAATGGATTATAACAAAATATTTGGCTTTATTTTCATTTGCGAGTGAGTGTCTGTGTTTCTCTGTATATGCATGTATCTTTCTCTATATATCATGTATATTCTTAATAGCTCCAAAAAGAATTTGAGATCTTATAATGTCTTACACACACACACACACACACACGGACACACACACACACACACAGTTTTATTTGTTCATCAGACATTTATTGAAGGCCTGGCATAGGAGTTAAATTACTACAGGGTTCAGGTAGGAAATGAAGGAGTGAAATGAGCCAAGTTAGAGCAATAGATTTTGATTGATGGGTGGATTTTAGCTTCTCTTCAAAATAAGATTTGTGGCACTGTGAAATCTTGCCCTCAGTTATACAGTGTAAATAAGATTGTTGTATGTGAGATTTAAATAGTTAAGAAATTCTACCAGAACTGAATGAAAAGGCTTCTTGGTCAACTCATCATTAGACAAATTAAGTAATTTTGCCATTCTTCAGGGTCACTGAAATTTTCTCTTATTGGTTGATTAATTCATGTATTTATTCATTTAATTAATGTTTATTTACCTTCTACAATTTGTAAAGCCCTACTTTAGACACTGGATCCAATGTTAGACAATAATTTGCCTTCATTCACAGAGTTTACAGTCTAATGGTGAAGATAGATTTAAGCATTAAACTTCTTACTCAATAAAAATTTCTAGTAAAATATAAAGTAAAAAACTTTTGAAACTGGAGACTAATGACTTGAATTCTTATTCAGCTGCTATTTACTTATTCATCCAGTTAATTTACTTATTCATCCAGTTAACACTTATTAAATGTTTATTATATATGCCAGAAATGTAGAGATTAGTAAAGATATAACTCTGCCTTGAAAAAGTTTCCATCTTTCCAGGATTATAAACAGGCAAAAGCTAGGGATGACTGTTACGATTAAATTATGTATAAAATCCTACAAGGGTAGTAAACTCCTCTAGCTGTGAGGGATGCTAGAACCTGTCTCAAAGAGCTAATATTTGAGCTGGGCCATGAAGGATGAATAGAAGTTAGTTGGGGGCAAAAGAATCAGCATGAACAAAGGAGTGGCTGCCCTTGTTGACTTAAAAAAAAATGCTCAACATGAAAGCTGTGAATTCAGTTTTATTTGGGGCTTACTGAGAGGACTATAGCCTGGGAGACAGATCTCAGCTCTGAGGAACTGCTCCAAAGAGGTAGGGGGCAAGATCAGGATATATGTGATTTTGGTGAAGAAAGTACCTGCAATCAAGCACACAAGTCAGTTGAAGATTGCTGCTAGTCACGAGGAACAGGTATCTCCGTTAATGATTTTAGTGCTTTTCTAGGTATGAGAAGATGCAATAAATTGTGTTCATCAAATTTTCTCCTCAAAATAGCTAACTCCCTGAAGGCCTGTTCTACCAGTTTTCCCCAGAGCACAGAGTGCCTCATTCCTGATCTCTGCCCTGAACTCCTTTCAGGGTGTGTTAAAGATCAGCAATTGCAGTGGCTAATGACTTCAATCTTGTAGAACCAGATGGCGAGTGGCATTTCTTTAGTTTGCGCCCTTGTACCCCAAATAGAGTGGTCTACATGAATTACACAAAAGCATGAATGAGCAAGATGTATTTGGAGATTGATGGAGTATTGTTTAGTTTGTTTAAAACACTAAGTATACCATGGAAAGAGGTAAGAGGAGAAGAAGCTACACAAGTAGGTTGAAGCCAGATTATGAGAAGTCTTAATATACTAGGCTAAGCTGTTGGGTTTAAGGTCTTATATATTAGGCTAAGTTATTTGGTAAAATTGAAATGTATTTGTGACCACTGGAAGATTTTAAAGCAGGCAAGCATGCTTAGTCTGCATTGTGCAAAGATTGTTGATAGAATTATGGATGAATTGGAGAGAAGTTGAGGCTAGAGGAAGATGTACTAGTTTGAAAACTCTTCATAATAGATAAGAATGAGATAATGAGGACCTCTTATAGGGTAGTAGTAGTGACTTCAAAACATAGGAGATGAACTTTAAATATAATTCAGAGGCTGAATTGACAGGATTTAGTGACTGATCTGTGAGAAGAGAGGACATCCAGAGAGATTTTGAAGTTTTGTCTTTAACATCTGTATAGGTAAATGGTGAGGCCATTAAATTTGAAAGGAAACCCAACATGATTTTGGGGGAAGTAATAAATTTGGTTTTGTGATGCTGAGTTTGGAAGAGTCAATCTAAAAGGAATGTTGGAAGCATTTAAATTGTAAGTGAAGGAAAATGTCCATTTGTAGAGAAGGGAGAAGAATCACGAGAGAGAGCTATTTGGTGTGTTGTTGAATCTCTTAAATTCTCAGCTTCTTATTTTTAAAATATGGGAGGTGGAATCAGTAATTTTTCTGGTTTGGAGATAAGCAAAGTTTTAGTTAGCACAGGTTCTAAGTTAGTGGTGCAGAAGTCACAATAATTATGTATGTTATAGACTAATAATATTAGTTAAACTTTATTGAGTGAGTTAAAATTAATTGAGTGCTTCCTATGAAGTTCAACTCAAATGCTAAGCGTTTTACGTTTATCATCCTATTTAATTATCATGGCAGCAAGAATTAAATACTACTACTATCTGGCTTTTCAGAAGAGAGAATATGTTGGCCAAGATTTTACAACAAATAAATGGCAGGTTGGGTATTCAAACCCAGGTTAGTCTGACTGTAAAATCCAGGCCCTTAACCACTATGCTAATTGCTTGTCTTGTAGAACGTTAGAGCTGAAATAGATCTAAACACATTATCTAGCCCTGCCCTATAATCATATATATGTCATAGCTAAAATCTCTAATTAACGTCAAGATTAGCTATCCAATTTACTTAATAAAAAGCTTACCCAGCAGCCATTCATTACTACTGTTGTCCTTTTGGCAGATCTTTCTGTGTGTGTCTTGTGGGGGCGGCTCACCCCTCTACTGTGTGACTTGAGTGAATCCTTATCAGTCTAGGCCAGTCATGGTTGTCCCACTTTTTGGTGCTAGTAATGAGTTAAGACATGGGTATGAGACTCATATCTGGCCAATGAGACACTGAGGGGACATTTGATGGGGGGCTTCTGGGAAGTGTTTTCCCCCATATTTTTGAATGTTATCCGTATGGGTATATGAAATTGTGAGGAGCTATTTTGTAACCATTTGAGGACTAGTTGAGTATAAAAATAAAAAAACACTGTGTAGCAGAGTGAAAAGACGGAGAGAACCTGGATCCTTAATGACTTTGTTGAACACAACAACAATCCTAAAGCTGCCTTGCCTCAGGACCCTTATGTGAAAATAGAGGAAATTTCTTAGGCTGTGTGAAATAAATAAGGAAGTTTATTAACCTATTTTGAGTTGGATTTGATCCGCCCCCATAATTACCACTGAAGGAAACCTAACTGGGGTCTGAAGTGTTTACCCTTAATCTGAAGTACAATAGAAAGCATTGTAAGTCTTGCATTGCTACTAAGGTAGTAGTAGACAGTCTTAGTGTCAGTGTGCCTAATTTGATTGGGGTGGAAGCTAGAGATGATTATTTTCTAGAAAACAAATGTTGTAAGTTAAAGTAGCAAAATGTCATTGAGGAAATAAGCCTTATTATCTTGACAGTTTCTGTAGGTTAAAGGAATAGAAAGTAGGTCCTCAAATTAGGATAGGGAATAGAGTTGGATTTTTTTTGTAATCAGTTAACTTAAATTTTAGGGTTTCTCACTTACACACACCCTTCCAAAGCCCTGAGAGGATCCCAAGCAACGTGTCTACATAGTTTTTTTTTTTTTTTTTTTTTTTTGGTGAAATTTAGAAAAGTTAGACATTTTAACCAGTTAAAACTATTGTCTCTTTTCACTTTGATTTTCCCTCTATCTGGTACCCTCATTTTGGTTGGCATTAAAGTGGCCAGAGGCACTTTGGTGATCTGGTTAAGGAGAGGTTTAATAAGGGATACACTTAGATGGTGTGTGTGGTTTGCAGTTGTTTCTATGTATAGTTAAGTTATTACTAGCCGTTCTTGCATAGATATGACTTCAGGAATATTCTTCCTTTCCACTGTGCCAAGGGCTTTATAATACACAGATGCAAAGCCAAGAGTTTTAGAGCAATATGAATATGTGTTTTGTATCTGGTACCAGAAGTATCTATGCAGAGGAAGATTTAAGTATATGGAGTCAGAAACTAGTCTGGAAAAATTTTCTAAATCTTAGAGCTCATATATGAAAGAAACTTGATGGAGGTTTTCCTAAGTCCAGCAGTGTTCCTAAGAATGCACATGACCTTATCTGTAATAAGTTGTAAAACAGTTAAATGCTTATAAACTATTAATTTATAAACATTGATCAAACACATTAGCAGAAGGAATTACCTTTCTATTCTCTTCATATTAAAAAATTGTTATATGAAGAGGCAGTCAAATATGTAGCCAGAAATATAGGAAAATATGAGCATTAGAGAGGTAGGTCAGGTTGATAAAAATATGCCATTCTGAAATTTATGATGTTTGTGGTATTTGTCAACTTTTTAAAGTTTGTGGTTGTGTGAAGGAAAAACCGGGCTGGTCTAACAAGATAACTCACAAGTCTAGGAATGTGAAGGTGAGGCTGGGCTGGGCTAACAAGGTAACTCACAAATCTAAGTATTGGAATACTGATCTGAGTTCTGCTAGACTAACTTGTAAATCTAGGTTAATTAGTGTTGGTTTGCTGTTCATGTTTTTTGCTAGCCAGCTGGGTTTTCAAAGATACATATCTGGCTTTGGAATGTTGGTTTGCTGCCTCCCCGCCTCCACTTTTGTGACGATGATGCTGCTAAAGCTATTCCACGCCTATTGGCCGAATACCCCAAGCTTGTACTTTACCCTATAAAACCTCATGTGCACATCTTGAAGGTGCTCAGAGCTTCAGAGCAGAAGCCCCTCTGAGCCCGCCGGCGTAATACATCTGAGTACTCCAACCCTCCGAGTGGTGCTTGTTTCTTGGCTGGCGTGTTGTTTCCGTAACTGTTGTTGTAGTTTATTTTCCACATTCTAGATAAATGTTTACTTCATACCCAATTTTGTATTCTTTTCCTTAAAGAGAACTCCCTATGTTGTAAAAAATTTTCACCTACAAAACCAGGATCCATTCCTCTAAGGAAACAAAAGTTAAAATTTGTTTTGTAGCAGTGTTGAAATAGGTAAGTCAAATGACGATTAAGTGAGTACCGTGTTTCCTTATTACGGCAGAATAAGATAGAAGTACAAGGTTTGTAATGAACAGAGAGAATTGGGGGTTTTAATAGCTCTAGTGGGTTTGAGTGATAATATTTTCCCATAACATTTTATCAGATCATTTCTGGTACATGGCTGTGGCACCCTTGATGATATTTTCTTCATTAACATTCTTCAGGAATTGGAATGGGAGAGATTTGATGAGCGGACAGAAGCCCTCTACCCTGTGCCGGCTAATGAAGAACAGATAGAATCACCCCTGTTGTATAATAAAGAATTTATCTGGTTTTTGTCCTGGGTTCCTGGTACAGAGCAACTGAAACTCTTGGAATTTCCCAAGTGACAGAATTGTCTTTGTTATTCATGAGTTGCTTGGATCACTGTGTTATCATTATCAGTATGCTAATGAGGTGACTCTTGGTGAGTCCTTAGATAGCTTCAGGTGTGGGCATGTAGGTCACCCAGGAAGACTAAAGCGAGTGATTGGGCCTGGGGATGGGACTTTGAGCCAGCCCAACTTCTGGAAAGGTGGCTTTCCAGAAGTTCCAATGAACCAAAGGTGGTTCATTGATGTGGCCAATGATTTAATCATTCTTGTAATGAAGTCCCAATAAAAACTCTGGACATTGAAGCTCAGTGGAACTTCACTGTGTGTAAACAAAGTAGGTGCCAGGAATGTGTCCAGCATGGAAGCTCTGTGTTTGGGACCCCTCCAGACCTTATCTTATGTGTCTCTTTGTTTGGCTGTTAACTGAGTTGTATCATTTATAGGAAAATTGTAATTATGATGCTTTCCTGAGTTCCTGAGTTTCACAGTCTCTCTGTGAATTATTCAACCGAGAGGTCAACGAAAACCCTCAAATTTGTAGGCAGGCAGTCAGAAGTGTATGTGACATCTGACATCAGGGAGTCATGCTGTGAACAGTGTCCTTTAACTTGTGAAATCTGCGTTAACTACCAGT
Organism: Camelus bactrianus; assembly: GCF_048773025.1. Classification (NCBI taxonomy): domain Eukaryota; kingdom Metazoa; phylum Chordata; class Mammalia; order Artiodactyla; family Camelidae; genus Camelus; species Camelus bactrianus. The sequence goes on from NC_133549.1 coordinate 69,374,192, forward strand.
GGTTAGTGCCAGAACTGAATTGCAGTACTCCAGTTGAGTTTGGAAGAGAATACCTCCAGAATGACAAATTCTAAAATAATGTGCCAAAACACGGAACACAATTTCGGACTTGCTGGTTTGCAGCATCAAAACAAAAAACATGAACAGACAACTTAAGTATGAGAAGATGTTCAACTTCATTCATAAGGAATGGAACATTTTGTTTTATTTTTTTGGCTTGTTGTGTGTTTCAGTGTTTCGCTTTCAGGAGAATGATAATCACCAGTTCACATGTTGTGTCAATTAGGACTGATTTTGCATATACTAGAAAGTCCAAAAACCACAGTGACATAAGCAGGGTAGAACTTTATTTTTCTTTCATGTAAAAGAAATCTGAGGTTAGGTAGTCCAGGATGGTGTAGTAGCTTTACAGTCATGAGGAGCCCAAGTTCTGTTTTCTCTGTGCTGGCTTCTGTTTCCAGGTTCACTTTATGATGACGGTTACTTCAAGGTACGTTAGGCCTTATTCTAGATCCTATCCTTTGAGTAGTCTATAAAACAGACCCAGTCCCAGACCTCATGGAGTTTGTAATGAGTGAAGAAGCAGCTTGTAAAATTGAGGGTGTATTAGGCATCACATAGTGACTTCTCTTGGGGAAGAGGGGAAGGCAGCTAAGAAAGTGATTTCTGAATAGGGGAGATTAGGAGCAAAAGTAGTGATAAAATTATGATGATATATTCAGACAGTTATGAGTGAACTAAACAAACAACAGTAAGATAATCATATATTATCCTAAAGGAAATAATAAAGGACTTGTATAAGATAAGTGCTAGCCAGCTTCTAGGAAGGAATAACTAACTTTGTCTGGATAGGATCAATGATTCAAGATAAACAGGACAGTCTTTCAAAGGACTCAAAAACCCCTATTTGGTTTCTTCCTGAGCCTCTTGTTTATTCAGGCTTTCATTTTCTGGGTAGCCTCAGGTGCTCTATTTGCAGTTTCTTGATTGTGCCCTGACTTCAGTACTTGTATGTGATTCTCTGCCTGGAAGTTCTTACTCTCCCTAAAAGGCTAATTTGTTTGTCCTTGAATATTCAGGATTCCTTAAAAGGTTACCTGAGAGCCTTTCTCCTATCCTCCTCCCTCCATCATGCTAACCTCTCCTGCACTCCCACAGCATGTTAGTATTTATTGCTTTGTATTGAAATTATTTTCAGTTTGATGCTTCCTAAAAATTGTAAATTATTTGAAAATAGAAACTGTGTTTTAATTCTCTCATCTCTACTGAAAATAGTAAAACATTTACATGAAGAAAATTCTTCTTAATATGGCATGCTCACCTGCACATTTCTCACTATCTATGTGTCTAAATATATAAAGAACTATAACATTTAAATATTTTAAATTGTAATTTTCCTAAAATATCTGGGCTTTTCGGTCACTTTTGTACCATATAACTTCAAGTTATATAATTTTATAAAATCTATTTAAATGCATATATACTGAACGTGTACATGAAAGTTTTGTTACACATTTTAAAAACAGTAGTATGATCAAACTATTAATAGCTTTCTCTCTGGAAGGTATACATGCAGTAAACTCTAATTCTGTTTGTTATTTTTTAATTAGAAATCACAATAGCAAAATTACAAAAATTCATCTTTCTTTGGTTCCAGATATAAGTACATTGCATTATATTGTCCCTTGTGAAAGATCGTAATGATTCATAAATATATAGAAAGCAAAAGTCCCACACATTTCCTTATTCATGAGATAGCCAGTGCCAATAACTTGGTATATATTTTTGGAATATCTCTCTTAAAAAGCATTTAATGTAAACAAAAGAATATGTGTAAGTCAGACAGAGGAAGGCAAATACTGTATGTTTTCACTTATATGTGGGATCTAAAAACCAAAACAAATGAACAAATGTAACAAAATAAAAACAGGCTCACAGATACAGAGAAGAAACTAGTGGTTGCAAAAAGTGGAGGAAGATGATGGGAGGGGCGTAATAGGTGAAGGGGATTAAAAGGTACAAACTACCAGTTGTAAAATAGTCACAGGGATATAATGTACAGCACAAGGAATATAGTCAATAAGATTATAATAACCTTGTATGTAAAGAATCTATAAAACATCAAATCACTCACACAAAAAGAATATGTATAATGTTGTTCAGCATACTAATGAAATAACCATCATGAATTCATCACCCAATTTAAGAAATAATCTTATTAATAGCTTTGAGACTCTGTGTGCTGCCTGTGAACTTCATTCTCCCAAATTCCTCGGAGGTTTTTTTGAGGGAGGATTTTGTTTTTACAGTCCCCTTTCTTTATCATTTTACTATAAATGTGTATTCCTAAACAATACGGTCTTTAGTTTTGCCTGTTTTGAAACTGTGAAGTTAGTACCATTTTTGTGTGTTTCTGTGATTTATTGTGGCTGGTACATGTAGCTGTAGTTCATTGGTTTTCATTGTTGAGTAACCTGTATTCCATTGCACAAACATGGACATACATGAATATATATACGTATTTTTCTGTTCACCTGTTGATGGACACTTAATGTCATTTCCAGGTGTTTTGCAATTATAAACAATACTACTGTGAACATTCTTATACGTACCTCCTGTTGTACAAATGCAAGAATTTCTTCAGGGTAGTGCTTATCAAAATACTATGAACTGCAGCTTGCAGCAAGCAACATATTTTCTACTTCAATGCATGCATGCACACACAGGCTTCCCTGCAACTGATACTAATAGTACTTACTCTTACTAAATATAATCAAATAAAAATATAAAAGGTTAATGACAAATATGATTTTTAAATCTCCAAAAGGAACAATCAAAATGAATATTTAGAAGTTCTTTGTTTTGGAAGTATTTATACAATTTTGGAAATGTTTATGATGGATGTTCTTGCCTATTCATAAATTCATTTCAATTCACTGCATATAGATACAATGCACTGTTTATTTGGTACACTGTTGAGCCTGTTGGTGTCTTATGTTTTTAATTAAGTTAAAATCTTTGTTCATACTAATAGGTTGTTGTCAGTGGTAATAGGCTCTTGCTACTTAGAAATATAGTTTGGGTTCTAATCTGAAATAATTCATTCTGTTTGAACATCAAATTTAATGAAATATTGAGTCTAGGCTTAAAAATTGGGCATTTGTCCAAACGTTTTTCTTTAATGTTTCATATTTCTCTTTCATAAATCAATAATGAATTGTTTTACACAGAGAAGTAAGAACTCACAATACTAAACTCTCATTTAATTCAAACCTGTCTTCATTAGTGTTCTCTTCAGTAAGCTAGGGAACAGTGTCTTTTGGTATCCTTGGGTATGTCTGATGTATTAAAATGTGTCATTGTTATCCCTATAGTTTCACATTTGTTTTTTTAAGTGTTGAAAATCATCAAATATGCCTATTTTGTCCCCTAGTTTTTCAACAATATTTTCCAGATAAGATTTAAATTCACTTGAATTAAAAAATATTTCTAACTTCTGCATTTCATACCATCCCCTCTGCTTAGTGTGTTCTTTCTCAACAACCAATAAACACACTTCAGATGTAATTCTAAGTGTATGGTTAGTTCCAATCTCTGAACAAAATATTTTAGAAAGTCAGCTATTCAGTGAGCTTCCTTTCATTACATTAACAGCTTTTATTACATTTTACCCATGAGATTTGGTGGAATTTCTGTGCTCAAGCTTTATTACATGAAACAGTGATTCCAACCAACTCTTTGTTTTTGTAGCCTCATAATTTTTTTGGAATAACTCTGCTCTTTTCCAGTCAAATTTGCTACTCCATCACTTATAATTCCTGTAATCTTTTTACTTTAATTATATTGATCAGCAGTGAACTTTTTTTAAATTTTTTTTTACATTTTCCATAAAGTTTTGTTGGAATTTATTCTAATAATTTATCCAAAGTATATTGTTACTAGTATGTCTGTAGTAGACCTTTGATATTCATGAGGGTTATTTATACCTGTTATCTTTATGAAACTGAACTATCAAATGCTTCTCTAGCACCTATTGTCACTGATAAAATGAAATCAGGTACAACTGGAAAGTATACATGACTCTTTTAGATCCTTAACAGTTGTATAAATAAGAAACTAAACTTTTATAAAGCTGTTAAAGCAACTGAATGAACTGTTTCTCGTTTCTCTTGTTTGCATTGGACTTTATTATATCAGAGGGCCGAGCCATCTCTGAGTGCTGCCCTTTTAATAAACTCAGTCATCTGAAATTTAACACGTCCAGACCTGTTCCTCTTACAGTCTGCCTCACTTATAGATAATTCCAAGCCAGAAAACCAGAAGCCATCTGTGGCACTGTGCTCTCTGTTATTCCCCACCTCCAGTCCAATTGCATGTTTTATCTATTTCTTCTTCTTTCAAAATGCCCTAAATCCATGCACCACTTTCTATCTCCACCAGCACCACCTCAGGCTCTTCTCTTTCAAGAGCCTCCTGTCTACCTCTTGGTAGCAGTGTACTTTATAATTCAATAAGTATATTTATGCCAGTTCTACGAGAGGTTAAAATTTCTATAATACAGAAGTCTTAACATTAAATGGTCTTCCCACCTGTATCTGGCATAAATTGAAAGAATTCTTATTAAGTTGGGTCTTGAAATTTATTCCAGACTAAAACAGAAATAACACTATTTCTTGATATTTTGCAACAGTCAGAGTTTATGTAATTTAATAGTATACCATTTCCAAAAGATAGAGCTATTAATTTGTCAATTATTTTAAAAAATACATTTTATTGCCTGTACAGTGCTAACAGTAAAAAAAAAGTTCAGTGGCTGTGTGAGTCAATTTCTTTTGCCTAGAGTTAAGTAACTAAATGATAACAAGAATGACTAAGAATTGGGCTAAATTTGTCTTTTTTTCTTTCTCTGAAAATATTTCAGGAATGTAGAGCATGCTGTTTTTCCAAGTATCTTTACTTTTGAAGATTTTAATCTTTTGTTTATAAAATATTGTTATATTTGGACTTTACCATTTTTATTAAGTTACTGAGTTTTTGTGAAGTACTGTCTGTATTACCCTTTCAGATACAGCAACTGAATTTGAATATGCCTCTTGTTTAAATCACAGTAATTCATGTACAGAGTAATATAAAAATTTTCATAATGTAAGTAGACTATGAATTACTGCAAGTACCTAAAAGAAAGGTCATTTTGAAAGAGATTAAAATGACCTTATCTTTAATTTTTTAGCATAAATACAGTAAGTGTGATATAAATCCATTACAAAATTGGGTAAAAGTTGAAGGCAACTGCAATGTTTTAAGTCACTGAATTTAACTTTACACTAGTAAAGTATTCCAGTAAGTATTTACACAATCAGGAACTTAAGGGGTTCACTTGTACTTTGATATTCAAAGTTCAACAATAATCTATATATACACTTTAAAATAAGGCATGTGGTGGTATTGATATTTGTTTGAAAACATGAGTTTACTAAAGCAATTCATAATTTATGGACATCATGTGATTATTTTGGGAAATCATTATCCAGTATCATTAGGATAATCATCTTTATATAGATAGAAGTAACTTGATCTTTATGCAAGACATTCTTAAGATGTTTTATTATCTTAACTAATAATGAATAATGAATAAAAATTTTACCACACATATACATACTAATATATGCTTAAGATTGTTATCATTTACTGATAGTAAATTAGATTTTCACACTACATGATACCTGTTTATCTAGGCAGTAAATTTAAACTATAGAAGAAATGCAGTGTAACTTGTACTGTAAATAAACTGTTAGTAATGAACATCACAGTGAGAGCTGGTGGCATATGAATTATTCACTGCAAACTTATTATCTCTGTGTCATTAGCATGTAAGATAATGAATCTAATTACCATGGCTTTAAACTCAGGGGAGTTAGCAATTTCTGTGTGGAACTTTCTGGGCTGTCATTACCACCCGGAAGGGTATTGAGAGAACTGCAGATACTACTTCTGTATTTTGTTTCTGAGATGCTCTTTCTCCTTACTTGCTTCTTTGTTGGTCAATTAGTTTTTGTTTATTTTTAGAGAAAGACTTAAGGGATTTTCTGTTACTTGAATATCTTTTAAAGGAGTTATGGGGAATATTTGAGTATTTTATTATGTGTTCTTCTTAGTGTAATTTAGTGTTGTCAGTAGACAAAATATTTCTGGTATGCTTTCATTAACCCACATGGGTTAGCATCACCTATTATAGTAGATTACCAAAAACAGTGTAATTACTTGAACAAACTAGGCTAAAAGGTTAATAATCAGTTTTCTCCCCTTAAAGGATTTGGACTAAAATACTTTACTTCCGAAGTACTTGGTATTAGCATATAGCCCTTTCGAATCTTAATACTGTACCTCGGGTCTTAATTTAACATTTTGTTGAACTTCTTGCTTCTATTTTCTTATATTATAGTGTAAATGATCTGTAATAAGCCATTCTAATTAAAGTTGGTAAATCTACAACTGCTTCAATTATACACTAATTTAATTCTACTTAGCAGGGTACGGCATATCATTAATTGGTTTCAGACTTAATACAACAGATTTAGAAGTAATCAAAATTTAAAGCATTTTACTTAGCTGGGGAAAAGTGAAGGATCATAATGTCAAGTAATTCACATATCAACTATGATAAACTAAGAGGTTTATCTCTTTAAAAATGAAGGCATGTGTTTGCCATTTATGTTCATTGTTGAGGACTGTGGGTTGTGAGGGAGGTTTAATAGTATCTTTAGCTATTAATAATATAGTTTTATATTCTACCCTTTTCTTTAGATTTTTATCTTTTTTAATGTTACTAAATTATTTTTTACAGCATGGTTATTTTATATATGCACATATATATATATAATATATACAAATAATATCATGGGTATACCCTAATTCATTCCTTTTCAACTTCCTTGTCATGGCTCTCACAAAATATTTATTATTAGTTGATTTTGAATATGTAAGCATGTGCTGTTTTTTTTTCAGAATTATGTTAAAGAAATAAGATGATTAAATATAATTAACTTGAAAATCTTTAGTGAAGTGATCTTTATTACGGTTTTATTCTTGTTGAGGTGATGACTTAAGTGTGCCTCAGAAGTCTTAGGAATGACTGATGAACTCAGTGTAATAACTTTTCTCAATTAACTGCTCTTTGAATTAAGTGATTCAGATTAAATTTCATTACTCATTCTTTCTCTGCATGTTCGTATTATTGGGAATGCTCTTTGCCTTGCCCAGCTTGCTTCCCAATAAATTAGTATTTCTTTATAAGAATGTTATAATGGAGCTTTTCTGTGTTGTAAAGACTGTTAAATGCACTTCACCCTTTTGAGAAAGTTATTTTTGGTTACAAGTTCAGGGAACCCCACGGGCCTTTGATCTATTATATCTAAGGGCCACTTAAAAAAAAACAAAACTCTAAGTTAATATATGCACATGGTTAGGATTCAAATAGAACAGATGGTCTTATAATGAAAAACAAGAGAAATCCTATCCTACATTTCCCCTTCTCATTTCCCCAAAGGCAGCTACTTTTAACCAATTGTGTTTTGAGTGCTTATGGTGGTTACCTCTACCTTTATTAGGCTTATATTATTTCTTGATATTTCTGACCTTCTGTATTCTATGATTAGATGAATCTTTATCTTACACCACCTCTACCTTTTTGTCACCTTTCCTGGTTTTGATCACTGTTTCAGTTCCTATACTGATTACTTTGTATCTTCAAATAATAAAAATAAAGTTACCTTTCATGTTTTATTAGCTGTGTTCCCTGTTTTCTATTTCTCAGCTTCTTTTACTTTTAATATTATCAAAGTTGATAATAGTAGGACCATTTTTGTATTAGAATAATTCTTGCATATGGGTAAGAAAGTGATTGGTGCCAAAAGGTTTACAATAAAATATAGCAGTCTCCTGCTCTCCTCTTAGTTTTCTAGAAGCAACCAATTTTAATAATGTTAGTTTCTTCCTTCTGATACGACTTTATTTCTAAATAATATGGTTACTCAGCTTTTCTTGATTCACCAGTTTTACGAGTTATCTATTGATCTTTAATGGCGATTTGGGATTTGGATCATATTACACACCTATTCCTCCAGTTTTAAAAAATTATATTAATTTTGGTTAAATCTATAAACAACTTGTACTTAGTATTTTCATTATTATGACCATGTACGCATTGAATAATATAATGGACTATATTACATCCATTTACTTAAACAGATATTTGTGTCCTTTCCCCCTCCTGTATGATTTATTGCCTTGCTTATTTATTTGCTTGCTTTTCTATGGGCTAGTTTGCTAATTTCTCTCTCTCTTTAAATGGATCTCTCAGGCAATGCTCAAAACAATTTTTTTAAGGTGTTTAAATAAAGGTCTGAAAGCTCAATTAATACTTTTTTCTTGGAGAATTCTCTCCATCAACCAGCCCTCTGTTCTGCTTCAACTTTTACTTTTTTATTTTAAGTTTTTGCTTTCTACAGCCCTGTTCCTGATCTTCTGATTTTTCTTTTGTTGGATAATTTGCTTTTTTTGGTTGTTTTCTCCTTTATTAGTTTATTCCCCACTGAAGCATATCCTTCAGAGATTCCTGATGATAGGTTGTGTGGAAAATAAAATTTTTGAGGACTTGGAAGTCTTAAAATGTTTTCATTCTACCTTCACATTAGATTGGTATTTCAACTAGGTATGGAATTGTAGGTTAAAAATAATTTACCTTAAAAATGTGAAGGCCTTGCTCCATTAGTAGCTAGCTGTCCTTCCTGTCATTTTTGTTAAACATTTTTGGTAATTTCCTCTCTACCATCTTCTCTGTTCTTTCTCTCTGGAACTGTAAATTATTTTTATTAACCAATTTTCTATTAATGAACACTTTGGGTTTTTTTAGTTTTTCACTACCAAAAATACATTTATTGTCTCTTCACATGCCCTTCTACACAACTGTGCCAGTGTTAAATAAGATATAACTTAAAAGGATACACATTTTAACTTTGGAGAAATGCCAAACTGTCTTTCATAAAAGTTGTATCAGTTACTTATGATAGAGTATAATGTTTATTCACTGTGGTAAATAATGTGATAAGTGAAAATATGAAATTTAACATTTCTAATAAGCTTTCCTCTAATTATTACTGAGGTTGAGAACATTTTTGTTTTATTGATCATTTGTAATTATATATTTTGCAAAGGCTCCTTTTGTACTCAGTCTGCAAACAGACCTTTTTGCCTGTTTTCTTCTATGTTCATACCCTGATATTGATATTAGCTTGGAGTGGATTGGCCTAAACTATCCACTCCAAGCCTTTCTCCTAGCTTTGTCATTTTTCAGACAGAGGGGTTGTTCTGAGTGTAATTGCACCAGACAAATGGAGCACTGAGAGAAAATCTGGACATAAAATGAGATTTTAGGGGGGAGTGTATAGCTCTGTGGTAGGTTATGTCTTAGCATGCATGAGATCCTGGGTTCACTCTACAGTATTTCCATAAATAAGTAAAAAAAAAAAATCTTTATATACATATATCTATATAGATATATATGAATACTGTAAAAAATGGTGAGATTTTAACCTTTAAATTGGGATTTGCTTTCTCTGTTTATCAGTGCTTCCTCTGAGAGATGGAGGTTTGGGTGCAGAAGGCAGCAAGAGGGAAAAGCTTTGAGATTCTCCTACTTGAACTTCAGATTCTAGTGTGAAGCTCCAACACTGAGTTAGCATTGCTTTTTCAGGTATATCTATTTCCAGTTTTTGAAATTATTTTGTCCTACCAAGTCATGAAGCATGAAAAACCAACATGGAGCACATTTGATTCTGATGATAAATAGGTAGTTTTATTCATTTATTCATTCAGTCATATATAGTGACACTATACTTGATCTCATGGAGCTTAGAGTCCTAGGGATTGAAAGGAGTCTAATTGATAAAACATGTAGTTTATGCTTCTTAAAAACAGGATTGGCTAATTCAGGAAAACTTTTGAATTCAGACACAGGTTTGCTTTAAACTGGAGTGTTTGCTTGTTTCTATTTTCATTAACACATTTCTTAGCTTTTGATTTTTAAACTAGGAGAGAGCAGAGTATCTTGGCAGAAAGATCTAATATGTGATCCTTATGAGTTCCTCAGTTGTTGCAAAACATAAACATTTCATAAGGGGTTCAACAAAGTAGATTAAATGTTATTTAAAACATATGTTATAGTTGACCTCATGACTAAATGCCTGGTTCAGGAATCTATGAGTTATCCCGAGGGTAATTCTTATATAGCAAAGTTTTTTGTTTTATTTTGTTTTTTTCATGCTGAAATACTTTATTTCCGCAAATACTACATAGGGGAATTGAATAAAAAGTCAAAAAGTCATAAGAAAAAGAAAAGAAACCTTGCCTTTTTACTGCTTTTACTAGAACATAGAAAATGTTTTTGGTAACAGGCTGTGCTTCATCATGAAAATACACTTCAGTGTTTTAGGCCTTCACAAATTTGATTTCATTGTGTTTACTGATGGATGTTAGTGGGCTGAATGAGATAGGGAGAAATTAAAGAATAAACAGGAACTCTCAAACTTTCAAGTGGTTGTTTCTACAGTGTATAGCATGGATTTTCCTGTTTTTAGATTTTCCTTATGAAAATTTTCAGTATGTCGAAACATTTAACAAGACTAAAACATACACTGATGTACCCAGTATCTTAACACTATGGGCTATATTTGTTGAAGGTTTGATTGTAGTCGGGGGAGGGAATAAGAAAGGTACAGTTCAAACCTGTACACCATTCTGCAATCTCCTTCTCCCTCTTATCCCAGGTCACTGGTACTTTTAGCTCTTTCTCATATTTTTAGCTGTAAGATGTTTCTTAGTGCTTAAAGTGAGTATATTATGTATCCATGAACAATATGAGAGATTGATTTGAAGGGTCTAAAACATTATGTAAATGCTATTTTACTGTGTTCATGTTGCTTTTTTGTGCAATATTATATTTTTGAGACTTTTAGATGTTAAAATTTTAATGTCATATAATGTGTTTATATTTTATAAATATATATATTATAAAATAAATATAGTTCATTTTCTCCTATACAATATTGTATGACTGTGTCACAATTTATATTCTGGTTGAGGAATTAGGACTTACAATTTTTTTCTGCTTTAGAAACATTGCTGCAATTAAAACTTTTGTACTTATTTTGTGTATGCATATGTGAAAGATTTTCTAGAGCTGTCCAATACAGTAGCCACTAGTCACATGTGGATGTTTAAACTTAAATTAATTAAAAATTAATAAAATTAAGGTCCTCAGTTGTACTGGCCACATTTCAAGTGCTCAGTAGTCCTATGTAGTTAGCAGCTAATGTCCTGAGTATTGTAGATACAGAATATTTCCATTATTCTGGAAAGTTCTATAGAATAACGCTGCCTGGGATTTATACCTGTGTGTAGAATTATTGGTCATGCAAATCTTACACTTTACTAGATATTGCTGAATTGTTTTTGCCAGCAGTATCTGAGCATTCCATTTCTCAATTGTCTTGCTAAAAATTAGTATCCATAGAAATTTTAATTTTTAAAAATTTAATAGGTATAAAATGTGTCTTACTGTGATTTTTCACTTCCACCTTAAAAATGTCTGGTGAGGTTGAGCATCTTTTCCTAAATGTTTATTTGCCTAAATTTCCTGTTTTGTGATTGCCTCTTAGTGTCTTTTGCTCACCTTTTTTTTTTTTTTTTCCTGCTGGAATACTTAAAATCACTGATTTATAGAGACTCTTTATATTTTATGGATACTAATTCTTTGTTTGCGTTTGTTAAATATATCTGTGCCCTGTGTGTGACTTGTCTTTAATTTTCTTTGTAATGTCTGGTTTCATACTAGTTTTTAAACTTGATGTAACTAAATTTATCAGTCTTTTTTTATGCTTTATGCTCTTATGCTTTGTTTAAGAAATTACTTCCTACCTGAAGGTCAAAGAGTTTTCCTATATGTGCTCTACAGAGTCTGATGTTTCATCCAATTGAATATAATTTTTGTGTATGGTGTGAGGTAGACTTTGAGACCGAATTTCTTTATGTATGGATAACCAGTTATCCTGGCATAATATTTTGAACAGTCTACTGAGTTCCCTTATATGTGTGAGTCTGTTTCTGGATTTTAATCCTGTTTCATTGATCTATTTATCTCCATACCAATATTTCATTTGAATTTTCTTAAAATAAACAGAACAGTGTGGTTAGATCTAAGTCCTCCCCCCAGAATTGATTTAACTGATGAGAAGATAGAGGATTGTAATTCATAATAAAAAATATTAGAAAATGTTTTATATTTTCTAATATATTAGTACAACCAACAGAAGTGAACAGAAACATTTTTTTCTGTGATGGTATTTGAGGAAAGCTTGGCTTAATATTCAAAGAATGAAAAAAATGGATAACTGAAAGTCAGAACTTCTGTACACTTTCAAGTGGTAGATTGAGCCTAATTTCTTTTTAAATCTAATTTTTCCCTTTCAGTGCCTTTTGCTTTCTTCTAATACACAGCTGCATCATTTACCACCAATTTTATAAATTGAGTTTGTGGTTTGGCCATAGTATGAAAAGAAAAATTAAGGAAAAGCATCATGGGTCTCATGAATAGTAATTAAGCAAATGAGTTTTGGAGTCATCCTGTCCAGTGATTTGTCATCTTGGGCATGTGAATGGGATACTTCTAGTAAATAATAACTTTACAAAGTGCTTGTGATGATAGTCTGCATTAAAAATCAAGCGCCTTGGCAAAGATGAAGGGCATACTAAATAGTTGTTCCTAAAGAAACTGGACAGTTATTGAGAGAGAGATGAGAGAAGACTTAGGACAAAGTATATGTACATGTGAATAATAAGGAAATGGATTTTGGAATAATGATTAAATACAGAATAATAATTGGAGACTAGCCTGTATTCCTTTAGCTGCAGAAGAAAGTGGAAGACAGCCTCAGTGACCACTGCAGGACACTAGGTGGTGCCATTAGCCTAGATTGTTTATCTGATATCTCTGGAGGCTGAATAGCCTCAGGGTAGAAAGATAACTAAAAAGGTAGTCATAAATTAAGAGATTAGTCAGGAATTGCTTGTATATTAAAGGTGTTGAATTTTTTTTTGAGTATATTTCAAAGTAATATGATAGTTCTTGATATTTTCTTCTCCAGTTATCATTTTGAAAAATTTCCTGTTTTAAAGCAGTTTGTTACTTTTAAAATGCAGTTTATTTGGTGGACAATCTGTTTGCTTCTAATTTAAAATTAAAAATGTATTTTTATTTAGAACTCATAGTATAGTAAGATAACAAGTTTCATATTGAAATGATAAAATTCAGGAGGAACTTGGTGTTTTAATAAGCTTTAGTTGACCTTGGGTCAATGTACAGTTCCATTAAACTTTTTTGAAATACTGAAAATAATTTCTTGATTTCTGTTAATTTCTTTTAAGATTCCAGATTGAGAATAATTAAATACATTATTTGATTTCTGGGGATGATTTACACCATTAAATTTTTATTGATAGGTTCATTGAACAAATGACAAAAAACCCCAATTCAAACTGTCTTAAATTAAGCAAATGGATATTTATTGGTTCACGTAGTTAAAAAGATCATGGCATGGCTGACTTCAGGTGAAGCTTGATCCAGTGGCTTAAATAATGTTCTTTGAACCTTCTTCAACTGTTAGCTCTGTTTTTCTTGTTATTGACTCCTTTTGCAAATAATTGGCTCTCATCTCCTCGAGGTAGGGTACCTGCTAGCAGCTATAAGTTTATATCTTTCTTGCTCTCTCTCTCTCTCTCTCTTTTTTTTTTTTTTGCATCTAATGGCTCCGAGAAAAGCTGTGGTATTAGATCATATTAGGTCTGTTTGACTTGGCTTGGGCTGCATATCTACTCCTGCAATTGGGGATAGAATTAACATTCCTGAAAATTTAGGGATTAAGAGTGTTGAAGGGATAGTTTCTCAAAAGCAAATTTTCAGTCTGGTTGTAAAGAATGATTGTAAAATGACAGTCATTTCTTTAAGAAAGTTGTATTAAAATTGTTTTCATTCCTTTGATTTTATTTAGCTAGAATTTGCTTTTACTTTAATCCCGTTTCTGTCATTGGTTAGTTGTATGACTTCTCAGAATCTATTTCTTCATTGGCTAAAGTGGGGCTATGACACCTAGTGATATGGTAATTGTGATGATGAAATAATATAATATGTATGAAATATATATTAGAGTGCCTGGCATATATTAGATATTCCAGAAATGTTAGTTTACCTCTAAGCATAGTTATCAGCCAGGCACTTTTGACTATAATCAATACTTGATATATGTCTCATATTAGCCTTCTATAATCAGTGAATATTACAAACATTAACTTATTTTTAATGGAGGTACGGAGGATTGAACCCAGGACCTTGTGCATGCTAGGCATGCACTCTACCACTGAGCTATAGTCAACCTCAAATGTAGTAACTTTTAATGATAAATTTCTAAATTATTAATGTAATTTTCTGATTACCACTTCCAGTGCTTAAAATAGCAGTTGATAGACACTGTTCTGTTCATGACTTACCTGTATTTTTATATTTGTACTGCATGTGCAGGTTTAGCACATGAAAGATTTTTTATTTAATCTATTCTGGGAAGTATAAATTATCTTTAAAGACAGCAATAAAATAGTGAAATTATGATAAATGATTTTATTGTTTAGGTAAATAATATAAACTGCTTCATGTGTTTGAAGAATAGAGGGAAACTGACAGCACGGGAGAAAGATGAATGATTAAATATGGTTTAAACTTGTTTTTTTAATTAAGGTGCTTCATTGCTGTGTACAGTATTCAGAAATGTATTTTAATGTAACATTAATTTTTTAATTACCATTAATCTTTATTAGAAAATATTGCTTATATTTATCATAATATGTTTTCACCAACTATAAGGCTTTTGGAATCCATTTAGGTTTACTTGTATGTTGTCTCAAGAAAAGGACCTCCATTATGGTTTTTAAACGTTAGATTTTTAGTAACCCACATTTCCAGTAACTAACAATACACATGAAACTCTTGATCATGATGGCATAGAACTAATTATTTACCTTACAATTTAACATAGTGGTAAACGTGGTTAGCTATAAGCTGTGTTAAACTGGTGTCTTTTATTCAGAATTGATAAATATGAATGTCAAATATAAAAAAAAGTTCTTTTAAACAATTTTCACTACATAAAATGTTGTAGCCAAAAATAAAGCTACAGGAGACCAAAGGATGTTGTAAAACTGATGTGGCCCATCATTTTATTGTTGGTTATTGTGTTCATTATTTGTTTGCATTGTAATTGCAATTATTTTTTAAAATACTGTATTATGTATGTGTAAAAGCAGTAAAAATATGAAATGCAGTAAGGAGAGAGGTATCAATCTGATGGTAATTAAAAGTAGAGAATTTTTAAAAATTGGAAAATAGTGAAAAATTGGTTTGTGCAACAACAGGAATTATTTTGAAGACAAAGCTGGTGATCAGACATGTGAAAAGTAGTGTGCCTGTACTTCAGAGAGCTATTGCTTCTTGGTTATATCTGATGGTATTTACCATATCAGAAATTAACATGGAGACATTTAAAAATACTTATTAATACATTTAAAGATAACTGTAATAAACTCATTATATCTTAACGGAAGTAATGCATTTTTGGGAAAAGTAACTATTTTCCATAACAGAAAATACTATAAAAATATTGGTATTGTTTTACATTTTTTGCAAACTTCTTTAATATCTGACTTAGTAGAAGGCAGGTGGATTCTCATTTGCTTCTGCATTCAATCTTTTGAAATACATTGTTTTGACTGAAGTATACAAATGCAGTATGGCCTCATGCTGAGATTATATCAACTATAGCTAAGCTAGTAAGAGCACAGTAGAAGTAAGCTCTGAAAATGGGCATATTAACATCCTAGATCTGTTACCTTAAAAACTTCTCAAACAAAATGGAACAAATACGTAAGCATCCATTTCATTAGCCACCAGAGTGGTGTCATCACATATTATGTAGCCTCTGGGAAACTGCTGTATAGTCATGCAGGAATAAATAAGAAAAGGCAAATAATTTTAACCTGTGGATTCTCTGAAAGAATTTTAGGGACCCCTGTGGTCCATGGACCACACTTTGAGAACTGCTGGCCTACACGACTAAAAATGATTAGTACGAGGCATTGGTAGAAGTTCTTTTGAATTTACAGCAAATATCAGATGTCTATTGACCTTATGTTAAAACACCAAGAGTTTAAGGTCCAACACTGTGTAAATGCTGCTGATCAATCTTGTCACAGCCAGAGATAGTCCTGTAGAGTTAAGGTCCTTTAAATTAATGTGGTACTCAAGTAAGTGGCAAAGTAGCAACTGTGGATTCCATAGCTGCTAAAAAGTTTATAAAACTTGTGCAGAGATCATCAAGCAGGGAGAAATTATCTCATAACCAATTTTTAGTGTGGACAAAACTGAAATATTTCGGAGAAAGAAGTCAAATAGAAGGCATGTACCAGCAATTTAGGAGTAGAGGGTAACAGTGTAATAATCTAGTTGATAGGACTGTATTCAGGGCCTGGTCATGTTCGATTAAGAAACAGAGATTTAACCTACTTATATATATATATAGGCCTCCGTATAGAGAACTTTTCTTAGTATAACATGTATTCACCCCAATGTCAAGTTGTGGGGGATTCTGATACCTTCATCTAAGGCATGGAGATAGGCCAGACTTTGGTTAGTATCTTGCAATAATTAAGTGTTATTTCTAACGTTGGAAATTTTAGCTCTAACACTACTAAGCACTTTAACCATTTATATTTTCATGCTTAGAGATAAAAAGTATTTCTCTTTTAAATTTTTATTCAAGTATGTTTTAAGGCAATTTGAAGTATATCATTTGTTTTTCTTAATAGTGTTTATCAAAGCTGTAATTATTTGGTATGACAAAGCTACTTGGCATTATCATATTAGTTTAAACTTCCCTTTGTTAAGTCCAGCGAATAATTGGTTGCTTTTACTGAACAGAAATCAAGTACACTGCAAATCCACTGACACTGAATTATTTGTGGAGATTTAACATGTAGGGAAATCTTAATTATTCACAATATACTTATGTTATGATGTGTAGATGATTTGTTTACTATCTTTAACTCAGTCAAAATATAAGCAGATACTTGCATAAAAGAGAAATGTGGCTAATACCCTTTGCATTACTGAATGCTACATGTAAAATTAATTTTCCTTGTAAGGGATGTGAGAAAGTTTTTCGTTCCTCATTTCTGTTTCTTCTCTTCAATTTCTATGAAAATGTAGATTTGATCTTTTTATAATATAAGGAGAGTGGAACAACTGATGGGAAGCAGCATAGGTTTCTGGTAAGATCTGAAAGTGTCAGCTTATCAGCTCTGTCTCAAGTATTTATATAATTCTCTAACAATCAACAGCAGATTAAGTAGGAGGAAGGATGGTTGATCCTGATATTGACACTTTGAGTGTAGCTCTTACCCCTTGTAAGAACACTCTTGTTCACAGTGCTTCAGTGAAGCTCATCTTCGTTTTATTTCTTGAACAGCTGTTGATTCCTACATTGGGACCTTTGCATTTGGTGTTTCTTTTTTTCTTGAATATTTTTTCTCATGGTTCTTTTGGACTTATTTCAGTTCTCAGTTTAAATGACACTTCTCATAGCACTTAGCAATATCTGAAGTGACTTTGCTTTCTTGTTTATCTGTCTCCTCTAACTAGAATATAAGCTTCTTGAAGGCAGGAGTTCTGTCCTGTTGACTTCTATATCCAGCTCCTAGGAGTGGCTGGCACACTGTAGGACCTTAAATATTGTTTTATGAAGAAAGATTCTATTTAAATAGTATATGACAAAATCATTAGAAATGCTTTATTTTCTCATTCTGATTATAATTAAAAACATGGGCTGTAGCCCCCAGATAGTGGCATTTTACTGCTCCTTCTTGTGATGGATAAATTATAAGCCATCCTGTTCGGAGGTTTGCTGTTAGATCATTTTGTCAACTATTCCCATGTAATTACTTATTTCATTTACAGCCAAATAAACTTAGAACAGTAGGGCCTCCTTTTACCCACATCCAGCTTCAGTCTGTCTACAGTCTATAGTGTATCTCTTGGAAGTTTTTTGCGGTGCAGATCCTGCCTGCTTGGGCTTTTGCCTTAAGCACATGAGTGTAACAGAAGTCTAAAAGAGAAGAGGGTAGATTCGGAGAGAGGAGAGAATTTTTAAAATGGATGAAATGAATTCCTAAGTGAAAGTGTGGTAGACTTGGAGTTGTGCAGCCCAGATCCTCCTTCAAGGAAGAATTGCAGACTAGCTGTGGAGAAGAAAGTAATCAGAAAGCCTTCAGCTGTCAGCCCCTTCAAGGTCAGCTTCTGCTCAGAGAGCCTCTTCACCTGAGGTCCCATTCTTCCCAGAGCAGCTCTCATCCTGAAACTGAGCAAGGCAGAGGGATAAAGGCCCAGCCTTTTTGTTTATACCTGGGACGACTTTGACAAGCAGTGTACCTCCAGAAATCCCTGTGCAGTTGCCTGA
Organism: Camelus bactrianus; assembly: GCF_048773025.1. NCBI lineage: Eukaryota > Metazoa > Chordata > Mammalia > Artiodactyla > Camelidae > Camelus > Camelus bactrianus. Next base: position 69,392,803 of record NC_133549.1, read on the forward strand.
GGCCTTGTGAGGCCTGTATTGTAATTTGACTTCTGTCTCTATAATTCTGCTTCCTCTACATTCTTTCACAGGTGTTGATCCCTAAGAAACCTCTTGTACCCCATACCATCCCAGTGTCCGTTTTCAGAGAATCCTGGTCACAACAGGGAGGTGTAGGGGCTTCATGTCCTTGAATCTTTCATACATTCTATGTTGTTTTTTTTTTTTTTTTTTGGTGTGTGTGTAGATATGAATAATTCTGAGAGGGTCTACAGCTTTCACCCTATTCTTAAAGCTAGATTGAAAACTACAGGTCTTTCTTACCAAGGAATTAAGAAGGAAAGGCTTTTGATTTTTTTGTATGCAGGGTCAAACTAAATATTGTGAACCTTTGATTCTGGTTAACATCTAAACCAAAGCTCTTGATATGGGAGCATTCTCTAGTGACAAAGCAATTTAACAACCTGGCAGAGGCCTTTGGAGCTGGTTCTAATATGCTGCTGCAGTGGCTCTTGGAAGCTTGGAAAGAATGATGGCCCATATCAATTGAAGTATATCTATCCGAGCTGCATGGCAGACAGTGTAGCAAGGGATCAAAAGGCTTAGAGAAGTGAGCATGCTAGAATGGAGCTACTTCTTGAGACCAGAAAAACCCTCTGCTTGTCAATGATGCAGTAAGGAAGTATAATAGTGAGGGGAGCCCTAGCATCATAGAAAAGCCTTAAGAGTGGCTTTTTACTGTAGATGGGGACTGATAGTAGATGATACATTTACAAAATTGGACTCTAGGAACAAGGGAGATGATGGGATCCTGGAAGAGTAAAGCCTAGGGAGCAGCATTTTATTGTCAGGCAAGGAAGATATTTTAGTTTTCTGTTGCTGCCATACAGATTGCCACAAATTTAGCAGCTTAAAGCAACACCTATTTATTATTTCATAGTTCTGTAGGTCAAAAGTAGGTACGGTGTGTCTCACTCAACTGGTTCTCTGCTTCAGATTTCACAGGGCTGAAATAAAAATGTTGGCAGGAATTAGGGCACTAGGGATGAATGCTTCCATGCTCATTCAAGCTGTTGGCTGAATTCAGTACTAGGAGTTGTAGGACTGAGGTCTCGCTTGTTTGCTGTTGGCCACAGTCTTTTATCTGTTTAATTTCTGTTGTATCTAGTATATGTGGGTGTGTTTTCTAAACTGATTTCTGTTGTACTTTGCTTTCTGTTTCATTGATTTTTGCTCTTATTCTTTTTCCTTTCTTTGGTTTTATTGTTACTTCTGTAATATCGTAATGTGAACACTTAGCTCATTCATTTATAGCCTTTTTTTCTTTTATAAGATTTGCAATTAAGGCTATACATTTTTCTCAGAACACCTTCTATGTGGTATCACGTAGATTTTGATAGTCTTTTATTTAGCATTCATTTCTAAGTATTTTAAACTTCCCTTAATGGTTTGTTTTTGACCCACTAGTTATTTGGGAATTGTTTTAAAATTTGAAATATGGGCTTTAAAGAAGTTATCTATTTGTTTTTTAATTTAATTCCATATTGTGGTTAGAGAAAACATTGCATGTGATATTTGCTCTTAGAAATCTTTGCAATTTGTCTTATGTCACAGTGATTACTTTCGTAATGTTTTGTGTATACTTGATAAGAATATACATTCTCTGATTGTTGGATGAAAAATTCCATATATTCCATATGTCATTATGTGATTCCCTCATTTTGTTATTTCTTACATATATGTTTTTTATTTAAATGCTTGCAGTAATGGAAAGAGGTGTGTCGAAATGTGTTGTGATGTTAGATTTGCAATTTATTTTTCAGATTTACTTATTTTTGCTAAATATATGTTTGCCATTTCATTAGGTGCATTTACTTTTAGAATTACTATTCTTTCTTGTAAACTGAATTTTTAAAAAACCATTATGTAGTGACCCTGTCTATTCTGATTGATATCTTTTATTTTAAAGTTTATCTGATAATGATTACAGTTAAACTTATTTCCTTTTATTAACATATGACCAGCATATCCTATTCCTCCTTTTACATTAGAACATTAGGCATCCTTATGCTTTTAATGTATTTTCTTTTTTTTTGATGTATCTCTTACAACAGCCATTAGTTGGTTTTCTTCCTTTATCTAATCTTGAAATCTTTCTCCTTTAGCGTAAGTGTGACTTTCCAAATTTGTATGTATTACTTCCCTTTTTTCTCCTTTTTTTCCTTTTTAAAAAAAATTGGATGCCTTTTACTTGGAACCTCACCAACAGAGTTGTTTAATTTTTGATTTTTTCTCTTTTGCCAGCTTAATCACTAAGTAATGGTGTTTCAACCTACCTCTAATTTGTGTTTTTTTTTAAATGAGTGAAGTTGACAACCTTATTTAAAAACCATTTGTTTCTCTTTCTCTGTGAAATGTTTGTTCATATATTCTATAGCAGAATTCCTTTTTTGGGGGAGTTGTTAATGTTTTTAATGATTGCTAGGAGTTTTTTATATGTTAGGAACCATAAGCCCTTTGTTTGGCTATATGTTACAAATATTTTTACAAGATTATAATTTAGATTTTTATTTTGCTAACTTCATTTTTTATGGTTATATAATTGACATTTTTTTTTAAGACTTACCAGTTTTGTGCTTTGAAATAATTGGTCCATTTATAATTATCTTCCTACACAAAATGGGATGTGGATCCTATTTTATTTTTTATAGCTGGTTATTTAGTTGTTTCATACTGTTTACTGTCTACTCCATTTCTTCCTCATTATTTTGAGATACCACTTTAACCATGTTACCATCATATCTAAATTTCCACGTTTATTTTGCTTTACTTTTGGGCTTTTCTTCTATGTTCCATTGGTATGGCTTTTGATTCATGCCAGTTTAGTTATTGAAGGTTAGTAGTCTTCTTTATTCTAGTCCGTCCTGTTAACTTTAGTTTTTTCAGAGTTTCTCATTTTATCCTTATTTAGTTTTGTTTTGTTTTGTTTTGTATTTTTTATCATGTTGTCCCATCTGCACTACCCATCCTGAAAAAAAAAAAAACCAAACAAAAACCCTGAAACCGGTTGCCCTTGATATGGTTATTGTGTTAAAGTTAGAAATTAACTGAATGTAAATGACATCTCTGTGTCGAGTTTTCCTAAGCAAGAGCATGCGTTGTCCGTTTGTTGCTTCATGTCTTCTGTTAGTGCCCTCAGAAGTGTTTTAAATTTATTTTCTTACAGGTATTATACAATTCTAAAGTTTATCTTTTTTATTCATTCTGTCAATCAAGATCTTTTAAAATTGGCTTTGGTTTTTATAAATGGAAGTTACCGATTTTTATATGTATTAATTTTTTACCCATGTAACTTATCACATTCTCTTATTGATTGTATTTCTCTTAAATTTTTTGGAAAATTTTTTAGCTATGCAATTTTTTTTTTAGCTATGCAATAACATTTAAATATTTATACCTCCAGTTTCCTTCCTTTTGTTTAATGGTGTTGGCTAGTATTCCAATATGATGTGCAATGATAATGGTGGTAGTAGACTTTATTATTTCTAACTCAGCAAATTAGTAGTAAAGTTATGCATTTCGTGGTACTCCTCGAACCTTCAAAAAGTATATTTTCACAGTCTTTTTTAATGAATTTCCCCTGGTGGATCCTCTTGCTACACTTTGTGCTTTTCTTACTACTGCATGGAAGCAACTTTTGACAGCTTACAGTCTACATTTATAGTTGTTCCATATCATCACTGATTACTCCATCTTCTCCTTATTAATTTGCTATGCCTACTGACTGTATTTATCTCCTGTTTTTTTCCTGAAAATAAGGTGCTGTTTTCATTATTTTGCATGATTTCCAGTAGCAGGAATAGAGTGTTCCGTGAACATTAGAATTTCTAGTCAGAAATTTCTAACAGACTTGGGACAATTTTGAATTAAACCACGACTCCATTTTTCTTATTTTCTCTGTAGGATTGAAATATTTAGAGTTTCTGAGGTTTGAGAGCTCTTATTCCTTTCTTGCAGTACTGGCTAGTCTAAAACCAGCAAGTATGAAGCACGCATTTTTGGTGCAAAGCTATTCTAAATCTCAGTAATGTGTTTTTTGCCAAAATTGCCTTTGTATTTTCAAGGCAATGCTCCATTATCTTCTAGCTTTCAGTGTTGCTGTAATGAAATCTGATGCCATTCTGATTCTTTATCCTTTGTTCCAAACTTTTGTGTTTTTTTTTCTGCAAAAAGCCTTTAGGCTCTTTGTCCAGATAATGTCTTTGTAAGTCTCTTTTCATCCACTTTGCTGGGCACATTGGTGGTGGATTCTTTTGATACGGATCATGTCCTGGAGTTCTAAGAAATTTTCTTGAATTATTTATATGATTTCTTCATATTTTCTCTATTCTCTTTTTGGGTAGGGACTCCAGTTATTTGGATATTGGACATCTTAGACTGGTCCTCTAAATTATCTTTTCTAATTTTATTCCATGTTTTAAGAAATTCTGATTTTTACTGTCATTTTTAATTTCAAAGAGTTCTTATTTATTCTGATACTTTTTTTAAAGTAGCATCTATTCTTGTCTCATGGATGCAGTATCTTCTCTCATCTGAGGATTTTAATGATAAGATATTCTTTTTCTCAAGCTTTTTAAAAAATATATGTCTCTTTCCTACAAGTTGTCATTTAAATTTTCTATTTATTTTGGCTTATGTCTTTCACAGTGGAGTTTCAAATATCTGGTGATATTTACCTCTTTGCTTATTTTTAAGACTGGGAAATTAAAAGACAGTGATTGTGCATGGATAGGAGTTGTCAGCTGTTTGTGTCACTGTTAAAAGATCTGGCTGTGCTGTTTTGTAACAATTTCATGTTGATAGCATTAGATCATTTCTTAGACTAGGTTGATTATAGGAAGGTTCCTTTTCCAACTTCCTGTCTTCTGGAGCCAAGAAGAAGAAAATTGGAGGTCCCAAAGTATACTATATTAACTTTTGGTTAATCCTCTTGTTTTCAATATATTTTTCCAGCCCTCTTTTTATCCTTTTTCGAAAATGGACCTCTAGTCTTCTGCCTCACTGAGAAAGAGGGCCATTTTCCCTGATGTGCAGAGTAAAGGATGGTTTCTTAAGCCAACTTTTATGCCCTACTTTCCCTCCCATTCCTAGACATTCCCAGTGCCACCTAGTGTGGTGCCTTTAGGGGTATGGCAGTGCAAATTTGGCTGCTCCCAATTTCCTTCTGTCTTTCTCCTCTGCTGTTTAGAATTCAACTTTTTTGGTTTGTAGAGTTAATCACTACTCCTCATTCTGTTTTCTAGTATTCAAATTTTTGTCACCATTGTTTCCATTTCTGTTATTTTTGTCCTTGAGAATAGTTTTAGTGGGGTTCAGGAGGAATCAGAAGTTCTTGCAAGTAGTGAATTCCTTGGTTTTTTCCTAAAAGTCTGACATATCTTGAATTAATACTTTTATCTTTTGTCTTTATTAATTTAGATAGAAAATTATTGCATTGTATTGTTTTCTAGTGAGATATTCTATTTTCAGAATTGAGATATTAAGGGTAACAAAAATGATTTTCCACACTGTTACATAAAATGTTCATTTGAAACATGTAAAGGAAATAATGACTATTATGTGCAGTGTATGAAAATAGCATTAATTTGATGCTTTATCTTTTTATACAGTTGATTTGATATTTTAGTTTTTATCACTCATCAGATGCCCATGTGCTTTATGGGAAGCTGGATTCTTTACTTTTGGGGGCTGAATCTGGATTAACCTAATCCAGTCATCCTTATTTCATTCCTTTTGCCATTGATTGATTTAGTGAAGCGTGGCCAATGACACTTGGAGAAATTTGTTGGGAAAGGTTTTCTTTCCTTTTTTTTTTTTTTTCCAAGACATAAAGAATGGGCAGTCTCTCTCCTTATCTTTGAACAGTAGATAAGGTGATAAGGTGATACTTGGAATTACTACAGCAACTCTGGGCCATTAAAGGACAAAAAAGTTATCACTCTAGGGATGACACAGGGAAAACATACGAAGAACCTAGGCCAGTTATGATGCTGAGTAATAAATTAACTAATCCTGGAACTCCTCTAGCTCTGGTGCTGTTTATGTAAAATAGTAATTCGTCTGATTGTCTTACAGTAATACAAATAACCATTACTTGTAGCCAGGTTAAAAAAAGAATCCTAAGTAAATAAACATTCTCAAGTTCTAATTACATAAACATTAAAGCTTAAAACTACAGGTTTCTGAGAAGTTAGTGGTTATTATTTTTCCACTAAAATAAGCTGAATTGGAAATTTATATCTTTTTCTTTCATTATTACTGTCTTTGGCCATAATTTGTGTGGCTCTGACATTTTAGTTATTTGGTAAAACTGGTAATTTTATTCTTTTATTTTGGTATGATTCAGGTTGACCTGACATTTTACTAAATCTGGCTCCTAGGACTGATTGAAAAAATATCTTATTTGTTGAAATATGTGCATTTTCTTCATGAAACTGGTTTTCTTTTTTATTTGTAAATTGTCTTCCCAAAGCTTTGGAATCATATGTTTTTGATACTGGCATTACATTTTTAATTAATATTTTAGATGCAAAAGGTGGCAGTTTAAAAGATTGTTTTGTTAGTGACTTATCCTTAAAAGCAAGTGGCATTTGGTTTTATTTTACAATAGAATTTAATCTTACATGTTTTTTGTTAAAGTAATGTTACCAAAACTCTTACTGAACTATTTGTGGTGAGCTTTTTAAGGATGTTTAAGATTTCACATGCAGTTTAACTGATCACAGATGAAGTTGTAAATTAATACCTCATGAATGTATTTGACTGCAGGGCATTGTTTGTGACTCAAAACTGCTTTGTTCCTGTAAACTGTGAAAGAGGTTTAAACATATGGATTAAAATTGCATGGTGATACCGATGTACTTATGAAAAGACACTGTAGTTGGATTATTTAAAAAGTACTAAAATATTATGAATAGCCATAAATTGTAATAATTCCCTTAAGCTTTTAAGGGTTGTACGATTTAGTTTTATTCTTTTGTTGGATTTAAACACCTTTATAAGAAATTGTTTTATTGCTTTTAAAGCTGTGCATAGTAATAAGAATAACCATTGATATAGTATGGTGATGAGAACAGCTAGTTTCCCAGAAAACATGTATTTTTCCAGAAATGTTCGCAGTTGTATCAAATACATACATGAAGTGTTTTCTTGTTTTCATTTAAGTCATTGTTTTACCAAAACATGTAGAATGAGTAATTATTCATTGTTACCTTATAATATAAGATTATTAAGTGTGTTTTCAGTGTAAAATCAGATTTACTTGCTGTTATTTTTGTTTTACACTATATGAAAGTCACCTGATGTAGAATGTACTCTTCTGGTTATGACAAACTGTGATGTATCTACCTTCAGTGCCAGAAAATTGTCAGGGACTTGTTCTGGAAGACAGTGGTAAGTTAGAGGAAGCAGAAACAAGCTTATAATTAATTTCTTTAGTCGCTAAGGCAAATGCTAGATCATAGCATGGAAAGGTTGTTGGGAAGCTTTTGGAGTTCTGATCTGTGTCACCCTTTTAGGCCTCTTCATTATTTGAAAACTTTGGTACCTGTTTTACAAATATTCTGTTTTCTGTTATCTTCTTAGTTCTTATATGATGACATTTCCAGCACCAATCATCACTCTTCCTTAAACTCCTCTATTATAGCTACCTGTATCTTCATTCCACTTGAACAACCCTCTTTCACATTTTGAACCTAGTCGTTGCCGAGAACTGCTTTAAAAAGTCTGTATCCACATCCTTTTTCTTGCCTTCTCATTTTCACCTTACTCTCTTTATCCAGCCTGAGTGGCATGGTGCGTTATTTCAACTACATATTACCATTACCTTCAGTTGTCTCTCCCTTTTGACCCTGCCAGTTTCTAAACCTGGGTAATTTTAATTGTGTGCCTTGCTTTTTGACTTTTTAATCACAATTAACTTATTTTATCATACAAGGCATTTTTAGCCATTTTGGATCCTGCTTCTTAAACCTTCATAAGCAGATTGTTCACCAGCTCTCAATAACTGTCTGAAATGACTCAAATCTTACCTCTCTTTGCTCCTTTCATGTTCATTGTCCATATCATCTCTTGCATTAAGAACTGTAGCCCTCTCTTCTCTGGTTTTATGTCTCCAGTGGTTCTCCCTTTCCACTTTTTCTATCCCAGCAGTACATGAGGGATTGGATCCTCATGGAGCTCCCTCTCCCCTCTAAATTAAGAGTCTCCCTTCAGTAGTAATTCTCAATTGAGATGCCAAATCCTTTGGGTCTCTGTGTGGTGTACGTATGGTTTTTAAAATACCCTAAAAGTGATTTTTTTTCTATCTGAGGTTCTAAAGGTTCTGTTGTAGGACTTCCTCAATTCCATCTGTAGTGCTATAGGTGTCATCTTTCTGAAACCTGGATTTATTCATTTTAAATATATAGCAACTTAGTTTTTGCCAAGGGCTGGATTAGCTGCTGGATAAGGAGGATGCATGTTTGCCTTTGAGAATAATATTAATGTTACTGTACATCTGTCATTTAGCAGAACTTAATTATTAAGTGCTAAATATTTCCTGCACTAGTCCTTATAATAGTCCTTTAGTGTAGATAATGTTAGTCACTGTACAGATGAGTAAACTTGAGTCTCAGAATTCTTGAGTTGTCACATAGCTAGTAATTTAATAAAAAAGTGGTAATTGTTTGGATAAACACTTGAAAAGGCACTTCTGGAGAGTATCAAGTATCTAGTTCAGGATTAGAACTTCACAAAGTTAAGGTTGACTTAACTTAGAAGATAATGTCTTAAGCTCAGTCTTTAAACACAAGTATGAACTTAGGCACTGAAAGTGACAGGCCAGAAGTTATGTGTATAGCATGGTTATATTGTGAACAGTCTTTGCAAAAGACGTGCAGAGACATGAGAAAGCATTTTATGGGAACAGCTCAATGTGACTGAGCATAATGTGTGAATTGGGGAACTCAGAGTGAGTTTAGTAGATATAAAGACATTAAACTACGTTCATATTATGTATATACCCTCTAGAAATTTAGATTTGCTATTTAATATGTGATGGGAATGATTTTAAATAGGAGAGTGAATTGATTAAAAAGTGTGGAGAACGGGTTAGAGGAAGGCCTTTCTGCAGTCATAAAGACACGTTAGACTAAAGAAATATCCCAAAAAAGAAAAAAGGAGGCCCTGAAAAAGTTGGAATCAGATTGAAGGGGAAAGAGGTGGAACTAAAGGTTATTTGTGAGCTGGAATCAACAGACTTATTGATGTAAAAAAGTCAGTGAGAGGAATGACTTCCAAGGGTATATTCATTGTGGGAGAGTGGTTGTGTCAACCTGAGGTAAAGATATTAATAATATATAGTACACAAAGTAGGACATACTTAAGGCCCTAATAGGCTCTAAATAAATATTTATGTAAGCTGCTTCCTAAATTGTCTCCCAGTTTTTTTTTTTTTTAACTGAAGTGTGTTTAAACACCTGGACAGCTGTGGGCACTGAGACCTTTTCATTTTTCCAGCCTTAACTAGATACCAAGGGCCCAATTATATTCCTGTTCCTGGGAGGAAGCACAAAGGAAGTTCTGGGACTTGCCTATCTAGTTGAACTTCTTGAGTTTAAACAGCTTATGAACTTCCGGTTTTCATTTTCTCCAGCACTGGAAACAAACTTTTACTAGAGATCAGGTAAATTGTACTGTAGTTTAAAAAAAAAAAAGAAGAAAAAAACCATAATATACAGAAGTAAACTTTTTAAAGATATTTTATTAACAAGTTTATTAATAAAAGAGTTGTCTAAATTTATACTACCACCATTCTTTTATTAGCTTGTACTGACCCTGCATTTTTGCAAACATTAAATACTTTCTTTTTTTAAATTGAAGTATAGTCAGTTTACAATGTTGTATCAATTTCTGGTGTACAGCAAATTGCTTCAGTCATACATGAATATACATATGTTCAAAAAGTAAACTTTTAAAACCTCTCTAAAGAGGCATTTGCCTGAAAGTCTCTCTGTTTTTTGTCAAAATTTATAAACTATTAAAACTACAGTGAAGATGATCTCTTTACATACCTCTGAGTGGAACCTTGATAACTAATAGTGTGGCAAATAGGGTCTAAAATGGGTTAGCAGTGTTATTTTACTTCTTTTTCTTTATATCTATGGAAATTAATTGGCCTTAAGTTATTTAAGAGATTATCTGAAAAGCAAGTAATGTTTTATAAGTCTGTATTGCAACAGATTGAGGGAGGGTGAGTACTTTGAAAATTATGTTAATAGGTAGGAAATGAAAATATAAACGAAGTAGTTTATGCTTCATTGTTTAATTGACCTGGATTAAACTTTATTGCAACTCAAACATCACACACACACACACACACACACACACACACACACACACACACACACACACACACACACCCCCAAATACAAGCAAATACACATTCACCGAAGTCTCATGGCTTCTTCTGTGAACTGCACATCACTTTTTTATGACACTCTGCTTTACACATAGTAGGTGTTTGGTAAGTATTTGCTGAATTGAACTAGACATTTTGCTTCTCAAAGCGTTGGGAAGATTAAGCCTAAGCAAAGATGTCAGTTGAACCATGATGAAGATTAAAATTACTTAAAATGTATTCTTATTTAAAAAGGAATGTTTCTTTTTCATTGTTGAGAATTTGGAAAATACATAAAAATACAACAAAAAAATACAAAGATCATCAGCAATTCCACCATGAATAGAGTATATTGAATCACTGTGTTGTGTACCAGGAACTAACATAGTGTTGTAGGTCAATTGTACTTCAAAAAACACACTTATAGAGAAAGAAATCAGATTTGCTGGAGGAAAGGGGGCTTGGGGGAGGGGGAATTAGATGAAGGTAATCAAAATGTATAAGCTTCCAGTTGTAAAATAAATAAGTACTAGAGATATAATGTACAACATGGTTAATATAATTAACACTGTTCTGTCATATGTGAAAGTTAAGAGAATAAATCCTGAGTCTCATCATTTAAATTTTTTCTTTTTATTTTATATTTATACAAGATGATGGATATTCACTAAACTTATTGTGGTAATCATTTTGTAATATAGGTAAGTCAAATCATTCTGTACACCTTAAACGTGTACAGTATGACAATTATATCCCAATAAAACTGGAAATAAAAATGGTACTAGTATATAAACAACAAGTTTATACTGTACAGCACAGGGAACCATATTCAATATCCTGTAGCAACTTATGAAGAAGAATGTGAGAACGAATGTATATATGTGCCTATGTGACTGAAGTATTGTGCTGTACACCAGAAATTGACACAACATTGTAAACTGACTGTACTTCAGTAAAAATATATATTTTAAAAAGATAACTACATTTTTCAAAAGAAATGAGTACTTCAGGAAAGTTGCTATCAGTTTGCTTTCTCACAGTGGTGCTTCTCAAAAAAGTGGCCCTGAAGTTGTCTCCTGTAGTGAATCTTATTTTGATGATTTTTTAAATCTCTACCTTTCCTCTAAAATAAAATTCTCCTTTGCGGAAAAAGGAGAGAAGATGGAATGTATGTATGTCATCATACAACTGAAAATTGATGCATTTCTGTGATGTATGGACAATTAGTAGTTTCCTCTTTCTTAAAATAATACTTTTATACTCTATTAGGATTCTTGGCTTACATGTGGCAGGAAGCTGAACTAGCACTAGCTTATCTAAAAAGGAAACTTAGCAACTTAGTCACTAAAACTGCACACACGAAAGTATGGGTACACACATTAGGCATAAGGGTTGACTAAATTTAAGGACTCAAAAGCTGTCAGATTTTTCTTTCTTCAGTTCTTTCCTTTGTCTCTGAGAGTTACGTACAGTTTGTCAGACTTCTTCCTCTCTTTTTTTACTTTGACTTTGTGTATGTATTATGGTCCTCTGCTAGCTTTTCCTTCTTGTTCATTTGAAAAGCTATCAGTACTGTTGATTAATTAGTAATTTCAGATATTGTTTTTACATTTTTATTTTATATGCAAGATAAATATCCAGAAAAAATAATTTGGTTTAATATTTTTGTAAGATTTACAATGTATTTCATTATTTTTCCTCAAAAGAGTAATTTCAAATGAAATAACCATGACTGGAGTTTCATTTATTTAATGGCTGAAAAAGCCTTCAATTTACGCCAGGGACCAGCTGATAAATTTCAGTATTTGTGACGCCAGTATTTATATTCTGAGGTGTTAAAATGCTTTTATGAAAGAGGTAAGTGGTTTACCTAAAGAATGAGAAAAAATTAACTTCATTTTTATAATTTACAGCTTTCTCCATTTTTGCTGAATGCTTTAAACATTTGTTTTTACATTGTTCCAGGTTTTTCTTCTTGCTAATCAACTAATGTGCTAAATGTGTTTTGTTAAGGTGACCCTTTGAGATGGCTCATATAGACTAAGGAGAGGCACTGAATTTTCTAATGTTGTGGAAGAGGTTATATTTAGCTGTTGGTATTTCAAGTTGGAACACTTCATTCTACTGTGCCTTTAGTTAATGAGTCATCTGGAGAAAATGGGCGGCCTCTTGCTTTTAGGAAGAGTCTGTAGCAAATAATAATAATAAGTTAAACGCTGTGGGAGATTTTCCGCCAAATAACAAACTTAAAATGGAAAATGTTTTGTAATACATTTTATTGCCCATATGTAAAATATATGCTAAAGGATATAGAAGCATTTTGCTCATTATTATCTTCAGCTGATAAAAACAAACAAAAAAACCCCCCAATGTCACATGTAACAAAAAGAAAGCATTTTTAAAACCAAAGTATTGTGTAGATTGTTATGAGTTACAGACAAGTGGGAAGCCAGCTTAACTGTAAAATTCTTTTATATAAAGTGTTCAAATCTTAGTGATAATTGTCAGTAATTGGGGAAAGTATTGTGATTTTTGAAGTACTGATTTTTAAAAGTGTTTTTATGTTATGTCTACTTAATTTTCCGCCATTAAAAAAAAATTTTAAAAATACATATAAAATTTGCCATCTTAACCATTTTTTAGTGCACAGAGGTATTAAATACATTTGTAATGTTGTTCAGTCATTACCACCATCCATCTCATAACTCTTTTCATCTGGTAGAACTAAATCTCTATGCGCATTAAACAATAGCTCCTCTTTTTCTCCTTTCCCCAATCCCTGGCAGCCACCATTCTACTTTCTGTCTCTTTGGTTTTGATTACTCTAAAATACCTCACAGAAATGGAATTACATGGTATATGTCATTTTGAGACTGGCTTATTTCACTCAGCATAGTATCCTGAAGATTCAGCCATGTTTGTGTTGTGTCAGTTTCCTTCCTTACTAATATTCCATTGAGCCTATATACCACATTTTGCTTATCCATTCATCTATTGATGGACATTTGAGTTGCTTCCATGTTCTAGCTATTGTAAATATTGCTGCTATGAACATGGATGTACCGATACCCTATTTGAGATCCTGATTTCAGTTGTGTTGGAATATATACCCAGAAGTAGAATTGTTGAATTATATTGTAATTCTTTTTTTAAGGTTTTGAGAAACCATTATGCTGTTTTCCACAGCAGCTGTACCATTTTTCATTCCCACCAACAGTGCAAAGGGTTCCAACTTTGTCGTATTCTTGTCAAACACTTGTTATTTTCTGCTTGTTTGATAGTAGCCATCCTAATGGGTGTGTCTCACAATTTTGATTTGCCTTTACCTAATGATTAGTGATGTTGAGCATCTTTTCTTGTGCTTATCGGCCATTTGTATAATATTTTTTTTAGAAATGTGTATTCAAGTCCTTTGTCCATTTTCGAAGCAGGCTGTTTGGGTTTTTTCTTGTTGCATTTTAGGGGTTCTCTATATATTTCAGGAACTTAATCCTTTATCAGATAATTTAAAAATATTTTCTTCCATTTTGTGTGTTGTCTTTTTACTCTGTTGATACTGTTTTTGATGTACAAAATTTTTAATTCTCATGAAGTTTTGTCTATTTTTGTTGTTGCTGTTGCCTGTTCCTTTGGTGTCTTATCCAAGAAATCATTGCCAGATCCAATGTCATGAAACTTTTGCCCTGTGTTTTCTTCTAAGAGTTCATCATTGTAGCTCTTAAATTTAAGACTTTGATCCATTTTCAGTTAATTTTATGTATAATGTTAGATAAATGTCCAGCTTCATTCTGTTGCGAGTAGATATGCAGTTTTTGCAGCATCATTTGTTGAAAAAACTGTTCTTTCTTCATTAAATTGTCTTGGCACCTTTGTCAAAAATCATTTGACCATATATGCCAGGGTTTATTTCTGGGCTTTTTATTCTTTTCCGTTGGCCTTTATGCCAGTTCATACTATTTGATTATTGTAGCTTTGTAATATGTTTTGAAATCAGGAAATGTGTGTCCTCTATCTTTGTTATTTTCAAAATTATTTTTGTTACTTGGGGTCTCTTGAGGTTCCATATAGATTTCAAGATGTATTCTGTTTAATTTCTGGAAAAAAGGTCATTGGGATTTTGATAATGTGCTAAATTTTTATAGTTTTCTTTGATACCTCGTATTTGGTTTAGTATGACAGCTTTGCAATATTAGAAATTTTTAGAGTAGTGAAGGATATGGGAGATACTGATTCTAATTTTGGTTACCTTAATTTACCTTACCTAATTTTGGTTACGTATGTCACAATGTTTGCATACTTTAGTTTTCTCATCTGCATAATATTTTTTTACTTTTCTTACAGGAATGAAAGCAGGTAGCATGGGATAAAGAAGAGCATATCATATTGAAAAACTTGAAATTTTAAAATCTTAGAATTCAGATTTTTAATGCAAGATGTCTCTTTTGAAATAAATTTGCAGGGTTTTCTTGGGCACAGAATGACTACATTACTAGCACCATGAACTGTGGGATTTTTTCCATTTTTCTCAAATTTATTTATTTAACATGGATCTATCTAGACTATTGTGAGCCTAGTGTTGTCTGCTGTATGAAGAATACCAGTTCTTTACTCATTCTGTTCGTTTACAAAGATCACGTGGAGTATGCTGGAGAAGAATTTGATTCTGTCTTAGGAAAGCCTGCATTTTGGTTCTTCCTGCACATGGCAATCAGGATGTAGGCCAGCTTCTGTCTTGGTAAGATGGCATCTGTTGTGAAGTCTTTATCCTTGTTTGTGGATCTCAAGGAATCATTTCTTTGCAGTAAAGTAGAATGTCCTGTGGCATAACTCTCTGTCCTTAATCGTACCAGTTTTGGAATATTGGAGAATCAGTCATGTTTGAGAGATGGTTGAATTGGTTTGTTTTTTTCAACATTTATTTAATGAAAATGCTTGTGGTTTTGAAACCCTAAACTCAGTATATCCCAAACTGAACTCCTAATTTTCCACCCCAAACCTCTTCTACCTGCAACCTTCTTTTTTCCACTTCATAGCAGTTTTATCCTTCTGGCGGTTCAGGCTTCAGAAACCTTAGCATTATTCTTGATTCTTTTCTTACAGTGCGTATCCAATCCTTCACAAATCCTGCTGGACCACCCTTGAAATATATCCTGAATCTAATCAGTTCCCACCCTTGACACCACTACAGTCATCTGTCCCTTGCTTTGTGCCACCATCATTCTTTGCCTGGGTTAATATAGTAGCCTCTACTAGTTTCTCTCCTACTCTTGCCACCTTCATTCTATTCTCAGTACAGGAGACAGGTAGACGTTTTAAAAACATAAGTCAGATCATGATGCTCTGATAAAAATCAGTAAGGTATAGAAATGGTAAAGAAAGGAAATATTATTCGCAGGTAATATGATTGTAAAACTCAGAAAATATCAACTGACAAATAATTAGAAACAAGAACATTTACTTGGTGGGGCGTTAAAGAATTGATACACAAAAATATATTTTTTATGCTTTATACAAAGAACCACAAACAATAACTTAACAGCAACATAAACAGAGTACAGCTACATATCAAGAGATTAGTACAAGTAGGGTTTATTTTAAAATGAAAGGATATTTTAAAATGAAAGTTCAGAATTAGGGAATCTATTAATATGATTTACCATGCTGAGGAAAGCTTCGCAGAAGGTTACTGTTGTTTGCTCATCAACTTTAGACCAGCTAAAGGAATGAACTCTGCTATTTGGTGGCTGAACCACACCTTCTCAAGTGAGATCTCATTCTTTATATGTTTTTCCTTCCTCAGGCACTCTTCAGTCAGAACTAGAGTACCATATGGAGCTTTCTTGTCTCTTACTGTTCCTCTTTTATCATAGTTAATTCTTTATGTTAAAATTCCCTTGTTTAACTTACTGTGGTTTTAATCTTTTGATTGGACCCAAACTAACAGATTTTTGGAGAATTTTTATATGATTATTTTCATAGATGCTAAAAATGCATTTGCAAAATTCAACAGTCATTCTCCTTTTATTAACTTTTTATGAATTGAAGTATAACACACATAGAAAAGTATACAGATCATAAGTGTACAGCTGAAAGAATTACCTCAAAGTAAACATACTTGTTTAACTGCCATCCAGTTCTAGAAATAGTACTTGGCTAGCAGCCCAGAAATACCCCAGGCCCCTCCCCTCTGTCTTCCCCAAAGGTATCCACTATACTGACTTAAAACATCAGAGATTAGCTTTGCTGTTTTTGAACTTTAAATAAATGAAATTATATAGTGTGAATTTTTTGTCTCTGGTGTCTCAGGCTTACCTTTGTGTGATTTATCCACATCATTACTCGTGGTAGTGCTTTGTTCATTTTCTTTTCTATGTCCTATTCCACTGTATAAATCTATCCAATTTACTTTTGTATGCTACTGTTGATAGATATTTGAGTTGTTTCTAGTTTGGCTCTATTACAAATAATGCCAGTGTTGAACATTCTTGTATTTATCTTTTGGTGCTCATGTGCACATATTTCTGCTGGAGTTGTATGTAGGTTTAGAAATACTAGGTCACTTAGTATGCTTGTCTTAAAGTGTACTAGATACTGCCAAAAAGATTTAGAAACTTTTGTATTCCCATTAGCAGACCTGAGAAATCCAATTGTTCCACTGGTGTTCTCAGGCTTTGAAACTTTTGTTGTAGCCATACTGTTGTGTGAGTAGTGGTATTTCATTGTTGTTTTAATTGTTATTTCTTTGACCATGATTACTAATGAAATTAAGCATTTTCTTTTTTGCTTATTTACTGTTTGTATATTCTTCTTTGCATGTTTAAGTTCTTTTCCCCAATTTTCCGTTGGATGTTTAATAATATTTGGTTCATAGGAATTCTCTATATATTCAGGTTGTGACCCGTTTTGGTTGGCGAATGCCTTCTGTGACTTTGGTATTTGCTTTTTCACTTTTTTAAAGGTATCTTTTTCTAAGTAAATGATCTTTAATGTGGATACTCATTTTGGATACTGTATGATTTTGCATATGGTTATTGTTATTTCATCCTTAAATGTTCTATAGAATTCAGTGATAATACTGTGTAGACCTGGAGTTTTTTTTTTGTGTGTGTGTGTGGGAACATTCAATTAAAAACAGTTAAAGGACTTTTTAGATTTTTCTACTCACTCTTATATTAGCTTTGGTAAGATTTATATTTAAAAGTATTAGTATATTTTGTCTAAATGTTAAAATGTGTTGAGCATACCCTTGTTCATAATATCTTCCTTTGATGTCTTAATATGTGTGTAGTTTATGGAAATATACCCTTCTGCACTTCTGCTAATGATTATTTGTTCCTTCTAAGGGTTTATCAGTTTATTAGCCCTTTCAAAGAACCAACTTTGGCTTTGTTGTTCCCCTATAGAGTGTGCTTGTTTTCCCCTATTCATCTCTTTGTTATTTCTTTTTTCTACTTTCTTTGGGTTTAATTTGCATTTCTATTTTTACATTCTGGAATGGACATGTGACTGTTTAAAAACACATTTTTTAATTCATGACATAAAGTTTGCATAAAGTTGGAAGGCAGTTTGCAAACTGGTCAAAATAATTGCCAATTAAATCTCAGTCCAAGTCCTACTTCTTTAATATGTAAAGAACTCCTAGAAGTCAACAAGAAAAGAGCAACAGTTACTTAATAATAATAAGCAATGTCTATAAACAGATGATGAATGGAAAAGTTAATATTAATGGCACATAAACATATGAAAGGATGTTTTATCTTTTCTCATAAGAGGAATTAAAAATAAACCTGTTAAGATAATTCTTATATATTATATGGGCAAGGATATGGAGAATAGGCACTTTTGTAATGTGGTGGTGATATAAATTGCCACAACCTTTTTGAAGGAACAATTTATATTATTTATCAAAATTTTAAATGCCTTTGATCTGCGAACTTTGTGTACGTGTGAGGAGTTTGTTCCCATACACTTGTAAAAGAAAAGAAAACCTAGAAAACACCAATCGGTTTATTCTACAGATTAGGCTGTAGCTGTGCGGTGGAAAACTTTGAAGCCACTAAAAAGAGGTAGACTGTCGGTGCTGGTTGTTATGTCACAAGCCCAATAAAAGATTGTTCCTGAAATATGTATTTTATTAAAAGAGTTTGTGGATGAAGTGTTTGTGTTTTGTGTGTACTTACTGAATTTCTGAAGTGCCTGTGTATCTTTTACAAGGTAAATGCTAAGTGTTTGTTGTATGTTTATGGAATTGGATTGACTTCATCTGTATTTGACACAGCTATTCAGAATTTCTTTTAGTGATGTTGTATTTTCTCACTTCATTGGAAACTCATTGAAAATAGAAAGTATGGACCATGTTATTTGCTCATTAGGTGTTCTACACTGCCTGGCATAATGCATTGGATGTTGTATGATCAATGTTTTGTGAATGCAAAATAGAATTAGTTGAAACTCAATCACTCATCTGTTTTACAGTTTAAAAACCTGATCACATATTATCTTTGATGGTCTTTTTCATAGAGCACTGTGGTAGATAGATACAGCAGTCATTGTTTTATTTTCATGTTACGGAACAGTGAACTGAGCCCAAGTGAATAAGTGATTTCTCTAAAGCTGGGATTGGCAAAGCCTGTGGGCTAAATCTGTCCCACCACCTGTTTTTGTATGGTTTGTAAGCTAAGGATGGTTTTCATATTTTTTAATGGCCGAGGGAAAAATAATACAACATGAAAGTTACATGAAATTCAAATTGCAGTGTCTGTAATTAAAATTTATTAAAGATACTCATATGTATTCATTTATGTATTATCTGTGGCTGCTTTTCCACCCTATGGTTGGGTTGAGTAGTTGCAACAGGGATTTGATGTGGCATTTTCATTACTTCATTCACACTGCTGCTTGGCACACTACACATCTCAGAGATGCAGTTGTGATCAGTAGTGTTTCAAGTGTCATACATATTGCTGTGCCATACACTTAATTTTTTATTACTGTTGCATGCCCATCATGTCAAAACAAGAAAGGGATAGAAAGGGGGACTTTTAATCTCATGGTTTTAGGGGAGTGAACTGTGGATTGCTTCATTAAATTAGATGGTAAAATATGGGGTTTATTATGGTCTATTAAAAGAATACAGTATACATTGCCATTGCCAGGCTAAGCCCTTAGAGTATTCCAAGCACAGGAAAGCAACTCTCATAAAAATTGTAAAATTTAAAATGTCTCATCATAGCAGATTTTTTTTCACAAACAGAAAAAAAGTGAAAATGAATATGCACTCAAAGTAAGATTTGGAGTGGCTCATTGGTTAGCCAAACAAAGAAGAGCCACTTACCAATGGTGAGCTAATTAAACTGTGTTTCCTTGTAGTAGCCAAAGAAATGTGTTCAGAAAAATAAATTTAAGACTATTAGCCTTTTGGTGGCAATAATTGCTTTAAGAATTGAGGACATTGGTAACAACACCAAAAGTCAATTTAAGAAGAAGATAATGATTTTGAGTGGTTTTCCTGGACTCTTGATGAATCAACAGATGTTTATTGACACTGCTCAGTTATTGATTCAAAGAGGTAATGCCGAGTTTCAAGTGACCAAAGAATTAATTAGCCTCCATGGAAAGTCTTTGTAGAACAACTGAAGGCAAGATTATTTTCAAAGAAGTTGACAGCACTATTTCTGTATAGTCTGAAGTAGAATCTGTTAAGATGTGTTACAAGTGATGGTGGTAAAAATATGTGTAGAACATAAAAAAAGTTAATTGGACACATTTACAAAGTTTGTGAAAATGTAAGGCTTTTAAATTCTGTCATTATTCATTGTATTATTATGATTACAAAGTTGTAGAAAATATTTGACTCTGTTATTTATTACTGAACCAGTGATATAAACAGTGAACTTCATTTGATCTCATGAAGAGGTAGTTACAGTTTTTGTTAGAAATTGGAGCTATTTGACATGGCCTACACCCATAAGTTTGATCGTTACAATTTTTTGAGCTCACAGTCAAGATTCAAATTTTTCTAGGCATGGACACACTCCTTTAATTACTCTTACGTAACACTGAATGGCTTTGAACATTACCTTTTGCTTCCTTATTTATAGTGTTTCTTTTTAGAAATTGTTTCTTAATGATATAATTGATAATATTTAGTTGTGAGACAAAACAACCCTTATATGTGAAACTTATAATATGGTAGTCATTTGTCAGCAACTAAGGTAGTTTGACTCACAAATAATGTCAGTCTACTTTATAAACATCACGTTCTGACAGAAGTTAAAGCAAGGAGTGATATCTCTATTCACACAGATATTTGCAGTAGATACATTTTCCAGGCTGAAACTACAGTTCAAACAGTATTTTTTTCAGAGCTTGATGGAAGTGCAAAGGAAATTTCCTTATTTCAAAGTCTTCTAACAGTGCACTTGAGGAGTGTCTACCTAACCTTGAGTTAGAAGTGATTAATCTACAATGTAGTGACATGCTAAAAGGCAAATACCAAGAGACCTCTGTAATAGAATTCTATAAATGCCTTCTAAGTGATGAATATGCTCAATTAAAATCATATGCTTGTGGATTGATATCAGTATTTGGCAGTATATCTCTGTGAAAAGACATTTTCAAAGTTGAAATATCTAAAATCTCATTATAGATCAGTGTTAACAGATGAACATTTGCAGTCATTTTTGATGATAGGGAACAGTAACTTTGAACACCAATTAAATGAAATGTTATTCCTTCCCCTTAAAAGAATTACGCTCTTTTTATTAGTAGACCTGAATTACCAAAGATTTTTTAGAAATTTGTTTTCTCTCTTGTTTTACAACTACCTAAATAATATTCTTGTTTTTCTCTTTACCCTCAAAGCCTAAAATATTTAATATTTGACTTTTGATAGAGAGTTTTCTGACTCCACTCCGCCCTTAAAGGAATGTTTACTTAGAAACTAGTTACATATTGGGTTGCTTGTGCTTTAGCCTCGTTTCAGATTTCTTGGATTTAGAAAATACTAAAAATGTTCATATTTGGAAAAGTTTATTGTCTGTGCACTATAATTTAAATCTTTGAAGTACTGGAAAAGAAATTCATCTGTGAATTATGTCAGTAGAGTATATCCCATATAGTATCTTGCAACAAACACTCCTTTCCAGGAGCTGACTAATTTTGGAATTCAGGGCTTCACCTTCTTTTACCCTTCTTTGTTTGCTTTTTCTTCCAAATTGACAATGATAGTTTGCTCAATTTTTTTTACTTCTGAAATCCAGTATGTACTAAAAGGAATTTTTATTTGACATTGTACTGAGTCCAAAGTTGGTAGTTGTTTTAAAAAAACAGTATGAATGCTTTCTTCAACTTGTAAGCTTCATGGGCAGTTTTATTTTAAATTCTGTGGGAGATACGAGTTTTAGGATCTCATATAATATGCCTTGAGACATTCTATAATGTATATTTTGGTAAATAATCTTTTTATGAAACAAAATTGTACATTGATATCTTAACTTGATGTAAAAGAAAAATATACTTTCAGTATGTTTTAAATATAAATTCACCCATTTATTTCTTGCAATAGCTTTCTGAGAGCTTATTGTTGTCTCTTGAGAGTTTACATCTGGGGAAACATCTTTCACAAAAGAGTATTTGTAATCTGAACCCATCACCCAATATCCTTCAGTTAGCAGTTATAAAGGATTATTGACAGTTACCTTCTGGTTGCTGATCCCTCTAAAATTATTATGTTCTCAGGATTATTTTATCATTTTATAAGTCCTTTTTTTTTTTTTTAATAATTGAGCTATAGTGTTTATTTTTAAAGTTTCCCTTTATGGAGCATTTTTGTCTTGGTACTTTGTTTCTGCATTATAGTTCCTTTTGTCTTTTCTTCTCTTTCTCTTTTTCTTTCTTTCTTTCGAATCTGTTTATAGTCAATGGGATTAAAAACACACTTCCTCTTTTAGAGCAGATTTATCATCTACCCTTCAGGCTGTTCTCTAACATGGAGCTCTTAAGAATGAATATCTTAAGATATTCCCCAGATGTTTTAAACTTCAGCAAACTTGTGGTTTTCTTTATTGGAATCTCTGTTTGTAGTATTCGGGAGATGAAAGAAAACATCTCCTCAGTCTCTAAACACTTTTCATATTGGTTTTAATGTCTTCTACTACAAAGACATGCATAAGATAAAACTTTCTATATTGATAAAATTTCAGAATCTTTGCTTTTAAAAAGTAATAGCAAAATGAGAATTGCATTAATAGTAATGTAAAAAATAATACTATGTGTTGTATGTGCTTTTGAACTAGCATTGTTATGTGGTTGGTTTTTGTTTTGTATAGGTGTAACGTTTGGTTAACTGTTTAATGGGTTTTGCAATAGATTTTATTCTTCATTACTTAGTAAAGTAGGGATTAAGAATGTTTTGCTTTAAGTGTTTTCCAAAATGTTGGGAAGTTTGAATTTAAAATTTTAAAGATGTCAATCATTTAGTTCTTTTTTAGAGCATAACCAAATTGCATATTCTCTGCAGAATCAGCAACTAAGTTATCCCTCCACAATTATAAAAATAATTGGTAACATTTATTGAGTGTTTAGCACGCACAAGGCACTGGCATAATGCTCACAATGGAGTGGTAATGATTTGTACAAATTGAAAGAAAGATAATAAGGGATTAGTAAATGAAATGAAAAAGTGAAATAGTGCACTACACACAAACACACATATACATACAAACACACTTTTCTCTTGAGTCTGTTGTAAAGGAGGCAAGTAGGAGTACCTTATCTGATCTCTGTTTAGAAATAATCTGACTTTTATTTCTCACCAGGTGACCTCCTATCTAACCTAAAATTTATTCTTATAGTTAAATTTCTCTCTAATAACAATGTACTACATTCTTGGTTTTTTTTTCTTTTTCTTTCTTTCTTTCTTTTTTTTTTTTTTTAGTTCTTTTGCCTTAATTTTCTGCCTAGTGTCTGGTAGTCATCTGGGACATCTAGTAGGCAAAATCACAATCAATGTCAAATTCTGTTTAAAAATACTAAAGAAAAACTTAATTTTGTTAAAATGTGTACAGATTGGTAGTATGCACCTTCTTAAAAATCCAACACCAGCACTAACAACAGCAGCAGCAAGAAGACTCTTAGTAAATCCTTCCCTAATTCACCCATCCATTTCTTTTTCTTTTTTTTTTTTTTTTGCATGTGTGTACCCAGTATCTTTCAAGCACTATTCTTAAATATTGTGGAATGCAAAAACAGTTAGGGGTTTTAATGCCATGTTTTATAAATGAGGAAACTTAATCTCAGAGAGTATAAGTTACTTGCCCCATGTCAGACAATTAGATGAACATGAAATTAAAGACAGGTCTGTCTACTCCAGAACCTTTGCTTTTAAGCATTAAGGAATGCTGCCTATCCTGATGACTTGCAGTGTAAAATCACATTTTGACCGTGTTGATACCAAATTTGTCTAGTATGTCCTTAGTTAAGAAATTTGACTATGCTGGATATTCCTTCCTTCCGTCCTGAAGTTTCCTATTTGGTATGTGATGTTTCCCTTCCTCTCTGCTGATGCCTTTTCCTCTTATATACTGATGTTTGGCCCAGTTCCACCCTCTGGGTTCTTACTTGTCTGGACATGGATTTCTTTAGGTATATAATATTGGAGTTTCTGAGTTTCTTAAGCCTGTAGGAGTGTGTCTTTAATCAAATTTAGAAAGTTTTAAGACATGTGTCTTCAAAATTTTTTTCTGCACTGCATTTTTCTTTTATGGTACTCTGATTATGTACACGTTAGATCTTTTAGTATTATTTCATAAGTGTCTGAGTACTTGTTCATTTAAAAAATCATTTTTCCCCTTGTTGTTCAGACTGGAACATTTTTATTAATCTATCTTCAAGTTTAAACTTATTCAATGAATTCTTAAACTCATATCAGATTATTCAGTTCTAGATGTTTACTCTTTTTTTAAAAAATAATTTCACTTCTCTGTTGAAATTCTCTGTTATTTCATCTAACTTAGACATTCTTTCCTTTAATTCCTTGAAAATATGTATTATAGTTATTTTGAAGTCCCTTTCTTTATTTTTAGTATCTGAATCATTTCTGAAACTTTTCCTGTTGTGTTTTCTTTGTAAGCTTTTAGTCAAGTTATTTTGCCTTCTTGCATAACTATCAGTTGTTTATTGTCTGTCAGGCACTGTTTACCTAAGAACTGTAGATCCTTCAGACTGTGTCTTCTACCAGAGTGTTCACCCTTTTCTCTATAAGGCTGATGTGGAGTGACGGGAGAGCTGATCACCTTAATAAAGTTAAGGATTAAAACTAGGTCAAAGTTTATTTTCGGTTTTGATAATTCAGTCTACCCTGTTGGCCTGTTATTAGAGCTTGGCGCTGTAGGACTTTTAATTCAGACCACTGGGGTCTTTGTCTCATCACCTATGGAACAGCCCACCAGAACCGCTCTCAGAGGTTTCTAGCTTAATTCTTTATCCCTTTGCCTGATGCACCTTAAAAATTTGGCAAATACATTAAGCAGGAGACTGACATTTTGTTTCAGGCCCTCAGTTTCCAATTTTATCACATTAGTACTGTGTAATGACTAAAATTTCCATTTTTTAAAACCCCCTTGCCCTTCACCCTCATAACATTGTTCTGCTAAACCCAAGTCTGAATTTTCAGCTTCCTGGTATACCCAGGATAGATATATGTCCTCTCCCTGTCCCCAGGAGATAAGTGTCTGTGTATCTTTAATTATCCTTCAATCCTCCTAGGGATTTAATTTCTTGCTTATCATGTTTTCAGTTCCTTTCCTGCTAGCCTTTGTTTTGTAAGCACTGCCAGACTGGGTGAACTTTCTGGTTTTCAGGTGATTTTGGATAACCTTCACAGCTTACATTTCATTTTCAGAATTCAGCAAACGTGTTATGGGACAAACCAGCTATATGTTTTTGGTCCCTGAAATGTTAAATTTTGTCTCTAGCCTCCTGCTACTGACTACAAATTCAGACAGGTTGGACAGACAGCTTGCCAGTTCTGACCTGCCCTTTGAACAGTTCTTACCTCCTCAGTAATTTATTCATTTGGTCCTTGTTGCCTCCATAGATCTTTGATACCTTAAATGATTTATAATTTGTATGATTTTTCTAGTTGTTGTCAGTAGGAATGCTGTTTACAACCCACTGTATGATACTCAGAATCAGAAGTTTCATATGTTATGTTTTGATAAACATTTGAATGTTTCTGATGACTGATATTTTTTATAATTTAGTAGAGAAAAACGATTAATTATTGCTTAAGTACTGTCCTTATCTGTTAATACATGTTTCTAGAATATTTCTGTCGGAGAAACTAAGGCCCCATTACAAAACATGGATTCTGTGATAGAAATACCAGGCGAAATCAAATCAAAGGAGGGGGGAAATGTAATTTGTGTTTTAGAACATCCTGTGGACATATGGATGACACTCTGTTTATCAAGAGACTATACATCTCATTTTGAGAAACACTATGTTGCAGTATTTCTTTTTTCCTTATATATGGCTTTTTCTTGTGTAGTTTAAATTGATTCAGTAAAATTTTATTGTATTTTTACAATGAATAGAAACCTAATGCACATGCTGCCATACACCTGAATTTAGGAATAACTCGTTTTATTTTAATCATCTATATTTCTATACAAAGTGCTTTTCAACAGTATATTTGATCATTTCATGTGCAAAAAAACTTCAGTCATATTTGGAGTTGTAAATGGGAATAATTAAACTTTTAAACATTTTAGAATTGAATGAGGACTTGTCTAAGTAACGCATGCTTAAAACCCCTTATCGAAGAAAATAAAATAAGAGGTTGGAGAAATACCTTTAAATTACAATCCTTATGAACTAATAGCTTAACCCTGGTTTTGAATGACTGTTACTTTTTCCATCTTTTAAAAATATGCTTAAATATAAACACATGTGGGAAATGTTCTTTTGGCTTTTATCAAACTGACATTTAAGTGAATTTTTTTGAACCTCACTAAACATTTGTGGTAAAAGATTTCAAAGCTTTGACTCTTACTATTTGCCTATGGATTTTTCCCCCTTGTGTTATTCTATTAACATTTGGTCTTAATAAGTATAACCTGGTTAGAATTACTGATGTTTTTTCATATATTATTTGTTTAGATGAGAAGTTTAGCAAAGAACTCCATCAAAAACCCTGCTTGGCAGTTATGAATACTTTCTTAAGGAAGTTAAAATTTTTGCATTTTACTGTAAAGATTTTACCTGCGTCTTATCCCTTATATGTCTTTTTTATGAAATGTTCCAAATTGTTGCTGTTCGGTTTCTGTGCTGTGGTGATGTTAGCACAGTATGAGAACTTCCTTATCTTCTGATGTTTGCTGAACTCTCTGCCTCTTTTTTCCCCCAAGACTGGAATAAAAGAAGCTTTAGTTACTGTGAAAATGGGAAACAATTGCCCTAAGATAGAGATAGAAATTGTGAAGGGTAGTTTTCTGGGCATTTTCCTCTTCATAAGTCTTCTTGTATCTTATAAGGACTGTTTTTTCTCTTAAGAATGATTGGTGCAACACTGTAAACTAACTGTAACTCAATAAAAAAAATTATTAAAAAAAGAATGTTTGGTGCTAAGTTATAGGGTATAACCATTAAATCTTTATCATTTCAAGTAGTATTTGTTTAGAATCTGGTAACTAGAAAAAATTATACCTTAAAATTTAAAGAGCTTTTTATATTCTTTTGATTTCTTGTCTCTCGTTTTCTTTCCTTAACACTTTCCCTTTTATTTTTCTGGCTTTTTAGAATGGTTTTCTGGATACATTTTAAAAACAAGCCACAACTGCTTTTTATTAAAAAGTAATTTTTTATTAAAAATTCAATTTCGGGCCATAAAGTGTTTTATTCCAAATGTTCTCATTTTTATTTTGTATGATTATAATGTTTTCTTAATTATTGGATAGATCTCATAGTCCTGAGTCTACCACTTACTAATTGTAAGAAAGTCATCAGAAGTCACTTAAACTGGGCTTGGAACATAATGAAGCTAAATTTCCTTTCTTCTTAAAACAAGGTACACAAATAAAATCACTTATAACCTGCATTCAGAATTACTAGGAGACAGATCATATGATGGATTCATATTTCTTATAAGTAAAGGAGGAAGCGTGATATTCCAGTAGAGCTCTTACTGCTTCTATACATCTTTACCTCTGGAGAGCAAGGATGGGAGATGGAGGGCCTGTGAGAAAGAAGGGAAAGATGTGGAGAATGTAGTTCAAGAACAGACATAATCACTCCTGAAAAGAAAAAGTCCAACACATGTTCTAGACCTATGTTTTTAACATGGAGCCGGATCAGATAGGCCTGCTTCCCAGTGCCCCATCCCCACCCTAGTCCAGTTGTGAGTTCTCTTTTTGCCCTTGAAGTGGCTTGTCTAGGAGGGCCACTGATCCCTGTACTGGACCTCAGAGCAAGGGATCTCCCTGTGGAGGAAGAGGAGATAGTCTGGGAGTTTTCTTGATTGGTTTCCCCCTAGATAGTATATTCTTCTTCTTCATCTTTTTTTTTCTTTAATAAGCCTGGTTTATTGAGGTATATTGAGGTTTAATTTAAGTAGGGGAAAATGCACCTTTTATGTGTGTAATATTCTATGAGTTTTGACAAACGTATACAGTTGTATAACCATCACCATGGTAACCATTTCCATTGCACCACCCCCCCCAACTCATTCTTCTTTATAGTCAGTTTCTTCTCTCTGCCTTCACCTCCTGGCAACTACTACTCTGATTTGTCTCTCTAGCCTTGTCTTATCCAGAATTTCAGGTAAATGGAATTATATTATTTGTAGCTCTTTTATGTCTGCCGTTCATATGGCATAATACTTTTGAGATTCACCCAGGTTATTGAATGTTTCTTTTTATTGTTTAATAGTATATTCCCTGTATGAATGTGCCACAATCTATCAGTTCACTGATGGACATTTGGTTTGTTTCAAGAGTTTGATGATTATAAATAAGACTGTTATAAACAGTCATGTACTTGAGTTGTCTGGCAAGTATATGTCTAATTTTTGTGAAATTACCAAGTTGTTTTCTAAAGATACTATATCCATTTATCATTTCCATCAGCAGTGTATGAGTTTCAGTTACTCTGCATCCTTGTCGGCACTTAGTATTGTTATTTTTTTAAGCCATTCTAATAGATATATCTCCTTATGGTTTATTTGGATTTCCCTAATGAGTATTGATGTTACAATCTATGCTTATTTGCCATCTGTATCTTTTCTTTGCTAATGTCCTTATTAATCTTTTGCCTGACTTTATTGGATTGTTTGTTTTTTCATTATTGAGCTTTGAGAGTTCTTTATATACTCGATAGTATATCCTTCTCAAAGTTAATATTTATAATAATTGTTAAAAAGTCTATTTTTATAACAAATATATTTTTGAAATTGTTGATCAATAATGTTTAAGTCAGAGATCATGAACAGTGGTTTCATACTATTAGTTGCTAGACTCACTGTGGCATGTTCATAATTGTCAGGAATTAATGTTTTGTAATATGAAAAATATAGCTTGGTAAGTCACTAATTTTTTAAAGGAATGTCAGAAAATAAAGTTTATGTTTCTAAAATTTTCTGTTGAAGTTCTCACATTTATATCTTTACCATTTGTCTTGCCAGTTTACATCATTGTTTGGGTAATTTATTTAGGGTTAAAAAGGAAGTGTTTTTGGAAGAAATTTCTTAGCCTAAAAACTGAATGATGATAGGAATTTAAAATTACATTTAAAAACTTTCTTTGGCTCTTACAAAATGAACCATGCTAGATCCTCAAATTAAAGGAGTAAGACTTAATTTTTCATTCGGATCCTTTATGCTTGAGTGCTGAATTTTCTAAGCAAAGAAAGCTTATCCCATTGTATATATTATATTATGTTAGATTCTGTGTTTCTGCTGTCATTAATCTACCTCTAACAACTCATTGAAAAAATCACGTTATGTTTGTTCTTCACTTTGCAAAGTTGAAACAAGCTGGAAATTTTACGAAATGATCAGTACACTTTAATAACAAGCAACAAAATCTAGATACTCTAGCATCATAATTCTTTTCTGTTAAACTTTTTAGTTATTGCCATTCCCACAACCTATATGCCTGTGTTCTAGTTAGCATAATAATTACTGCTTTTGAAAAGGTGAATCACTTTGTAGTATACTATCCTGTATTTATTCCATTAATACTTGTGCCTTGACTTCAATGCCAAAAGGCCTTTTATGCTAGAGGATGGATTATGTTAGCTTACCTTTGTTTACTTTAGTCATTTAGGCACTGCCCAGCTGTTCCACAGTTAGAAGCTCTTTGCTGCTGCTAGTAGCATGTTTATGATCATCAGTATTATTTTTATTTTTACTAGAAATCTGTGCTGTCTTTTAGTAGACTTTAAATTTTCGTATTTGTGCGTTTTCATTTGATACCTTTTCTATGCATAGTACCACTCTGAGGTATGGTTTAATATTAAACCAGGATTAAAAGACTAGTATTTTGTCGTAGCTTTGCCTAACACATTAGTGTTTGAAAGCTTCTCTATTTCCTTGTATTTTACTTTTCTTCTCAAAAACAAAGCAGGTATGTAGATAGCTGTCATATTATTGTCAGGAATAATCAATTGTTTATGAAGTATTTAATAATGTGATGTGAGAGTGGAAAGCATTACTTAGAATTTAAATTCTCCTATACACTATCAGCACAAGTATTAAAAAAATTTTAGAAGTATGTAGTATATCGCTTTTTGTTTTTTCCCATAAGGTTAGTCTTCAATAAATTCTGAATTACATTCCAGTGAGATTAATTTTTTCTTTAAGACTTTTCTTTAATTAAAATGTTTTCCTTACAAAATGAATATAAGCACATGATCAAATTGTAGAAAATATCTAAAAGGAAAAGGCTTTTATCAAAAATATTGTTGGAATGTTAATATATTTCTTCTGGTTATTTTCATTAATTTCTAAAGAATACTGAACATGTTGAATACATTTTCATATTCTAATAATTTTTTTGAACAGTAAATATAAGAATATTCCATATTATGGTTTGGTTTTCGTAAGCTACAAATGTGTTCTTTTGACTTCATCTTAATTCACTACCTATATTTTTAATGTCATTTTCTTGCATTTGTTTGGTCTATTTTTTCACTATAGTATATTAATCATATCTTTATAAGCTGTCATAATTCCTTCCTAGAATGATACAGCATATAAATATCTAAAATATAAATTTAATATTCTTTCTAGTGGTAATTACCATAATTTAATCATTTCCTTATTTTTAGATATTTCGTTTTAAATGTTACTTTATTATATCTTATGGTAGTATGAGCAGCTCTTGCATATAGCATTATTTATGATTTGGATGGCTTCCTTAAGAACAGTGTATGGTTATGTCAGCTTTTTCACATCTCTACTAATGCTGAGTATTATAATTTATACTTAACTAATTTAATGTGCAGAAATCTGTTTATATATTTTTGATTACTGCTGAACGAGGCTGATTCTTTTTCAATATTTGTCATTTTTCTTTTGTTCATTTGTCTATTTATATAAGCCTTAATAGTTTCTTTCTGTTCCATTTGAGAATATTAAAATAATATTTTAAAAATATTGAATTAATAAAATCATTAAAAGTTAAATTAATGTTATAGTATATAAATCATGTTTAAAACATTTAAAAATCTTTTAAGTAAGGATAACCATTTTTCATATTTGTTAAACATTTCTTCTTTATATTTTAATTTTTTTGTTTGATTTTGGTTTTATTTATAAAAGCTTTAAGTGTATTTTTAATTCAAGTATAGTTGAGTTACAATATTGTATCAGTTTCAGGTTTACTGCAAAGTGGTTCAGTTATTTATTTATTTATTTATTTCAGATTATTTTTCACTATATGTTATTTACAAGATATTGAATATAGTTCCTTGTGATACATAGTAAATCCTCGTTGCTTATCTATTTTATGTATAGTAGTTTGTATCTGTTAATCTCATACTCTTAATTTATCCCTCCCATACTTCCCCTTTGGTAACTGTAAGTTTGCTCTCTGTGTCTATGAGTCTGTTTCTGTTTTGTATTATATTCCATATGTAAGTGATATCATATAATACTTGACTTTCTCTGTCTTACTTCACTTAGTATAGTAGTATGATATTCTCTAGGTCCATCCATGTTGCTGCAAATAGCAATAGTTCATTCTTTTTTAATGGCTGAGTAATATTCCATTGTATATGTATATCACATCTTCTTAAACCTGTGGTCTGTTGATGGGCACTTGGGTTGTTTCCATGTTTTGGCTATTGTAAATAGTGCTGCTATGAATGTTGAGATGCATGTGTCTTTTCAAATTAAGCATTTTCATCTTATTTGTATATATGCCCAGGAGTGGAATTGCTAGATCATATGGTAGCTGTATTTTTAGTTTCTTAAGGAACTGCCAAACTGTTTTCCATAGTGGCTGCACTAATTTACATTTCCACTAATAGTGTAAGAAAAAGAAAAGCTCTAAATATTTTTACATTATCAAATTTGTTATTCTTATTCTTTGTTTACTTCTCTCAGTTGGAAACTCTCATTCACAAGTTTGATAAACACTGAATCCATTTTAATTAATTTAATCCTTTTAATTAATTAATTATTTCAGTTATATTAGGTAGAAATGTTACAATTTGACCGCACATATGCAATATATTGCATGTAAATATATACACAATATACTGCACATTTAAAAAATTTACATATATGTATTGTTCATTGTTTCTAAGAACATTTGGAGCTTTTTATCTCTGCATTTTATTTATGTAACATTTCCTCTGGAATTCTTTTAGCTTCATAAAAGCTGTATACTTTATTAATTTGGACTTCACAAATAGATAACCGGTAGGAAAATGGATCAGCCACTGTTCTTTCAGTTCTCTCTTTTGATTGAGGTGTTTGATATGCTCACTCCATTCAGACAAAGTAGGTCAACCAGAAGGGAAAAGTAAGAATGTGTCTATAAAGTAATAAAATTGCTGTATGTCACTCCCTGTAGGGAAAAAAAAATAATCACAGAGTGGAAATATATAGAAGTTCCCCATAGAATTTAAAGATATCATAAACTCTTCCATCACTAAACAACTTAGAAAATATTAAAGGTTTTTATGTAATTGATTACATCCCTATAGAGATATAATCATTGTTTTGAGATTTATTAATGTTTTAGCCTGAAATTTTTTGTTCTTTCATTAAAGATACACAGTCCTTCACCTTTTCGTAGTATTTTCCACTGGGTACATTGATAATTTTGACATAGATAACGTAGACCATTTGTGGACAAACAGATTTTTAGCAGCTCGAGAAGTATATAGAAAAAATGTGCCCAATCCATGCAAGAGATTAAAGAAAACAAATCTTGCCCCATGCAGTCGTTTCTCTAAACAATTGTTTCTGGGTTTGATAGTCAACTATTTAGGAGTTCCCTTTTCTCCATGTGATTTTTCTTCTCTCCAGTATTTCCTTTCCTAACACCATCCCAACACTTAACCAAGCCAGAAGTTTCAGAATTGTCTTTCCTCTGCCACATCTTCCACTTCTGGTTATTTATCACATGCTATACCTTCAACTTCAGAAATGATTCCTTAGCTTTATCACTTCCCTCTGGCCCCTGAGCTTAGCATCTGATCTTTGGTATGAACTATTCCATAGGCAGATAACCTGCCTCTCCTTATTCTCTCTTGTCCTCAGAGGAGTGCTCTCATCATTTAAAAATTTAAAAATCTGCCTTTCCTACTATTAGTAAACAGATTTTAATAATTCCTAATTGCCTCTTGAATTTATTAGCCTGGCAGAGAGTTACCTTTTCTTTGTCAGTTTTTACTACTTTGATTTTGAGCTACATTTTAGTCTATGTGTAACTTGTTTCTCTGAATATGTTATGGTGTTTGTTTTACCCTCAGCTCTGAATATTGTTTCTCCCTTAATCTGTCAAATTGCAGTTAAAATGTTAAACTTTCCCTGCTTCTTTCGGTCAGAATCACTTCTCTGCTGTGTGTTTTGTTCTATATATAGTTCTTTTTAAATAATTGTATGGAAAATTGCTATGTTCTTCCATTATAAAATGAAGTAGATTTTAAAGGTGTTTTTATTACCAAACATTTATATGCTTATTATACAGATAATGAAAACAAATGTATGTAGAATCCATAATTGCTCCTACTTTGGAGCTAACCACTGTTAACAACTTGGTTGTACTCTTCCAGGTCCTTTTCTGTACACATGTTTATTGGGTAATTTTATTTGCAATGTACACATGTATATTGTAATTTTCTTGGATTATATTGTGCTTATGTTTTGGTAACTTAATACTTAAATTGAAATATGGAAAATATCTAGCAGCAGATAGAGGTCTATAACATTTATATTTAACTTTTTAGTAGTATCAATGCATACACCCAGTAAAAATAAATCAAAGTGAAAAATTAAACATTTTTCTTTAAGACTTCCAGTTTTGTAAAGTGGACCTACCCTGCCATTCATCAGGATTCATCAGGCAAAATTTGGAATAGGACTAAGTCTGCCTCTTGTCACCCTCTGCTCTTTATTCTCTATGAATGCTGTGGTGGAGGTCCTAGTCTGCACTCAGACAAGAAAAGAGGAGAAAAAAAATTTTTCCGTATTCACAATGATGGTTATGTATGTATGGCAAAAATACAGAAACATCATTGCTACTAATTAGAGATGTTAGCAACTTGGCTAGGTAAAAAAGATAAAAGAATTGTATTTCTAAATACCAGCAACAGATAAATGTGAGGTTTAAACAATATCACTTACAGTAGTGTTAAAACATAGGAAGTATGAAGTTGTGACTAGTAAAACATGATCAGGATTTATGACAAAAATTATGAAACTATTTAAGAGATATTAAAAGCCTAAATAAATATACTATAGTATATGGTGTGATCATGGATTGGACAATTTAATATTGGAAGGATATCACTTTTCCTTGTATGTATGTATGTGAATGTGTATATAATGAATGCAATCCTAGTCAAAAATCCCAAGAAGTTTTTTTTTTTGGAAATTGAGATCTAGTTGTGCATTTATATGGAGGTACAACAAGACCAGGAATAGTCAAAACACTCATGAAGATCATGGTGAGGGCACTTGTCCTTTCCTTCAGACTTACAAAGCAATAGTAACTAAGACCAAATGGAAATTCTGTAGGGGTAGACACATGGATCAGTGAATCAGAATAAAGGGCCTAAAAATGGTCAAGCATATATATCTGTCCATCTGTCTATCTGTCTGTCTATCTGTCTGTATGTCTATCTATCCATCCATCTACAGTAGTGGTGATGGTTGTGGTGGTAACATTGGTGTTCACTTTAGAACTATTTTTAAATTGCATATTTATTTTAGATACCCTTAAGAAATGTATAAAAAATAAAACTGAACTAAAAACAAGCTAAAAAAATGTAAAAACCTTCCCTTCTTCATTCCTTAGAGTTGTATTTTGTTATTTAGTTTACTATTATAAATAACATAGTTATGCCCCATTTTTTTAATTAACAAATTTATATATCCATTGACTCATCTGTGAACTGAAGAATGTAATGTACTTAGACTGTGTTTTTTCTTTTCCCTTCTTCATCATCTGTTATTTTATATATTTTTAATTTTTTACTGATTGACTTTATTACTTTAACAATATACTTAAAACCTTTTTTTTTTTAAAGTTGACTATTAACATTTGAGATATCTGGGGACTCTTTTCAGTTGAAGGAATGAGAATAAGAAAATTTTTCATCTCTTAACTCTCCCATCTTCAGAATGTCAGTGTTATATATAATGTTTTTACATGCTGTTTTGCAACTATAATTATATGTTATATGCTTAATCTCTGCATAGATTCTAAAATTGAAAACAAGCAACCTAAACTTTTGGTTGGCGTTGGCATTCCTTGGCTTCCTTGGTTTATGGCCACATCACCCTGGTCTCAGCCTCCATCTTCACATGGTCTTCTCTCTGTCTTTCTTCTATCTGTTTTAAGAAGATCCTGGCATTGGATTTAGGAGGGAGGATCTTGTGGCAAGATCCTTAATTATATCTACAAAGACACTTTTTTTTCAGTTTACAGTCACAGGTTCTGGGAGCGACATATCTTTTTGGAGGAATTGACTTTTGAAAGTGAAGGGACCTCAAAGGAACATAGCAATTGGTCACTCTGTTTTTTCTTTGTCCACTGACTCTCCCATTCTCCAATCTCTAATACCAGTTTTCGCTGATACATAGCTCAGAAAGTAATTAGAAGAGAACATTTCCTGAATTACCACAACTGCCCACCTATCTGCATCTGGAACTATGTACTTTGCCCTCTCTCCTGTTAGTATGACATTATTATTAGTGTTACACAAATACTGCTGTCAGTATTTTGGGAAGATTTGCTAATTGTGTTTATTGGCATCTCAGGGTTTTATAGGTTGAATCCCAAGGCAGTTAGAAAGTGGGTATAACAACTCCATTTTTCCTACTCCTAATGTAATTATCTCTTCATTTATCTTTTTATATTATGAAGTTCTATGAACTGTTTCATTTGTGTAAAAGGATCTTCTTATGTACTTAAAATTTTAAATTTTGAAAAAAGACTGAAATCCTCCTTGAGTATTCTACTGATATCCCAGTTTCTTTCTTCTTTGATTGACTTTCTGTAGCATTTGCTGTCTACATTGCATACGTCTTATTACTTGATAACTTGTTATTTTCTGATTTTCTCTTTTTTAATGTGTATTCATCCTTTTGTCCCCCAAAGCTTGTAAAGCCTTTTAAATTAAAGTTATACCTATACCTATGCCCTTTGGATATCTCCCACAACATCTAACATGTTAGAGACATTTAATTGGGAATATTGATTTGTGATCTAGATTATTAAATGCCATCTAATTTGAGACTTATTTGAATAGGTAACCATAGACCTTTGGCTGGGTGTGCGATGTTTACATGGATCATCTTTTATGAAAAGTTTTATGTGTAGTGAGTGTCTGTATTTTCCTGGAAAGAAGTTCTGTAGCTTTGTAAGATGCCAAAGTAATAAAGTATCAAAGCTTTAAGTCACCTCTCTCTTCCCCTTTATTTGGCACAGAAACTGTCACCAAGCAGTTTGCCTAGAATCATACAACCCAGTGTAATTTCTATTTTTAAAATTATAAACCAATAGCATTTATGATATCTAAAACTTTTAGAGCTTACTAAAATATACATTTGTAAGGACTCTAGAGTTTAATACTTGATACAGGAAAATATACATTGCAAAACAATAATTTATAAACTTTTATTTTTACCTTTTGTTAATTTAATGGTGAATTATGGGCAGCCTGACTATATATATACATATATATATATATATGTGTATATATATAATTGGTGGTGATGGTGGAAGTACTAGGGATTGAACCCAGGATCTCATGCATGCTAGGCACCCATTCTACCATGGAGCTTATACCCACCCTCTCCCTGCCCCAGTCAGCTTATATATTTTAAAATCTTATAGTTGTACATTTGTGAAAAAAATTAAGTATGGAAATTTAGCAAAGTTTTTCATACAGTATTTTAATTCATTTATTTAACATAATTATGTAATTTAAAAAGTGATTTAATGCACTTCTAGTCAGAAAAGTTTGCATTGTGACAACTGACAAATTCTAACCTACTTTTTTCTACTGTGATTTCCTTTTAGGTTTGATGAACTTGTAAAAAAATTCAAAGTTGAATATCATGCTGGTGGCTCTACCCAGAATTCAATTAAAGTGGCCCAGGTTGGTTAATTATTTTTAAGATGATAAAGAAATGGATTCAAAATGATTCTAGACTTTTGGTCATTGTGCATAATTGTTTCAATCTATATTTTGTTGCTATAAGATAGTTTTGTTGGTTTTTAATGTTTATTCATTTACATTTCTTCTTTCTTAATTACTTATTGAATCCATTGTTTATTCTTTGATAATTTTTCATGTTATTGGTTTGTAGAAATTCTTCATATTTTATGGATTATTCCCTTTTACTCTATAAATTGAAAGTATTCCTTATTTGTACTTTAACTCTGCTTATAGTGTCTTTGACTGTGTCAGAAATCTTAGTTTTTTTAATAGATAAAACTTTATGGCTTCTGCATTTCTTATAGTACTTGGGACATCGTTATAACAAGATACTGTAAGTTTTCTTGTGTTATATATAAATACATATGTACTTATATAAGTGTATGTATATGTAAATTTATATGTTTATACTTGTATCTGTCTATATCTTCCAGTGGGTATTTTCATAAACTTATTTTGACATACACTCTTCAAGTCATCAGCCTAACCTAATCTTAAGTGAGAGTGTTAGTTTTCTATTTAAATTTCGAATTTTGAAGGACATAAGAAAACTTTATAAACCGCTGGTTCTTGCCTCTGCAATTTGAAAACTGGCTCTCACTCCCTCTCATTGCAGTCACAGGTCAACTCTGAGGGACTCAGGTCATTTTGATTTTATTTTATTGATTAATGCTTTCTCTTTGAGTTTTACTTTAATTAAGGACTGGAGAAGTGGAAAATTTACAAAAAAGGTTGAACTTCTCTTTTTTTAAACTTACTTTTATTAGATTTGAACATACAGTGTAATTATCCACATACTTCCAAAGCTCAAATTTAATCATAGTTATAACTATTTTAAGTTGTGAAAATTAATCTTTGTGTGCAGTGGCCTGAAGAGAAGATATTTGTCAATTTTTTTTTAAACATTCTTATGGTCACTTTGTGAGTTCAGGTTAGTAGAGAAGGGACAATTTACTTTTTGTCCTTAGATATTTATATTAGTCTCCTCAGGCTGCCTTAATGAAATACCACAGACTGGGTACCTTAAACAACATAAATTTATTTTCTTACAGTTTTGGAGGCTGGAAGTCCAAAATCAGGGTGCCATCAGGTTTGGTTACTGGTGAGGCCTTCTTCCTCACTTGTAGATGGCTGCTTTCTCATTGTGTCCTCCTGTGGGCTTCTGTCTCTTCTCTTTCTTTCTCTCTCTCTCGGTTAGTTTTCCTAAAGGTTTGTTGGAGAGGGAGAGAGAGGGAGGCAGAGAGAGAAGGAGAGCGAGCGAGCTCTGGTGTTTCTTCTAATAAGGACACCTGTTCTATTGCATGAGGCCTTCACCCTTAGCACTTCATGTAACTTTGATGATCCCCCTAAAGATTCTGTCTCTAAATGTAATCACACTGTAGTTTAGGGCTTCAAAATGTGATTTGGTAGGGGTGGGGGGGTGTGGACACAATTCTGTCCATAACAGATGTCTCATAAAAAGCCTCAATCTATCAAAGCACATTCTAATACTTTTTCAGTTTTTATCCTCCTAGATCTGGGACGCTATTAGCTGTCCACTAGTAAATTCTTTTCTTTATTGAGTATATCCATCAATTTTTATTTCCCAAGGTTTATAACTTACATAATTAATATCAAGGTCACCATTGAATTTCTATCTGATGTCAGTCTCATTAATTTGAATAACCATTGCCTAACTATTATTATTTTCTACTTCTCACAATACTTCATGTGCTTTGTAACAGTATATTTCTAGTAATGGTTTATTCATTTCCATATTTAACAAAAAAGTAAATGGAATTTAAAATTTTGGGTGGGTCATCTAATATTTTAATTTTGTTATTAGTGGTATTTTGGGGATTGAAATCTTATGCTGACTTCCAGAGTAGCAATCTTTCTTTTATATCATATGCAGAGCAATTTAGTTCAGGTCAGCCAACCTGATATGTATAAAGCTGTGTGCTGTATGATATACACATCAATGAACAAGATATGTCCCATGTTTACAAAATTCTTGCTTACATTGTGAAAATTACCATTTCCCTTCTCTTTAACCACTATTCTAATTTTTTGTTTTCTGCTCTTCCTCTTTCTCTTCGTCATCATTTATTGAATTCCTCCTGTGTGCCAAGTAGTCTGTTAGATATTGGTGGTGGGACAGTTCATAATGGACTTGGCCCTTACTCCTAAAGCTTTCATTATTACAAAAATATATCTGGGATGGGGGTGGTGGGTTGGAGAGAGATAACTATAAACTATTAGGTGCAATATCACTTTGTCAGAGCAATCCTCTCCACCCCTGCAAGACAAAGAAGCAAATTTACAAGAACCAAAATAAAAATGCATCAATATTCACATGTGTGATTCCACCAGTTTCTAAAAACTTGAAGTCAAAACTCAATATATTTTTCCAAGTACACCTCCAACGTGATGTTCACTTCCTGGTTGAATCACACTTCTCATTTTCCCAGTAGGATTTTTTCTTATATCCTAAATTTTAGGAAATTTTAAATTTGAACTAGGAAAACTGAATGAGATACCTATGAATAGCAATTTTTCTATATCCATCTTGAACCATCCCCCTCCCCTAACATAAACTCTGTTGTCTAAGATTTTTCTTCAAACAGTGGAACCTCTCAGAAGTTGTCACAGGGAGGCAATACTAAAATTGTTCTAGATTTGTTGCTTTAAAATCAGAGCAATTCTGCTTTCTATTTTGTATATTAGGTTTAAAGTAAGATTTAATTCTTTTAAAAATTTTACTGCTCACCTCATATCCATTAGAATGGCTACTATCACATAAGCATCAAATAACAAGTGTTGCCAAGGAAATAGAAAAATCAGAACCCTGTATACTGTAAATGGGAATGTAAAATGGTATAGCCACTGTGAAAAACACTAGTATGGTGTTTTTTTAAAAAGTTAC
The DNA here is from genome assembly GCF_048773025.1 of Camelus bactrianus. Classification (NCBI taxonomy): domain Eukaryota; kingdom Metazoa; phylum Chordata; class Mammalia; order Artiodactyla; family Camelidae; genus Camelus; species Camelus bactrianus. Next base: position 69,433,020 of record NC_133549.1, read on the forward strand.
AAAGAAAATTGCCATCTTATCCAGCAGTTCCACATTTTAGCATGCTGTGGACTCAATGTTTGTGCTCCCCCCCAATTCGTATGTTGAAGCCCTAATCCTCAGTATGATGATATATGAAGCCTTTAAGAGGTTATTGGGAGGGGGGAGGGTACAGCTCAGGGGTAAAGTGTGTGCCTAGGTCCTAGGTTCGTTCCCTAGTACCCCCATTAAAATAGATAAATAAATAAAAGCCTAATTACCTCCCCCCAAAATAAAATAGAAAATAGAAAATTTAAAAAATGAAAGAGGAAGTTAAAAAAAAAAAGGTTATTGGGTTTAGATGAGGTCCTGAGGAATTAATGCCCTTATAAGAAGAGACAGCACAGCGTGCTCTCTCTCTCTCTCTTTTCCCCACGTCTCCCTCACCTTCTCCCCCGTTACCCCTGGCCATTTACAAGCCAGATAGAGAGTCTTCTCCAGGAATGCAGTCGACTAAATCTTGATCTTGGATTTCCCAGCCTCCAGCAAAAATTTCTGTTCAAGCCATTTAGTCTATGATATTTTGTTATGGCAACCTGAGCAGACTAAGACAGAAGATTTGAAAGTAGAGTGTTGAAGAGATATATGTACACCTGTGTTCATAGAAGCATTATTCACAATAGCTAAAAGGTGGAAGCAACCCAGATGTCCTTCAGTAAATGAGTGGTTCAACACAATGTGGCATATACATGCAATGGTATATTATTTAGCCTTAAAAAGGAAGGACATTCTGACACATACTACAACATGAATAGATCTTGAGGGCATATGCTAAGTGAAATAACCCAGTCACAAAAGAGCTACTAATGATGATTCCACTTATATGAGGTGCCTAGATTAGTCAGATTTATAGAGGTGGAAAGTAAAGTGGTGGTTGCCAGGGGCTGGAGGAAGGGGAAATGAGGAGTTATTTCTTAATGGGTACAGAGTTTTAGTTTTACAAGATGAAAAGAGGTGTACAGGTGAATAGTGGTGATGGTTGTACACCAACATGAATGTACTTAATGCCATTGCACTTTAAGCTTAAAGATGATTAAAAAGGTAAATATTGTATATCTCTATTTTACCACTATTGAAAAATAAATTGAAAACAGATTCTAGAAATGCTTCAGTAGGGTGTGAACTCAGCCTGATTCAAGTTACAGATTTTATTTGCTTATTCAACAATTAATGAGGTGACATAACAAGTTGAGAGCATGGGCTTGCTCTTGAGGTTGTGGGAGTCCGTGAGAACTGGATTTGAGTTCAAGCTTTGTCAATTTACTGTCTGTAAAACCATGAGCAACTTATCCAGGCCTTTTGTCTGGAAATAAGGAGGTTAAAGCTTATCTCAGATGGAAGTTGTAAGGATTAATGAAATACTGAATGTTTTAAAAAATGATACCACTTTTTAAAAGAGAGTTTGGAAACCACTAGAGTTGAAGGGCTCCCCCCCCATTTTTCTGATTTTTCTTCTTCTTAACAAAATGTAAATTTACCCATTCATGGACAGAACAACCAGATTATTGGCTCTCATCCACTTAAAAATACTTATTTCAATTTAGTCCTCAATTGAACATCTTGTTTGGCTTTTCAGTTCTCCTAATATTTTGAGAGTGTTTTTCCTTTCCATCTGATTGATGATCAAACTACATAATTGCCCAGTTATAATTTATGACTAGAATAACCACACAGTTTTGAAAAACATGCCTTTAGAAGTACTTTTCTTAAGAAGGAGAATTTCTCAGATTTTTCTTGGCAATCATTAATAGGAGGAACTGATTCCACTACACACAGCAGATATTTATTGTGCATCTGCTGTGCTAGTCATTGTGCTAGGTACTAGCTGGTGACATAAGCTGTGTTGTCTAAATTTTAAGTAAAATCTGGTAAAATATTTAGAGCCTTAGAGTGAACAATCTGGATAAAGTCTTGCTCGAGTCGAATGTGGTGAGTGAATGAGGCTGGGCTTTAAACTGTCTAAAAAAGTCTAGCCAGGGATACCCAACCAGGGAAGGTGCTGAGTTTTGTCTTATGTTAGTGTGTTTGGTTGGTCTTCAGCTGTTGTCTTTTTTTCTTATCCATTTCTGTTCTCCTTCATCTCAGAAAAAAACTGGATTACAGCCTTCCATTTTTTCTATCCAGAAGAAGCAAACACAGTTCAGTATAGCTACACTAAGTGAATGTCAGGTGCTGTGAACTCTAGATCTAAAACAGAGTCAAAGTCTATGATAAGATTTGATCATCTTCGAAGTATTCATAAACCATTTAATTGTATTTTTTTCGTTAGTATATACCATGTGTAATATGTGTTTTATAGAATATGTATTTTGAAAATAATTCTTCTGTAAAGACAAGAAAAATAATAGGATAGATGAAATTCATAGATAGTAAACTGATAGCGAATAAGATTGAGGCAAAACTCACAGGATATTTTTGATAGCAAATAAGGAAGTAGCTTGGGAAACAGGCGAATTTGATAAGATGCATTAAATATAAATAGCAAGTAGGCTTGTAACCTGAAAGACTGCTAAAGATAGAATAAAGAAAGACTGTAACAAACAAAAGTATTACTTATAGATGGAAAGGGATGGAAAGACCATATTATGATCATATACCACTGAGCTGGCAGTTTTATCACCCACAAAAAGATTACTTACTAGTGAAACTTACTGTGTTCTCATGCACACAACCCAGGTAAGGGAAATAGAGTCATGACTATTCAGGCTTTTCCCCAGGCTTTAGTGCCCTTACTGTTTAATACCTCCTAGGGACCCCTGTCTGTGGGCCCCCTTGCTCAAACTGTGGCCCTGTTCTAATAACTGTACCATAATCATCAGGGAAGGCAGATGAGGTAAGAGGGGAATGTTTGAACATTCAGATAGTTTGTCTTTATACTTGTTTGCACCCTTGTGTTACCTTAACCTAACTCTTTCCTTTGCCTCTTTTTGTGTGTTTTAAATGGATAAATCTGTGATCTCAACATCTTAATTTGGTTAGTAGGCCCTGTTCTGTGCCCTCTGGGGTAGCTTGTTTAGGTACATACTTGAAATCTACCAGGATTTTGAGATAATTTCCCCACACAGCACCAGGTTTAGATAGAGCTCTCCTTGTTCAGTTGTTTTACAACAATAACTCACATAATAGCTATGGAAAAATATGCAGAAACATTGAAAGGGGACGTTAATTTGCAAAAACATCACCTCTTTGAAAGAAGAATTGAAAGTCATATGAAGAGTAAAGGTTGAACACTTGACAGTGTAGACCTCATTCTGTCAGATCTTACCAATAATCATAGTTTGATATATCAAGTGATGTGAAAAATCATGTCAGCAGGAAAATGTGCCCATTAGCTCTTAGATACTTTGGTTTGTTAAAACGTGTTCTTAAAGATTTTAATGAAACCACAGGCAACATAAAACAAAATATTGTTAATATCTTATCCAAATACAATTCTAGACTTTTCTCATCTGCATTTTTGACAGGTAGTGCAAAACAAATTTTATTCAGTGTAAACTTCTTATTAATGAAAATAAAAAGATTTTTATCTTCTAAATATCTGCACACTTTGTATACGACACTGTTAAAAGGGATATGCTTTGCTTACGTTTGATACTGATACTTTCATAGTGAACGTCTTTGGTCACTTTTGTTTTTTCTTTAGAATGTACAGATGTACTTAATGTGCTTTTTGACTTTAAAGAAGTGGAAGGAGATAGCCTCCTTGGACATGTACCTAAAAGATGGCAATAATTGTTGCTAGACTTAGAAAATATGCCCTGTAGTAAAATATTTTTAAAATGTGAGACAAGAAGAATGTCCTTGTCTAACGTGGCAATACATTGAAGGTAAGAATGGAGAGAAAGAGTACTCTAAAACAAAAATTTATACGCCATTTCTCCAAAAGTGTTTGATGATATTTGAAGATGCCATAAGAAGGCTAGAAAAAACTTATACAACAAATAAATGGCTCATTTTTGTGAATATGACTACCTTATATCTCATGGTGGGGAAGGTCACTGTAAAGGGGCAGCCAGCTTAAATGGGACTTTCTCAATTTCTTTACTAAAGCTATAACATACTTGGAATCTAACTTAGACAGCACAAATTGAAATCCCCATTGTGCTTGGGAGTGTTTTGAAATCATCCTCATTTTAGGCATGGGTAGTACATATAGTTAATTTATAAATGCAGAGGATATGATTGATAAATAGTTGGAATACCAAAACAAGCATTTAGATTTAAGGTAGATGAATATTTTGTAGAGCTAAAAATTAAGAATTTCTTTCTAAATATCATGTGTTGCTAGTAAGTAAAATCCTTAATATTCCATGCTCAAATGCTTTTGTTGAGAGGGTATTTAGCTTCATCATGTTGGACTGACACCAAGAATGTGGACTTGATAAGAGCAGAGCCATAAGTCAAAGTGAAATTTACATTGAACTATATTCAGTTTTACCACACATTAAAGGTGTCCTAATGGTTCTAATCAGTTCAGAGAAGTATTTTTGGAAAGGAAACACACAGTAAAAAATATTCTGTTATTTCATTGGAGAAAAAGGAACATGTCACTGTTTTTTTCCTGCATTTTGGTAGTATTTGTTTAATCCAGCTGTACCTACTTTTTTTAAAAATCTTAACATCTGTGTATGTTAAGAGTATATAAAATGGCCTAAAATTTAAATATCTAATAAAGAATTAAGAAAAGTTAAAATAAGCTGCTGTATTTAAAAAAGAAACAATGGTTATATTTTCTCATACATACTGTTTAGTTAGTCGTACTTTTAATTATTACTAATTGCCACTATTAACTATCCCTGTTGTTTCATTTAAATGATGGCACTTGTGTAATGAAAGGTAAATAATGCAGAATAATATATAATTTAAATTAAGTACTGTATTGGTTTTCTCAGCCATAATAAGTACCATGGATTGGGTGGGTTAAACAAGAGAAATTAATGTTCTCACAGTTTTGGAGGCTTAGAAGTTTAAGATCAAGTTGTTAGCAGCTTTGTTTTCTATGGGTTCTCTCTCCTCATGCTACTTCTTCACATAGTTGTCCATCTGCACACCCTTCTTGTCTCTCTGTGTGTTCCTATCAGTGCTTATAAGGACACGTGTCAGATTAGATGAGAGCCTACCTCATTTTAACTTAATTATCTCTTTAAAAGCCCTATATCCAGATACAGTTGCGTTCTGAAATCCTGGAGGTTAAGCCTTTGACATATGAATCTTGGGAGGACACAATTCATTCCATGATGAGTACTCATTTGTTTATATTTTTTATTTTTTGTAGTGTGCCATTTTGATTCCCATCTTTCCTTTTCTGTATGTTTTAGTTATCTTGTTGGTGATTACTTTGAGGATTACAATGAATGTTATAAACTTACAACAACCTAGTTTGAATAGTACCAACTTAGTTTCAATAACATAAACATTCTTCCTCTACATCTCCATCCTCTCCCTTTATATTGTTATTGTCACTGATTACATCTTTATACATTGTGCTCATTAACATAGATTTATAATTATTGTTTAATTCATTTGCCTTCTAAATTCTATAAGAGTAAAAGGAGTTGCAGATCAAAAGTGTAATAATATTGGCTTTTATATTTATTTATGTAGTTACCTACATCATTGTTCTTTAATTCTTGTTATGCTTTTAAATTACTGTCTAGTATCCTTTCATTTCTTGTAGGACAGGTCTACTATTAACAAACTCTTTTAGCTTTTGTGTTTACTTGGGAATGCTTTAACTTAGCCTTTATTTTCAAAGTTTAGTTTTACCAGATAAAGAATTCTTGGTTCACAGTTCTTTTATCACTTTAAATATGTCAAATCATTACCTTCTGGCCTCCATGGTTTCCGATGAGAAATCAGCTTTTAATCTTACTGAGGATCTCTTATTCTTGACAAATCGCTCCTCTCTCTATGCTTTTAAGATTCTTTATTTGTCTTTAAATAATTTAGTCAAGTCTTGTTACGAATCTACTTGAGTTTATCCTCCTTGGACTTCATTGAGCTTCTTGGATGAATAGGTTCATAGATATCATCAAATTTGGGAAGTTTCTGGCCATAATGTCTTCAAATAATTTTTTCTAATTCTTTCTCTTATCTTACGGGATTCCCACAATACATGTATTATTAGTCTTCTTGATTTTCTTTTTTAATGCTTCTGTGAAAAGAGTTTGGAGCTGCCTACTCCATCAGTTTGCTTCATAATTATTTATTATATCATCATAAATATATATAGATATATTTTTTGGCCTGGTATTTTTGTTCCTGGATTGGCATTCTAAAAAAGTTGTTGACTTTGTTTTAAGGCCAGTGGCCTATTGTTTTCTATTCTTGCACTGGAGCTGTTAGTTTTCATGTACTTTACCTATTTGTATTCACTCCTTGCAGTCCTTATTTTATACTCTTGTATGTTCTCTCAATCATGAGATCCTCACAACAGCCTATGAGCCTGACAAGAAAATGTGATCTCCATTTTAATGATAAAGATTCTGATTAAATAAGATGAAATACCATGGTGTATACCTAAGCAGGTCAGAATTAGAACCCAAGTGTCCTAACTGGAGGCTTCTGATTGCTCTCCTTACTGGAGATTATTCTCTCTTCCTTAGAGGGTTTCAGTTTTGACTTGTCCATATGTTAGAGATTTTGGGTAGTGTTTCACATACTCTCTACACTTCTTATAGTCTGCTTCAATTTGGGAAGAATTGGAGGTTGTCAGAGAGAATCAAGTATCTTATCATTTTAAATACAATTCTGAGCAAACCAGCTCTTTCTTGCATGATTTTTAGGGGTGGCAGTTTTCCTTGCTGTTTGGATACCTTTCTGCTCCTTGGTGATTTATGCTATTTTCTGACTCACTGAATTTTTCAGAAGCCTGTTGCCCAGCTATAAGTGGTACTCCTATGTTGTTTGAAGTTATATAAGTTCACTGTTTTTATGCTTCCTGCAAATTGACCTCCTGATTTTTCTAATGTCCTGTATTTGTTAAAAATTTGTCATTTTGGGATATGTTCTGGGCATCTAGTCAAATAATTTAAGTGCCTCCTCAGCCTTTGTTACCTGGAATATAAGTAGATCATCATTGGAATCAATTGTTTCTTCTCCCTGTCATCCCCCCCAATGTTGAGGCTATATGGCTTTTTATGATTCTCTTTCACTAATAAAGAGTAATCATTTTCTTACTATTTTAGTAGCTGCCATCTTCCCAAGTAAAGTTTATTTTCTCTCTCATTTAAAGCAGAGATTTTGAGGGTAAAACAGTACTTCTTTCTTTGCTGTACTAAAAATCATTTATTGAAAACTACTAAATTTGTATATACTCTCCATCAAATAGCCCTCTCTGCCTCATTTTTCTTTAGAAAATAGATATGACATTGTGTACCTAATTACAGATTTTCTTTCTTAATCGTAAATATAAATACATCAGCAATAGAATTTGATTCTTTTCTTCACATAAGCTTTAAATGTTTAGCTTGGTCTCTTCCTGAATTCTTATATCCTTATTTCTACCTTTAAATCCTGATCTGGTTCTCTGATCATTGACTTTTCAGTCTTCCTACTTCTCATCTCTCTTTCAGTTAGCTGAGCCTCCATATTTGTATTTAACCTCTAGTGAAAGCCTAACCACATTTTTGTTTTGTTTTTAATGAAATTTTGAGAGAACTGTCATGTGCCAGCTTGTTTATGTTTTTATGTAGGATTGCAACAAGAGGGTTGGGGGCAGTATTTTAATTGTTTGTTTTTTCTAATGCAAGCATCATATGATGAACCAGTTTTCAGAATTATGTTTTAAAGATTTCCTAAACTCTTTGTATAGTGAGTACCTAAAAGCATTTCAAATAAAGTTTAAAGAATTATGTTTGAATGAATAGAAACATATTCAACCCCAAATTGCAAAGTTGGTATTTTAAGAACCATTTCCAGTTTTGTCATACTGGTATTTTGATATTAAAATTGAAAATCAAGAGCCTCATCTTTTCTTTTGTAGACCTTTTAAAAAAGTCAGTCAATGTGTTTTCTCTGTATCAATAAATAGTATTTGATTATCTCTTTTTGTGACCTATTTCATGTGAAAAACTAGTTAGAGATTAAAAGGCATTTTACTAGACATATCTCCTGGAATCTGGGAACAGTCCAGATTGCTTAGATCTAAAGAGAAGAAACGACATTGGAGTGATCAAAGAGAATTCTCTCTTCTAATGCCTTACACCTGGAGCAGTTGTAGAACCGTCAGTAGCACAACTGTATTTATGAATATCAGAGCAGGATGTGGCAGATAGTGATGCAACACAGTCTTGTCAAACTTTTATGTCACTGAAAAGAAGGTTCCTGTTAGTGCCAATTTTAAGAAAAATAAATAATTTTAAATAACTTACAAAGTAATGTTGACTATTCAAATTGTGAATTTCTCCTTGCAATTGAAAATTTTAAAGAAGAATTAATACCTGCTTTCTTTGGTAGTCTTTTTCCTTGTTGAGTTAGATTGTGAGAGGATTTAATAGCTAAAATAAGGTGTAGAAAGTAGTGTTTTCTTTTCCTAAATGGTGTTTTTTAATATGTTTGTGACATTTTTCCTAAGTTAAGTCAAATTCTTTAATGTAAAGCAAAATCTGTATTTTATCTCTTCCTTCTCTCCCTTCCTCTTTTCTCTTTCTTTTTTTCTCTTTTCATTTTTTTGTCCTTTAAGCCTTATTTTGTAACTTATATTAAGGGATTCTTTTTACCACTGTTAGTAAAACACGCTTTTAGTTTTGTCTCATTATTTACGGTGTGCACTGAGGTTGTATAAATCTACATGTACATATCATAATTATCCACTTTATAAAAGAAAGCATAGCTTTTACATTTATAAACCTTAATGTGGTACATTGTGTCTTCCATGATATGACATTAAACATGGGTACAATTTGAGATTGTCTCTCTCCAGCCTAAGGGCAAATCAACAAGAACTGAAGTAAAAACTGTAAGTGGCAGGACTTTATTTCATCCTGGGGATAAAATTCTTTCCTTGATTCCATTCTTTTTCATTATATTTTATAATTGGAATTCGGGAACTTTTAAAGTCAATGTCTTGTGGATTAATGTATTTATTTATTTCAATTGAAAAAAATAAGTCAGACCTCTTCTGTTGGGGGAAAAAGTCTCATTTGTTTGGTTGGACAATGGGCATGTCTGTGTCAATTAAATTATATAGTGGTACTGTCAACTGCCATTTTTTTTAAAGACAAGCTTTTCTAGAGTATTTCTGTTTTTTGGTACTTTTGATGGTAAGGTACTTGAGATAACAAAGTAAAAAACAAAATAAATCTGAATTTTAGCTTAGCACAGCATTGTGATTAAGGGCATAGCAATGGGCTATGAAATTGAGCAAAGCTGGCAAGTATAAACTTGGGCAAGTCACTTAACCTTTTCAAGTTTCAGTTTCCTCTTCTGTAAAATGGGAATAATCACAGTACTTTTATAGGGTAACATTCTTAAAAGGGTAAAATCATGACTCAGCTATAAAAAGAACATGTGTCAACAATTTCATTTAATTCACAATTAATGAGTGAACAGGTAAGATGTTGCTGCTGATTTAAAAGAGAGTTGAGCTGATCGTTGAGAAGCTGTTCCTGGTAGGAATAACAAGTGGGTTGCAGGTGGTGTGTAGTTAAATTAAAGAGCTTTGCCATTTGCTACTTGAGTATTTAGAAGTGCTTTTAACAACATGTATATGAAAATTTTTAGATTTTAAAAATTTGAGACCTGACAAAATACAAAACTTAGATTTGATTTTGTGAAAGCAATACCAACTATAGTCCTATTTGAAGATGGCAAACCATTTATGTAAATATGAACAATTAAAATAACATTTCATGAAATGAATCAGATTACTTTCAGCCATGTTAAGAATAGTAATTATTCATATTTATTGACCACTAGGGATTCATGTTTTGTGTAACAGTTGTCACATTCTTTCATATTAAAAATTGAATGATGTGTTCATTGGGTAGACTAATATAACTCACATAGGAAAGTAATAGTTGAAACATGTTGAGTTTATGGTGAAAAAGAATATGAAAATGAATACATGTATATTCATGTATGACTGAAGCATTGTGCTGTACACCAGAAATTGACACAGCATTGTTAACTGACTATACTTCAGTAAAATAAAATTAAAATATGGGGGAACTGAAAAGTTACACCTCTGTGAAGCATTTATATAATTGTGTCTTTTGTCTTAATTGTTAAAAAAAAATTTAAACCTTTAAGTATATAGCACACTACTTTGAATTATTTAACATGGGACATTTTCCCTTCTCAAAACTTACAGATTTAATCCTACCCCGAGGAAAATTATAGTAAGTGTGAAAGATCATATTCACTAATAGTGTAGTCAGTGTTGCAGTTTTTTAAGAGCTATCAACTATCAATTCTTAACCATCTTCTTTAGGCCCCTAAGGGATAAATCTCAATTATAGCAGCAATGACTACAAGTAATATACAGGGTTTGGGACATGTACAAGGCTGATTTGACAGGGCTCATACTTTTGGAGTGGCTATACAGTAGGCGGAACAGCAAGTCAGCCGTTGGACTCTTCTGTAGATAATTAAACCTGGCTTGTAAGAAGTTGTGGCAGGTTTATACTTTACCCTCACATCCCCCTATTTGTAGGATTCCTTAAAAAATTTTTTTAATGGTTTTGATTGTTAAATTTAGAACACATGTTAGAAAATTGAAACATGAAGAAAAAGTGACAGTAACCTCCTTTCTTCCATTTCTGTGGGAGTCAGTGTATGTGTTTACATAGTTCTGCAATTTTGTATTTGCATGGGGGAGAAAACATTTTGCTTTGTTTTTTAATGTAAATTTCCTTTGTATCATGTTACTTTACAGAGCCACCAAAATAGAATTTAAGGGAAAAAATGTAAGAAGAGTATTTCAAATGAAGGAAAATGAACCTTCTACAGCATATGTCTTGAATGTGGTACTTAGTTCTGGAAATTGTATATTGAGAATACATGATAAACACCTTGTTGCAAATAACATTGGGCAAATTTACATAGCCTTTCTGTGCCTCAGTTTGCTCTTTTGTACACTGTCCACCTGGGATTGTGAGGGTAAAATGTAAAGTAAAGATAAGAACAGTATGTACTAGTAGGTAAAGTACTGGCACATAAAATCATTGTTATGATAGATGCTGTTAAATTTTAGTATCATCACCACCGTTAAAGCTTATATGATTTATTTTCACAAAATATTTATGTTAAGTAAGTGGTTCACATTGATATATTAGGCTGGACAGAGCCATTTTCAAGATGGTCCTATAATTATACATTTATTAAACTGCTGCTCTACCTACTGGGATTTCTGAGAAGCACAGTAGTATGGGTTGGATTTTAGATGTCAACATATGGATTGAAATGTTTGTTGGCATTTCATAAAAGTTAAATCTCCCAATATTCCCTCTCATCCTTTTGAGTAATGATATAAGTTTATCTTCCACAGAATTAAATGAATCATTTCTTTTAATTTTGTAAAGTTATTCTATTTGTATTTTCCAAAATGTAATATACATATTTTGATTATTTAAAAGTATCTCCACAAATTCTTTGACATCCCTTCATTTAAAAGGTAGAGGCTGATTTCCGTGCTCTTGAATATGGGCCAGACTTAGTAACTTGCTTCTAACAGAATTTGTGGTGATGATTTACGTTTTCTGAGGCTACATCATTAAGAGCATTGTTGCTTCCACATTATTTTCTTATGGAATGGCCATAATGGGAAGGTCAGCTGCCATGTCTCGAGGATACTCAGTTAGCCTATGGAGATGTCCACATGGGAGGGAACTAAAGTTTTCCACCACCAGCCAGCACCAACATGCTGGCCATGTGCAGGAGCCAGCTCCAATTAAATCTTCAGTCGTGGAAGCCTTGCCAATTTATTCACTGGAACCTAATGAGATACTCTGAGCCTCAACTGCTCTACTAAGGACCTCCCAAATTCCTGACCCATAAAAACCATGTAAGGTTATGTTTCTTATTTTAAGTCACTGTGTTTGGCAGCAATAGATAACTAATATGCACAAAGTCCAAAAATTTTTTTTAACATTTTTTATTGATTTATAATCATTTTACAATGTTGTGTCAAATTCCAGTGTTCAGCACAATTTTTCAGTCATTCATGGACATACACACACTCATTGTCACATTTTTTTCTCTGTGAGTTATCATAACATTTTGTGTATATTTCCCTGTGCTATACAGTGTAATCTTGTTTATCTATTCTACAATTTTGAAATCCCAGTCTATCCCTTCCCACCCTCCACCCCCCTGGTAACCACAAGTCTGTATTCTCTGTCTGTGAGTCTATTTCTGTCCTGTATTTATGCTTTGTTTTTGTTTGTTTGTTTGTTTGTTTTTGTTTTTGTTTTTTAGATTCCACATATGAGCGATCTCATATGGTATTTTTCTTTCTCTTTCTGGCTTACTTCACTTAGAATGACATTCTCCAGGAGCATCCATGTTGCTGCAAATGGCATTATGTTGTCGGTTTTTATGGCTGAGTAGTATTCCATTGTATAAATATACCACATCTTCTTTATCCAGTCACCTGTTGATGGACATTTAGGCTGTTTCCATGTTTTGGCTATTGTAAATAGTGCTGCTATGAACATTGGGGTGCAGGTGTCATCCTGAAGTAGATTTCCTTATGGATACAAGCCCAGGAGTGGGATTCCTGGGTCATATGGTAAGTCTATTCCTAGTCTTTTGAGGAATCTCCACACTGTTTTCCATAGTGGCTGTACCAAACTGCATTTCCACCAGCAGTGTAGGAGGGTTCCCCTTTCTCCACAGCCTCTCCAGCATTTGTCATTTGTGGATTTTTGAATGACGGCCATTCTGACTGGTGTGAGGTGATACCTCATTGTAGTTTTGATTTGCATTTCTCTGATAATTAGTGATATTGAGCATTTTTTCATACAAAGTCCAAAATTTTAAATGTACGAGAGTATATAGTGAAAAGTAGTTTTTCTTCCTATACCCATACTCTACTCACCCAGTACATTTCATTAGGTGTTATCACTGTAACAGGTTTCTTGTATCCTTGTAGAAATCTATTCTTTTACAACTATGTGTATATCTATTAAAGTGTATTTTATTCATATGTTATACCATATACACAGTTTTATGTCTTGAATTTATTTCTCAATAGTATATTTTGGAGATTGTTCCATATCATTATAAAATAGATCTGGCTAACTCTTTATAATTTATTTCTAGAAATAGAATTACTGGCTCAAAGAGCATAGGCATGGTACATTTTTAAAGATATTGCCAAATCTGTCCACAGAAACATTTTACTAATTTTTATTTTCGTCAGAATTAAATGAATGTGTTTGTTTTAATATATCATTAACAACTCAAAGTATTCTCAGAGCCTTCTTTGTCAATATGATACGTGAAAACTCTCGTTGAAAGTTTATGTTTACATTTCTTTGGATGAAATGATTTACTTGGACGGAGTGAGCTATTTTCTGAGAGAAGTAAATTACCAAACTCTTTCTAAAAAGAGGTAGAAAATGTGCATGGACTAATGCTCATACAAGAAACAGAGCAGATTATTAAAGAGCTTCCTTTCCACGAGAGTAAAAGTCCTGGGTGATTTCACTTGGTAAATATACCAAATTTGGGAGAAGCAGATTATTCTAAGATAATTCTAAGCCATTCATTAGCATAGGAGCAGAAAAGTTTCTCAGTTCTTTTTTTCAAGCTGGTCTCACATTGATACCACAACCCAACAGGAATAGCAGAAAGAAGAAGAAATAACCAAGCATAAAATTAAAATTAGAGATAGATGAATACTATTTATGACTGTTATAAAAAAAAATCCCAAGTAGAATATTTGGAAAGAGAATCTAGTACCACATTAATAGTCGGTGATCAAGGTGGAAAGTAGAGTTAATTCTGAGAATGCAAGGATGGTTCAGTATTATAAAATGTATTGTTTTGGTCAGGTAGCAGTAAAATGAGAAATTAGATCTTCTCTGGAGATGTTAAAACAATCTCCATTAAAGAAAATAGATATATGCTTCCTTAATAGAATCTGTCTCTCTCAACTCCAAAGCCTGCATCATATTTTAAAGATAAAATAGGGAAATAACTACCTTTTTTTATTTTATTGTGGAAAAACCCCAACAGAATGAAGTGAATACTGTTGTAAACAAAGAATTAATAAACTAACTGGATTTAAAATTAAAATATTGAGGCACTTAAATTAATAGACTATATAAACAAACTGTAAACTTCATTTATAGTAGCAAACAAAAAGATAAAATACCTTTTGGACCGACATTGTTTTTATTGTTTTCTGTAATTTCTTCCTCCACCCCTCTTTTGTATTTCTTGTTTTTATTTAAGCATTATTTTTCTCTCCTCATTTTTATTTTTCTTTGTTTTCTCTCTATTCTCCCATTGCCACGTGACTTTATATATTTAAGCTATAAGAATAATTTAATGCCTGAAACATTACAGTGCATATTGAAAATGCAAATAATATTATACATTAATATGGTAGCTTAAATCAGAAAGTACAAAAATAAGCTATCCTTTGGCTAATTTTTTTTAACAGATGCAGGGAAATGTCTACATTTTAATTTTATGTACGACAGTGTGTTTTGAAAGTTTTAAATCATGCTTCTAGTTTTGAAAACCACTCTTGATTTTTATTTCTCACAAATATGATGCTCTTAGGTAAGTGATTATAGAAGTGATTTATATATATATAAAGATATATATAGAAGTGATATAGAGTGATTATAGAAGCCATTTTATTTCAATTGAAGTAGCAAGGCCAGAATTAATTTTATTTCCCAGAAGAAAAACAAAATAAAAAATCAGTGGTAATTCTATATAACATTAGCCTGTATTTCTGTTTCTTTAACTTTGAGATCATTTGTTGCTTTTACCTGGATCATATTTCTTGAATTTTACTTTACTAATTTTGCTAATGTAAAAAATCCCAATATAATGTGATTAACAATGTCATATGCTGTCAAGCTGATGCTCTCTTAAAAATTGTTGATGGTAATATAAAATGAGGGGTGTTCGTAGTTATGAAGGATCTTAACCTGATTGTGTATCTTTTTATTTCAGAAAAAAGTACTCATATTGTTTTTATCACCAGAATTTTTTTTAATGGTATAGCACAAAGAACTATGTTATGATGGTGAGACTATGAAAAGGTAAATTTATGGTTACCTTCCAGAGCTGCTCTAGAGTTTATTACCATCTGGTCTCTTTGGAGACTATTATAATTATTCATGGGAATGTTTTCAACACAAAAAAAGGATGGTTTGTGTATTGGCAGGAAGCTAAAAATACCAGTGGTTTAAACCGTATGTAGTTTTCTTAGAATTAGGCAAGGGAAGTGAACTGAAGAACTAATTGAGAATCAACAGTGGTGATGTGGTTTGTCTCAGTTTTGTCAGAATTCATTCATAAAGAACAAAATATTGCACAAGAAGATCTGAAGGTAATAGAAATACAACAATACAATATGAACTCCATTTAGCATGTTATTTTGTTTTCATTTTAAACAATGAAATGTAGGATAGTCTCAGATAAATCTTGATGTAAACCTCAGAAACAAAATGAGGAATGTATGTCAAATTTGAGGACTTTAAAAAATGAAATGAAAGCATTTATGTTTAAACAATTACAGAGGTGAACACTGGAAGAATTTTACCTTGTATTAAAGATATTTTTCTTGAATTTAATGCAAGCATATTATTTTAAATATTACATGTGTTGTGGACTTATATCACTCTTCAGAAATAGAAGTAGTTCACAATGTTTTTTAAGCTTAAGTTGATTTAATAGTAAAAGGATAAAAAGAAATATTGTTTTACTTTTCCATCCTAAGAGTTGGAGAGAGGTCTATAAAAAATGAGATGACAAGTCAAAAAATTGAAATCATCTATTTTTATTCAGCTGTTTTAAAAGAAAAATGCCTGGTGGGCTGGGAATATACAGGAAATTTAAATTTGTGATTGAGAATAAGAAATGCATTTGTGGTTTAAAAAAGAAATATCAGCATGTCACATTAAAGTTATGGTATCTATAGTATTGTACAGTTAGCAGGAAAATGTATTACATCAGGGGGTATGTTGCACCTTAGAGAGCTAGTGTGGGGATGCAGATGAAGAGAATCACTCCATAGAAGGCATGAGCATTAATAATCCAGTCAGAGAGGAAGAATTTTGCTGTCTCCCAAGTAACATAAAACAGATGTTACATTCTATTAAAAACCTTCTTAACTAAAATGAGTGTTTAGATCACTGGTCAATAGGAGAAATATGAACAATGGCAATTTAATGATTTTGAAAATTTATTCTGTTTGTCAGTTAATATTGGTGGTAGGGAGGGTGAAGGGAAGCTTGCCAAATGTTACTATGTTTTGGATATCTTAATTTAGAAAGCTGAAAAGCAACAGTAAAGTATATTAATTTTTAATTTATTATGTTTTGCAAATTTCAGCTGTTTTCTTTCTCAGAATTTGTTGTAAAAACCCAGAGATTTAGAAACTGTGAGTCCTCATTTAATAAGTCTGAATAGTGATTTAACTATCTCTAAAAGTGTAATTAATTAACTTTAAATGAATTCTGAAAACATTGTTTAGTTGGCAGTGGAAAGAAGACATATGCAGAAAGGGCCAATGGGACTGTTACCACAAGGTCCTAGTTATCTTTTCCTTGTCTTTTTTTTTTTTTTTTTGTCTTCTCAGATTTACCTACCCCCCCAAGTATTTTTTCCATTAAAAATTTGAGGTGTAACTTACATACAATAAAATTGACCTTTTAAATGTACAGTTGTATAAGTTCTGACACATGCACACAGTCATGTAACCACTCAGGAGTAAGATATAGACTAGTTCCAACACCCCAGAACTTCCCCTGTGCCCTTTCGTAGTTGGCCTTTCCCCCACCTCATCTCCAAGCAATCACTCCTCTGTTTTTATTGGCAAAGACAGACTTCCTTGCTCGATGTGCCAAGACTGTAAGGCTCTGACTGCTCTCTTTCCTCGGACATTTCTAGTATTATTTATACAGCTGGTGGACTTAAGACATGAGGTAACTGTCTCTCCCCAGACAAAAAGCAGACTTAGTTACTGTTTGCTATAAAATTGGTAGATTCCCCAAGCTTTATGTTCCTGACCTGCCAATGCAAACCCAGTGCATACATAGCATCTACCTGAACCATATCGTGTCACCCCCATAGGACTCGGGGCAAATGGAACTGGTACAAATATGCTTATGTTTGTGTGCCTTACCGTGAGTAAAATAGTCTTTTGTCTTCGATCCAGGAATCTTGGGTCTTCTGCCCTTGTCTGTGAATTGGTATCAGACATTTTCTGGTTACCTTTTAAAACAAGGTAAAATAAAATCCCATATCTCATAGTTTTCTGTTTCTGTGGTTTTGCCTTTTCCAGTGTTTTGTATTAAGGAATCTAGCTCCTCGCCAAAAACCTATGTGTGATTTTTCAGGCCCAATCATAGGGCTCTACAAAGGTTTTAGCCGGTAGGCTTTACGTGGGAAAGCTACCTTCCCCACACCAGGCTTGGTGCAAAGCAAATGAATTACAGTCTCTGAAGGGAGTTGCAGTCAGGGATTCAGCCTCCTGGCCAGCCATGCTCTTAACACGTATCTCTGTCCCGAGCCCAAGCACCTTCATTTGGAGGCATCTTTATCTGGGGCTTTCATGGAGGCCTGGCTCAGATGCCCCTTTCAGGACCATCTTATTGGGTAGAGAACTTTGAAGATACCTTTCTATACTGTGACTTAGTACTTTTCTACACCTAGCTTTTCCCCTTCTACCTTCCCCAGGACCAGGGTTATGAAACCGCAGGAGCCTTTTGGGGAGGCTCCCTTGGCAATGAAATAACTCCCACATCTGTGTGGATTCACCTGATCCTTGACCAGTATACTGGTCCTTGGGGGGGGAATGGAACAGTGGAGAGCTGGCACTTTCTCCAGTTTAGCCTCTTTCTTATCGTATCACAGTAAGTGATGAAAGACTTAACTGTTACATTTTTTTTCTCTTGTTGTCTTAATTGACTATTCCAAAACCTGGCAGCTCAGTTCTATCCAGCTTAATTGAGTTCCTGACACATATAAATGGAATCATACAGTGCATAGCTTTGAATCTTATTTCCTTTAGTTGGTATAAGTGTATTTGAGATTCATCCCTTTTGTTGTATGTCAGTAAATAGTTTGTTTCTTTTATGGCTGAGTAGTATTCCATATACTGATGTACTGTAGCTTATATATTCATCCCCAGTAGAGGAATATTTGGATTGTTTCCAATTTGGGTGATTACAAATAAAGCTGGTATAAACATTTGTATGTAAGTTTCTCTACTAACATTTACATTTCGCTGGAAGTGGGATTGCTGTCTCACATGCTAAGTGTACAGTTAACTTCATAAGAAGTTGCCAAAGTGTCTGTATCGTTTTACATTCCCACCAGCAGTGTATTAGAGCCTTAGTGGCTCCACATTCTTGTCAACTGTTGGTATTGTTAGCTTTTGTTATTTATTCGTTATAACGGGTAGAGTAGGGCCTCATTTTTTAAATTAATGCTTTTCTGATGATGTTGAGCATATTTTTATGTTTTTTTGCTATCTGTATATCTTCTTTAGAAAAGTGTTCAAATCTTTGGCCCTTTAAAAAAATCATGTTTATTTTATTACTGAGTTTTAAGTGATTTATATTTCTGAATATGTCTTTTATCAGATTTATGATTTTCAGATATTTTCTCCCATTCTGTTCTTATCTTTTCATTTTCTTAACAGTATCTTTCAATGAGCAGAAATTTTTTTTTTTTACCAAGTTATCAGTTTGTTTTTTATAGATTTTGTGTGTGTGTGATGCCTAAGAACTTTGCCTAATCAAGGATCAGAGAGATATTCTTCTATATTTTCTTCTAGGTGTTTTAGTTTTACTTTTTATATTTAGGTAGAGTTCCATTTTGAGTTAATTTTTATATATGCAGGATGAGATATGGAACAAGGTTCTTTTTTAAAATCCCAGTCTTTGGCATATGGATATCCAATAGTTCCAGCCTGTACACTTACCTGAAGTCTTTTTAAATCATTTTATTTGCCCTTGTACTATTTTCAAAAATCAATTATATGGTTGTATTTCTGTACTATGTATTCTGTTCCATTGATCTGTATGTCTGTTCTTTCTCCAGTATCATGCCATCCTGATTACTGCAGCCTTATAGTAACCCTTTATGTGTTTATTGTTTTGTGGGCTCTATAATCCTGTTATATTGAATCTAGATGTTGAAATTACTACATTTTACAGGTTGAAAATTTCTTACATTTGTAGTCATTAACATCTATAAATTTTCACTGTTGAATTTTGATTTAATGTGCTTGTTGGAAACTGTTTTCAATGTGCAACGTGCTCTTAATTTACAGTGGAAGAGAGATTTGAAATTTGAAATTTGATACTATTTAATAGTAATAAACAGAAAAAGTAAGTAGGTAGAAAAAGGAAAACTTACACATCTTATTAATTGTCACTACTTTTTCTTTTAAGTGTTTTTATTTTTAATGGGATTCATTTTGTTGTGATGGGTAGTTTAATTTATATAGGTTTTCCCAGCAGCAGAACCTAGGACAAGGGTTTTAGAACAAATAGATTTAGGTAATACTGGCAAGGGCGACAGGAGGTGATTCAGAGAAGACTAAGCAGCTAATAAAAAGTCATTAAGCCACCTACCGTGATAGGCTGCTGGAGCTTTATCCTGTGGGGAAATTTTGAGAAAAGTCAGTGTCAAAATCAGTTTCAGAATTAACTTACTGGAAGTGCAGGTATGTTTCATGTTATTGGTTGTGGAGTGCAATTTGGGAGACTGTGCACCTGCCTAGGGTCCAGGTGGGCAAAGCAGCTCTCACCAGTTCAGGGCATAGAGAGGAAGCTTCTAGCTTTTGAAAGTAGTCTGGAGCAAGGGGAAATTGTTAGGTCCAAAGGATATGGGAGATGGCCAATGACAACATCTGATGCATGCCTTATTACTTTTAAGTACCTTTCCTGGATTATGGTAATAAATAGCTTTAATCAAATCATGCATATAATGATATTTTCTGAATAAATTATATTGTGTTTTCTATACTTGTATGTCTCCACTTTTTATTCATAAAGCTTCATTAACTTTTGTACATTTTTCCTTATCATACTATTTCCTTAGGTAAAAGCTAACTGCACACTTGGAGATGTTATTGTATAATCCCTCCTCAGATCATAAACTGTTAAATGATAAAATAGGATATTTAAGATGGCAAATAAGCATATAAAACATTTTCAGTATCTTCAGCCATCAGAAAAGTGCAAATTAAAGACATGAGAAACATTGCATATACATTTAAATAGCTAAAGTTAAAAAATGCTGACAGTAACTAGTGTTGATGAGAATTCACAATGACTGGATCTCTCATATATTGCTGTGGGAATGTAAAATGACAGAGCCACTTGGGAAACAGCTTGGCATTTCTTATAAAATTAAACATACATTTTCATGACTCAGCAATCACATTTCTGAATATTTATCTTAGAGAAGTGAAAACTTATGTTCATGTGAAAACTTACTATACATATATTCATTCATAGCACTTTATTGCCCTAAACTGGAACAATCCAAATAACCTTCAACAAGTGAATGGGTAAACAAACTGTGATACATGTGTATAATAGAAAATGGAATACTACTCAGCTTTAAAAAGTATTGATACAGAAAACAATCTGCATGGATATTAAGGGCATTGCACTCAGTAAAAAAAAAAGCCAGTTGCAAATGGTTACATTCTGTATGATTCCAATTGTATAATGTTCTTGAAATTAAAAAAAAATGTGTAGTCTTGGAAAACAACAATGGTTGTCAGGTTAGAGATGAAGGGGAAGCAGGGACAGTGTGACTGTAAAGGAGTTGCACACGGGACATTCTTGGTGGTGATATCTTGATTGTGGTAATGGTTGCACAAATCCATACAGCTGATAAGATTTCATAAACTGTACACATACTTAAACAAGAGTGTGGGTAAAAACTAGTGAAATCGGAATGGGGTCTGTAGTTTAGTATTGTACCAGTGTCCAGTTCCTGGATTTGAAAATGGACGATGGTTTTTGTAATATGGTATCATTAGGGGAAGCTGGGAGAAGGTAATATGGGAGCCTTCTGTACTGTTTTTGCAACTTTTTGTGAATCTAAAATTAGTATTTGGTCATTCAGTAAGTCCTGTTTATTCACATTCTTCACATCTTATGTCTGAGCTAATTCTCTTCATGACAGACTAATCCCATGATACATTAAAAAAATTAAAAGTTAGGGCTCAAAAGACTATGAAACCAACTTTATGAAAATAAATTTTGTGAATTATTTTTCCTTTGTCTATTACTTTTTTAACCTGTTCACAGAATTTCAGGATTATAAATATGAATAAAATAGTTTTATTTTTAAAATGACCTACTCGTGATTTCTTCAGAATTCTAGGCTAGAAATTGAAACTTTTGTGGTCACCCATCTCTTTGGCATAAATGTACAGTCTTCTCTGCATGTAACATTCTTTTCCTTCATTTGACCAATTTGTACCCATTTCGTGTGTCAGCTTAAGTGTCACTTTCTTGTGGAAGTCTTAGCTCTGATACTCTGTCCCCTGAAATCTGTGTTTGGTGCTACTCGGATATGCTCCTATACCAAGTTGGATTCATTTTACAGATGTACAAAGTGACCAAATAGTGGGCAAGTTAATCAACCTCCTGAAACAGTGGCATTCGGTATAAAATTTCAGAATACATCCTAAATCTTAAGTGTATGAATAAATTATTCAAAACATGAGACCACCCAGCCTATTCTAGTGATACTTAACAGAGATGTATTTGTAACTGGTAGAAGAAGAATCACTCCCTGGGCACAAGATCAATTGCTGTTCATTTTATTCATCTGATGATAAATCACTTTCACAGATTTTGCAGACTTCCCCTTTTCCTGAAGAAATGATTTATTAAGGTGAAGGCTCCTTTACTATATCAATGCTGTCTTACTCTTCTCTTTATAATATTTCTATATTGAAAGAATCCAGAGGCCAACAGTAGTCTTGTCGATCTGCTCTTTATTTCACTGTTATTTTTAAACCAGTTGATGAAATTCCCTTTCATTTTCAAGGGCTGTTTTTCTCCTACATATGAGGGAATTTAAACTATTTGTGCTGCTATTAACATATTCTATTACTATAAATTGTCTTTAGTTTGATTTAAAATATATATATTGAGTTATATTTATGTAGAGTAAATGTAGGATTCAACTCTACTGACCAGAAAAGAAAATAGTGGTTTTTGATGTGAGGGAAAGCCAAAGGTATAGAATACTGGTTAAAAATCTAAGGAAATGCTTTCAAAGTTTTATCATGTATCTGCATTTTGCATTGTTTATATTATATGAGAAAAACTTGGTTGTTTCCCTATTTTCCCACACACTTTTTGTCAGTTTGAGAAATATGACAGTTTTTCATTTCTGCATCTAGTGACTTTTCATTCTTTAAATATTTTCAAAACGAGGTTCAGAAGTTACATTCTGGTTCCTAGTTTGAGAACTCTGAACATTAGTATTCAAAACTGTAAGCAGATAAATCTTTCATGAAAATAGGGGCATATGTACCATTTGCTTTGATAAAGTGAATAGAAGTCTGGACTGTTCTAGGATATATAATATGTTTCTATATATATATATATTATCCTTGTACATAGATTAACAGATCAGGGCATCAGAATAGAGTCAGGAAGAAAAACACAAATAGAAATGGAAATTCAGTAAGAATATATATAAAACTGGCAACCAGTAGAGGGAAACTGAGGAATTTCTATTTGTGGGATATTTTTAAATTCGGGGTGCCTTCTAACTGTTTTAATTGTTTTTACAACATTCTGTGTACTACCAATTTTAAACATGTACATAATTTTAAAAAGTTAAAATGGCTGACAAATTTGTATAGGAACAGTTTACTTAATCACTATTTAATTGTCTGTTTGCAAAATATAATTATACCAGGAATAGTATGATACGTAGAACATTGGACATTGTCTTTCAGATACCAAAAAAAAAATACTACAACCTCCTTCCATAAGAAGTATTTCTTAATGATTAACTATTCATTAGACATATACCATTATCCTTTATGTCAGAAATTTAGAGTGAGAGAAATTTTATGACTGGCCTGATTAATGAACATTTGTCCTCATTTTCTTGTGCTGTGGCCTTTGTGACATCCAAAATCACAGTTTTCTACTCACAGTTATTTTCCTTCTCTTTGATAGTATATTAACACAAGTATATTCAGAATGATGTTTTGATTTTTTGTTTCATTTGCATATAAATTTTAACTTTTACTGTGCTTTTGCCAAAATTTCTTATACTTGTCATATAGTATATTATATACATTGAAAGAACTTCTGCAATAATTACCCTTGCTTCTTGCTGTCTCCGGTTTTGTTTGTTCACTTGTTTTATTTTACTACCTATTTATGTCTTCTTCACAGTTTTCTGTATGTTTGGGCTTTACTGCAAAATCCACCATGTGTTGGTTCTCATATAAATAGTTCCCCATTGTCATATAGTTGCTTACACAATACAAGTAACTATTCTTGGAGTTTTATTTATTTGGCTGTCATTGCATTGAAAATTGTTTGACAGTTGTTTATTTCTGAACTGCCTTAGTGCAGAAATATGCAATGCAAGACCAGCATGCTCAGATTGTGCTGTTGTGGTTAATTGCTGCTTTATGTGTATTGTGAGATTTTTAAAGGCTTAGAGAATAGTAAAACACATAACAGCACAAACATCATTACTCCTTGATATCTTTATACTGTTTTCACTTTTTAAAACTCTGTTCTCATCCTACTTTAAAAAAATAGCTTTATTGAGATATAATTCACATACCATACAATTCATCCATTTAAAGAGTGCAATTCCATGGTTTTTAGTATATTAATAGATATGTGTAGCCACCACCAGTGTGAATTTGAGTACATTTTCATCACCTCAGAAAGTAACCATATACTCTTTAAGCTGTCACCCCCTGGTCCTCCCCATGCCTGTTCCACATGAGTTTTGGAAATCAGCTTGTCCATTTCTATACAGCTTAGACTCTGATCAGGATCCATATAGGTATTACTGGGCATAGTGGCAATATGAAGTCTTCCGCTTCATAACATGGGATACTTTTCCATTTATATCTTTAAATTCTTTCAACGATGTTTTATAGTTTTCAGAGTGTAAGTTTTGCATGTTAAAGAAAAGTACTTCCAAATATTTTCTCTTTTTGTTGTTACTGTAAATTGAATTGTTTTCTTAATTTCATTTTTGAGTTGTTCATTGCAAGTGTAGCGATACAATTGATTATTTAAATATTGATCTTGTATCCTGTAGCATTTCTGAACTCATTTATCAGTTCTAATATTTTTCAATGGATTCTTTAGGATTTTCTATGTACTAAATGTCATCTACAAATAGAGTTTTACTTCTTCCTTTCCAATTTGGAAGCTATTTATTACTCATTCATTAAGTGTATGATGAGAAGAATATAGCTCATTCTGTTTTGAAAATCTAGAAAATAATTTACAGAAAGCATATGCATTATTACATCTTTATGATTTTATATTATAAACCCTTTCACTTATATATGTGTATGTAAATTTGCATTATATATATTTCATAGTAGAAGGTAAGAAACAGACTAAAGCTTTCTTCCTCAGAGTGAGAGATTCTTTATCCTGTGTTTGGCTACAAGAGGATGATAAAGGTTTTTGTTTTAAATAAGCTGTCATTAACAAATACTTTACTGCATCTGTACAGATCCATTCATAAATATAGCCACATTTTTCTAAAATACAACTGGAACTGTCTAACATGATTAATTATGAAGAGTATCTTAACATATGTAATTTGTAAATATTGTCTAGTTGCTTAACGATATTCTGAATCATAGTTATTTGAAATTATGTATCATGCCAGAAGAAACCAGGATAATAGCAGAATAAGTAATGGGTAAAAACTTGCATAAAATCATGCTGTTTGTACATAGGCAAAGTAACTTAGCTTTCTGGATTAAGTTGGGCCCTGAACCTTCTTAATTTACTTTAAAATTTTTTATGCAATTTTTAAAGGTTATACTCCATTTACAGTTATTAAAAAATATTGGCTATGTTTCCCACGTTGTACAGTACATCCTTGTGGCCTGTCTTACACACAGTAGTTTGTACCTCCTGCTCCCCCACCCCTATATTGTACAGCCCACCACACACATACACACACATACTCCCCAGCCTCCTCTTCATCTGTCAAGAGACAGCCTCTCAACTAAGCAGTCATTTTAGCTCTCAAGAAGTGTTTTTGGTCTCTTGTACATAGTCACACTTAATTGTATCCACACCTATACTTTATTATTTCTATCTTATACTTGAGATATAGGTATTCCCCTCGTTTTCTTTTATATCCAACACCCCTCATTTGTGCTTTTCATCTCATTCTTGAATCTGCCTTCAAATCTTATCCCCTTCACCATCTTTGTTACATGTGTGCTTAAATTCTCTCCCATCCCAATATAAAATAAACAAATTTAAAAAAAAACCCTCTCTCCAGCATCTCCTTTATCTGTCCTCTTCCTTTTCAGTTGAATTTCTTGAAAATGTAGTCTGTATATCTTTAGGTCTTACTCAGTTGCTCTCAGCACTTCTCTGAAACCTAGAGAGTAGAAGCCACTCATTATGATTAAGCTGTGAAATCCACTGAACGCTTTTCAGTTCTCATCTCACTTATGAGATGGCAAATCTGTGGCATTTATCATTGTTGACCCTACTACCAGGTTGAAACTTTTTTTCTCTCTGACTTAGCTTCTGTGATACCTCTCTTCAGGTTTTCTTCCTTTTCTGGTTCCTCTGCCTCCTTTTCCATAACTGAATCTATCTATCCTTTTTTAGTTCCTACAGTGCTTCTTTCCTTCTCTTTTTAATCTTTGCCCCACGTTTCTCTTGGGTTCTCACAGCCTCTTAGCAAATGAATTCCAGCTCTTTCTGAGGTCATCTAGCATGAAGCTGGATTGTCACAGGCCTTCTCTGGGATGTTCTCTCCTTTATCTGCTGGGCAGTCTTACTAAGTGTCTACCCCAAGCAGCACTATTTCCCACTGTCTTTCTCTGACACTCCTTCATCTCTTATCTAGTTTGTTCACTTCTCTTCTAGATTAAGAATAATTTTTCTCTGCTCTCCTTACAGCCAGTCTGGCCCTCCACCAATCTGTCTTCCACAGAGCTGCTGAAAACTCTCCTAAAAGACAAATTTTGTCTTGTTACTCCTTTAGGATGCTTCAGTGGCTGACATTAACAGTTAGGATAAAGAGTCTTACATTTCTTTTTTTATGTTCTTTTTTTTTTTTACTGAGGTAAAATTCATGTAACATAAAATTAATCATTTAAAGTGTACAATTCAATAACCTTTAATGAAAAAATATGAAAACAAAAATATGTATGTATATGCATGACCAGGACATTTTGCTGTACACCGGAAACTGACACATTTTAACTGACAGTACTTCAGTTTAAAAAAATAAAAATAAATAAATAAAGTGTATAATTCAGTAGAATTTACAGCATTCACAGTGTTGTGCAACCATACCCCCTGTCCAGTTCCAAGACATGTTTTCATCACTCGAAACGTCAAACCCATTGAGCAGTCAATCATTCCCCATCCTCCCCTCCTGCCAGCCCCTGACAACCACTGGTAGGTTGTCTGTCTCTGTGGACTTAACCAGTTCTGAAGGTTTCATCTAAATGAAATCATTACTTCATGTGACCTTCTCTGTCTTGCTTCTTTCACTTATAATAATACTTTTGAGGTTCATCTAGGTTGTCACGTGTATTAGCACTTCATTCCTTTCTGTAGTTGAATAATACTCAGTTGTATAGTATAAACATGTCCTGTTATCTGTTCATC
The DNA here is from genome assembly GCF_048773025.1 of Camelus bactrianus. Classification (NCBI taxonomy): domain Eukaryota; kingdom Metazoa; phylum Chordata; class Mammalia; order Artiodactyla; family Camelidae; genus Camelus; species Camelus bactrianus. The sequence continues at coordinate 69,460,067 of NC_133549.1, forward strand.
AGGTGATGGACATTTGGGTTGTTCCTACCATTTGAAAGCCTGTTTTTGATTTGTTTGAGTATATACCTAGCAATTTAATTACCGAATCATATGGTAAATCTACCTTTAACTTTTGAAGGAACCAACAAACTGTTTTCCACAGTGGCAGCAAGGTATACATTTTTACCAGCAGTGTATGAGTGTTTCTGTTTGTGCACATCCTTGCCAGCACTTATCTTCCCACCCTTTCTTTTTTTTTTTTTTTTTTTTTTTATGGCCAGCCTTGTGGGTATAAAGTGGTATTTCACTGTGCTTTTGATTTCCCTAATGACTACTGGTATTGAACATCTTTTTATGTGCCTGTTTGGTCATCTGGATATTTTCTGTGAGGAAATGTATATTCATCTTACTTAACAATATTTTTTCTTTGATTGTTTGTCTTTTTGTTTTAACCCAGACATATCTTTTAAATGATCAGATCCAGGTTATTTCTAGATTTAACGGTTATCAAAGAAGGGTCACATTTGCCCTTTGAAGTTCTCTGTTATTATAATCTCATTTTTAATAAATATAAGCATGCCTGGTCCCTCTACTTAAAATGCAGTAAATTATTTTTAATTTTAGTACTAAAATATCCAGTAATTTTGAAAATTTTAATATAGAATATTTCCATGTATTTCTTCATAACCTAATAAGCAGTTATAAAAAGGGTATAATTTCCCCTGTCGATTAACTAGCAGTCATTGGTTAATGCTGAAATAATTGTTGGTATTTCTCTGTTGTTCACTTTTCTCTTTTTAAAAAAAACTACTTGCTTTCTTGTTAGTACTTCACAAATATTTACCAGGTTAATATGTCAGTTGTAAATCAGATATAAATGTGTTTTTGGCAGTCAAACTTTCTTTTTGAGGCTGTAAGGGTAATATTTTATAATCAGCAATTTTAGATATTTCGTATGGAGAGAACCAAGTAAAGTTATAAAGCTGATGTAAATATTAATGTGGTGTGTAACCTCACACTTTATGTGTTCATAGTACCAAAATTAGAGCATTTTGAGAACTAGAAGAGCTCTCTAAATTAAACATGTATTATTTTTCTGCTTGTGTTCTGTAGATTTTTTAAAATAATAATTCTGCAAGAAAAATTTGCTTTGGAAAGCATGAAAACTGCAAATGTATTTTATACTGTTTGACACTGTATATTCTATTTAGTTGGTAAACCTCAATCATTGCACTATGCATTCAGAAAATGTAAGCTTGTGGTGATACAGCAGTGACTATTTTGTGAGTATGAAGAGTTAAACAATAGTTGAAACCTAAAATGGTTATCAAGGGGTGCTTTAAAAATTCTTTACACAGAACCTCTAAAGCTGGCATTTTAAGAAACTAGTTCATGGATTATCAATTATAATGGGGGTCTGTTTATGGGCCTATGAGAGGTCCATAAATCCACTAAAATGATCATTTTTAACATGTAATTTTAAAAGGAGAATACATTACTTATCTCCCATTCTCAAGAATCCAAGATTTGAAAAATGGTTAGAAACCACAGATTTAAAATGTTGATAAAGGCTGTTGTGGGATCCACTGTGTATACAGTCGATCCTTATTATTGTAGATTCCGTATTTGTGACTTGACCTATTCAGTAAAAATTTATTTGTAAATCCAGAATTAGTACTGGGGGCACTTTCTTAGTCATTCATGGATATGGGCAGAGTGGCATTAAATTTGAGTCGCTTGATGTGCACAATACCATGTGAGGTCAAACAAGGTGACACTTATCTTCTTGTTTCAGTGCTTGTATATACTATAAACAAGTGTCCTTTTCATGGTGTGTTTAGTGCCATGTTTTTTGCATTTTGTTGATGATTTTGTTGCTTAAAACGGCCCCTCAAGGTAGTGCTGAAGTGCTCTCTGCTGTTCTTGAGATCTGTGATGTGCCTTATGGAGAGAATATTATTAGGTATGTATAGTTTGTTCAGGCATGAGTTTTAGTGCTGTACACCACAAAAATCAGTGATAATGAACCAAATATAAATAAGTATATATATACATATAGATATTTTTATATGCAATTATGGTTATATATAGATACATTATATTTATATGAGTATAAATTTAAGTCTGTATCTCTAAACAGAAACACACGTAAAACAAAGTTATGTGTTGATACTGACTGGAGCAGTGGTTTGGTATTCATGAATTCAGTGTTGTGACAACTTTGTACAACATAAGTACCTTGAATAATGAGCATTAACTGTAACTGGTTAGAGCCAGCTAGGCTAATCTAGTTGACCTTTTGAAGTTTTTTTAACTTAATATTTATTTCTTAATGCATTTTCATGTGAACATTTATGTGAGGCTGTATACATCATTCATCTCTTAATATCACACATCAGATGCTTCTAATGTGACTATGATAAATGCTGTTGATTTAAGTGGGCTTCATATTTACACTTTCTAGCTCTGCCAGAATTCGCTGGTCTACTTCAGTTTTCTGTCTGAAACATTACTGCTCATCATACAGTATATTGGAATATAATACTATATTTTGCTATGAGATATTGGTAACTATACTGAGTTTAGTCATTTTATCTACAGGCTTATTAATTCATTAAAGATGAAGAGTTAGAAGCAGGTCTTTAACAAATATTGACCTGTATTTGTGTACTTTAGTACATTCACTAAATCAAAGTATATTTTTCATTATTCATAACTAAAGGAATTTGGGGCTCCCTCTTTCTAACAAAATGGAGTAACAAGTACAGGATTTACTCCCACCTGAAAAAATGATCAAAGAAAAGCCATATGATCATGTCTGTAGATGCAGAAAATCAGTTGACTAAAATCCAACATCCATCTGTAAGGAACCAGTGGTAATACAGTAGTTATTGCTGAAAGACTAAATGCTTCCCCACTAAAATTAGGAGGCAGGGATGTCCACTTTCACCACTTCTGTTCAACATTGTACTGGAGGTTCTAGCCAGAGCCATTAGTCAATAAAAGGAAAAGCATCTAGATTACAAAAGCTGAAGTGAATCTGTCATCATTTGTCAATAATATGATCATCTATGTACATTATCCTATAGAATCTACAAAAAGATACTCGAACTGATGGTGGAGTTTGGTACATTTACAGAATTTAAGATCAATATTTTAAAAATCACGTGTATTTTTTCCTTATTAGCAAAAACAAATTTGAAATTTAGTAAACTCAAGGTGTACTGTAACATTAACAATGTAAAATACTTAGGGACAAATCTGTCAAAAGATGAATGAGACCTGTATATATACAATAAGTCAAAACATATACAGTTTTGTACCTAATATTTGTACAAATAACTTTGTATCATTTAAACCTATATAAAGCTA